>NW_018742204.1:0-552802 GCF_001683475.1 Chenopodium quinoa | reverse complement strand
CTTGCTAGGTTAACAAATAACAAATTAGAGGCCAACATTGGCAATAAAGGGAAACAACGGTACCCGCCGCTTGTTTTCCTACTGAAATTCTTTGGCTACTTGGTAATTCTATTTACTTGGTCAAATTGAATAAAGAGTTCGAATACCGATTGATTAAATGGCCGACTGATCATCTATCCTGGAAACAGACAACCAGTCGTCCAGGGGCATAGGCGGCATACTTACTATTTGTACCTGTCTTAACGTTCGGCCATACACAACAGTCTGTCTAGTGAGCAAATTTCAAAATACTTAGACAAATTTGAACAAAAACAAAAAATTTGATTAAAATGAGCCGGCCATAAAAGACCAGCAGAATATTCAAAACCCCGGCCCCCTGGCCGGGTAATTACAAAGCAAACGGCACGCAGGCCGTGAAAAGAAAAAATATACTTAAAGCTTAAGAAGGGGGCAGTTCAGTATCAGCAGCAGCCGCCTGGTCAGCACTCTTCTTGCTGGACTCGGCCTTCGCTGCATCATCTTTTGATGCCTTTCCCCCAAGTGGCACAAGCGCCACAACCGGCTCTTCCTCCTCCAACGCAACGTCCATCGCCTCTTCTTCAGCAGCCGCCAGGATCTGTTGATTATATATTTCCGAACACTGGCGGTACGTTCTTTCCCATGAGGCAAAGTCGGCACTGGGGAACAGTCGTTCCCAGGTCATGCGTTGGATTTGGGCGGAGTCTTCCACCATCTCCCGGACGAGCTCTTGTTTTTTCTTGCTCGGCCTTGTCCGAGAGCTCTTGGGTAAGACTCTTCTCCTGGTTCACCAGGCGTTCTTTTACGTTAGCCAAAGATTTCTCCATGGCTTCGTAAGAGTGCATTTTCTGGCGAAGGGGTTTCAGCTCGGCTTTAAATTTGGTGACGGTCCCCTCCAGCTCGTCAACCTTCTTTTGGGCCGCCTCTAGCTGAGCCCGAACAGCGGCGGTCGCCTGCGCCTGATAATAAAGAAGATCAATGGTCAGTACTTCATTTTGGGCAATTTGAAAACATTGCTTTATCACAGCTGGAGGCGGCCATAGCCTTTGCGGCCTTTACCTCTTTGTTTTTCCGATCAATCGGCTTGCGAAGGCTGTTGACTCGGAGCAGGGCCTAAGTACAAAGAAAAACAGGCGTCAGTTTCCAATCAAAAGGGTTAACAGGCGTCCTGGAACTTCAAAAGGGTATACCTCAGCTAGGATCCCCGAAATTCCATCGAGGTTAAGGGTGCCGGCACCCTTGACCGCCTCCCTGTCAGAGGGAGGAACTACTTTAACCATTGACTTGGCTACCTCAACCAAGTCAAGTCCCTGGGGGCCGGCTGCATTAAGCAGAAGGAAAAACAAGTTAGACCTAATCAAGAAGGAAGCAAGAGTGAGTTTTTACAAGCAAATTTCCATACATCTAGGCGGCCCCGCCTGGGTTTTTGAAGAAGTGGCCGGCTGCTTCTCAGCCGCCACTGTTTTCCTGGAAGACCCAGGAGAGCTTGCAACAGTCGTTCTCCGGGCCTTGGGGTCCGGCTGTTGCGAGGAAGAAGCCCTTGGAGTGCCAGACTGAAAACAAAAAGAGTTAGTATATGCATAATACAACTTAAAGGGGAAGAGTTTTTCAAAGCTTACCAAGGGTGCCTCCTTGCTGGGGGAGTCGGCGTACGACTGCTTCATTAGCGAAACCCGCAGCATGGCCGCCGCAGTCTTAGATGCTGTTATTTTACTCATGGCGTCGGCTGAAAGAAATAAACAGCAAAGTTAGTAAAAATCCCAAGTAAACAAGGCGTGAAAAAACAGAGTATTCGTCAGGCCGGCTACCTCTAGAGCACCGACTGCCGAGGCCACAGGCGGCCAAGAAGTACTCATCATAGAGCCACTTGAAGCTCGGGACGCAGTGTAGGGGTACTTGCTCTCGTACCCCTGAAGTAGAGTTCACCCTAGTCTCTACTTTGAAGAGTCCTTTGTCTAGGATCTCTCTTTTAGCCTTTGGGGGAACAGGCGGCATGCTGCGGCCGCCTGCAAGAAGAGGCGGATCCCTGTTCCACTTGTTAAAACGTTTGTTCAGCTCCGTGTCTGAACTCTCGATAATAAGGAAGGTGTTCCGCCAATCCTTCCATTTGTTTGCCTTACCTCTCGTCATGAGGTAACCCCTGTGGCTTGTTAGTTGATACCAGCCGGTACCTCCCGACTTAGGGGTCCGGCTGAGATAGTTCATGAGGGCGAAAGCCTCAAAACTTGGCTCCACCCCGTTCAGTTCGCACCCGGCCACATAGCCGAGTACGTTTACCCAAGAGTTGGGGGCTAACTGCCATAACCCCAGATCATACCCATCTAAAATCCGCTGAACAGCCGGATGTAATGGGAAGCGCAGACCAGCTTTGATGGCCGCCACATAGCAGCCAAAACAGCCGTCACCATAGCTGGTACCAGCCGGCCAGACGACAGTATCTTCTGGATCCGGCACAAACAGTAAATACTCCGGGCCCATTTTGTGGTTAGCAATAAAGCTCGCCACGTTGTCTCGCATGGTTGCGATCCGGCCCCGGGGCACCCTGCAGTAGTAGGGGGTGTTTTCCTCTCTGTAAGAGGCGGACGGCTCTGCCCAATTATCCCCCTTCTCCACTGCATGGGAACTTCTCGCCTCTTGTAGGCGGTTATGTTTTTCTTCTGAGTCAGAAGAACTATGGTTAGAAGAACTATGGTCAGAAGAGCTGGAATCGGACTCGTCCCCTGACGAGTCCGAAGAGGACGACTCCTCCCCTCTCCTAGAGGGGCCCGCCTCCTCTCCCTTAGAAGGAGCAGAAGGTAAATTGGACATGTCCACGGTTAGATGAGAAGGGAACACCTTGGTCCCTCTCTCAGAACTGTCAGCCTGACAGTCGCCTCGTTCCACATCTGGCGCCTGGTCAGATGTTTCGCTAAGGAGTACCCTTTGGGAGGAGCCGTCTGAGTTTGATATTCTAGCAGTCTTTTTTGTTCTGGCCATCACGTTCTGCATAGACACAGATTCAGTCGGACTTTGTATAAAGGGCAAAGATGGGTCCAGAAAAGGGCAGGCGGCACTCCTAGTCCTAGATTCAGCCGTCCCCGGTGACCGGCTGATCACTAACTTAGGGCGTGTCGTGTGCTTCCATGGTGCCATTTCAAAAAATAAAAAGAAAATTAAGAGTAAGAGAACTGAGTTACCTGAACGGATGACAGTTGATGAAGTCCTGAAAGTTCGGGTCAGTCGGCTTGTCAGAACAGGCGGTAGGCAGAAAAAGTCCGAAAATGTCAGAGCAAGTTCAGGGGTCCGAATGTTCTCGCAAAAATTCTCAAATGTGAAAATGACCGAAGTCAGCACTTCCTTTTATAGGCAAAATGAGAAGGCGAAGGGTCGCTTCCGAATTCAAATTTGGGCGGGAGAATCTCCCGGCCGTCTGCAAGGTGACGCCTGTAACGGGCCGTCGCCTGTCACCGTGCGACACCTGTCACAGGCGACACGTGACCAGTCGCGTGCCACCTGTGAGGGGCAAATGATTAGGGGATTTTTATCCACCAAGCGCCGTTTGACAAGTGGACCAACCAGGTTCCGCCACGCGTCCTCCACGGACCACTTAAGACACGCCACGTGTCCACCCATGCCAAATGGGACAACCGGCCATCAAGGCCCATTTCAGTCTAGAAGCCCGATCGGCCCTAGGTTTACCTTAAACCTAGAGAGTTGCACGCTTCCCAAGGCTATAAATACTCGATTAATCCTCATTAATCAAGGGACCGAATAATTGACAGAACACACTAATAACCGGCTGATCTCGCTAGCAAAGCAGATTACCTACATTAAATACTCTCACCTAGAGAGACCTTATTACTTTAATTTCTGTATTAATTACTCCTTAATCAGGTACTAACTCGACCGTTGGAGGCGGAGCTCTCAGGAGTCTCCGTTATTTTGCAGGTACAGGCGTCCGGTTCCAGTCTCGGAATTGTAACTCTCCCGCAGGACATCAGAAAACCCCGAAACAGTAACTATTTTGGAAAATTAGGGAGACCAATTGTTTAGGGAAAGATAAATCTTTTCTCCGTAATATTGCGTAAATACATGAAGGAATATCAAACCTTGATTGGGATTTTTTATTTTATTTTTTTTAATTAAACCAAACTCTATTTTAACAAATTTGGGCTTCTCATTCCGGGGCCTCGGGCGACCGCCTCGGCTGCCCTGCCCAGATACGGGGCTGATCTCTGGCTTTATTAGACATTAGTCATACTCCCTCCGTTACGAATTACTCGCAACATTTACTATATATGGCCATTACACATTACTCGCAACAAACTTTTTTTTTTCCTTATATAGTAAGTTTTTAGTATGATTTTACAAATTACCCTTACTTTTTTTTTTCTTTAAACATCTTAATTAAACCATTATTTTATCTTATTAACTTAAACCTAAACATTAATTAACTTAACTATTTCCACCAAAGTAATTCTCATTCCATCCAAATTAATCATCTTCATCCACCACCACCACAACCACCACCTACCACCGATCTCCACTCTCTATTCATCATCCAAGAATATTCTCTCTCTTTTTTCATCTCCCTCAATTCTACTGCAACCTTCCATGGAGACCACCACCTTCGCCGACACCGTCACCGATCTCCCCTTGCTTTTAGCCGCCTCCGTTTTCTCTCTCTCCCATTTCTGTTTTTATTCCGTCCTTGGTGATGAAGCTCAAAATTGAAGGTTTTATGGTCAAATCTAACCAAGATAACTCTAGATCTAGGGTTTTGATGGTTAAATTTGACCAATTTAAGCCTTAATTGATGATTGTGGGTTGTGTTTTTTCTCAGGGGAGGGAATCTTGGGTCGTCAGTTCATGGAATGTCGGTTCGTGGGTTGTGGGGTTCTGGGTTCGCCTGGGTTTTGGATTCTGGATCGTGGTTTGTGGGTCCGCAAATTCTGGGTTTGTTGGTTGTAGATTTGGAGTTGTGGGTGGTGGTGGATTGTGGTTTTGGGTTTGCAAATGCTTGGTTGTGGTGGTGGTTGGTGATTCGTGCTGGTGGGTGGTGTTATTGGGTGGTTTCGCTCTGCTAGGTGGTGGTGTTGGGTGGTTTCGTGGTGCTAGGTGGTGGTGGTTCATGATTTCAGCTACTGGGTTGTAAATTAAAACTTCGATTTTTTTAATTTTATTTTTTTAATTTTAGGGTTAGATTAACACTTAAGTGTATGCCCTTATTTTACATTAATCATACTTTCAATATTTCGCCTAGGAGTCCGCAAACTCCCTCTTTGTTACGAGTAATTCGTAACGGAGGGAGTATAAGATATGAATACGTATACATCACCACTCATATTCTCATTTCAGGTGCGAACGGAAAGTTTTCAAGCAGATTTAAACACAAGTTTATTAAGCTTGTGCAAGAGATAGGTAAAACTACATAATTTAGCATATTAGTTATGAAATTGATTATGATACGATATACATGGGTACTTGGTTTATAGAATAGGGGATTTATCTATATTGCCGAAAATCTTTGCTACTCAGTTGATCAACATGATCAAAGGTCTTTCCTCAAAACCAACCTTATAATCATTTTTTAGTTTTTAATTTGTGGACTTGTGGTTAATAATTGCAATAGTACATGTATAATACTTACAATAGTTGCAATACAAACGTTGAATCATTTATCTTAGGTTCACCAAAGCCGTTTGTTGCTACCTTACAAGGATTTGCTTATGGAAGTGGCTTAGAATTAGCTATGGTACGTGCTATTTTTCAACATTGATTAATTATGGTAGTTTTGGTTTGTATCATACACAGTTGAAATTTATATTACCCTATTACTAAAGGCGGCCTATAATCGTATAAAATTGTGACATTATCATGTCATACAAGTATAAAATTTTGACTATCTAGTTCGTTTTATGATATAACTAAGGCCCTGTTCTGATACGATAATTTTCAGTTCAGTTCAGTTCAGTTCTAATAAGTTCAGTTCAGTGCAATTCAGTTCAGTTCAGTTTAGTTCCTAATTTCCTTCTCTTACAAAATATTCAGTTCAGTTCAGCTCTAATAAGTTCAGTTCAGTTCAGTTCAGTTCAACTCAGTTCAGTTCAGCTCAGTTCAGTCAATGAGAACATGCCTTAAGAGTCTACTATTAAAAAAAATATAACCAAGAGCCTTTTTTTTGATAGTTTTTCAAGTGTTAACGTACTTTAGCAAGATTCATGACTTTCATTATTTATTGTATGAATTATTAATTATCTATCTAAATGAATTTAAAATTAGGTAATTAGTTCATAGACTTTAATTTACTGACTTATTAATTAGCGGCTTTCTATGTGAGTTTAATTAGGATAGTTGATAGAGTAATTTGTGTGAAATAAAAAGTAAGAAATTAAAGAACAAAAATAAGAAAAAAGAACACGAGACACAAGTTTTTACGTGGTGTAGTCAATGTGACCTACTCCACGGGTGGGTATGATCATTCAATCTCTTTCACTATAGTAATGATAGTACAAGATGTAGGACTTTAGATACTCCTAGCGAAATTTCATGAATCACATTCATAAGCATCTAATAACCAAGATCATTACACAACACATAAAAAACATATAATTGTACCTTTAAAGCGTGATTTCACGTGCGATCGAGCAAGAACAATGGGAGATAAAGAACCCCAAGCGTGATTCCTCTACTTGGTCCACAATATGAGCACAGATTAAACCTCCACTAATGATGGTTAGTTTTGATTGAACGCTTCAATCAACCTTCAACGGAGAAGAGAGGAATGAATGAGCCACGAACGACCACCACCACCAACGTGAGCAACCACCTTGCTTGGGTGGTCTGTACCGTACGTACAAAGGGGAGGAAGAGGGAGGCGTGTAAGAGAGAGGGGTTAGGGTGTTTGGTTGCTTGCTTCACAATTTATTGCACGGGTAAATTATGACTTATGTCATCCCCTAGACATAACCTCTATTTATATATCACATATATAATTAGAGTCCATTGAAGCCCAAACTCCTAGCCCACTTCTTACTACACTAGCCCTACTCCTTACATGGATTTTCATATCCTCATGAGGCCTATTAATGGGCCTCTTACTTGTTTAACCCAATATCCTTATTGTGTGACCTCATAGGATCCATTCTATTTGGATTTAGACTATTTAATTAGCCTAAAGATCATTTGTCATATCTAGCACCAAACAATGACGACCCAAAAGAATGAACTTATTATCTCCATAATAGTGATCCTTGATATATCTAATAATTGCACTTATTGAAGACATAATTCCTTCAATCTCCCACTTTTTGGAGACAAGTGCGCAATATTCAAATTCCTTAATTCAATGTGCGTCGATTTGATAATATGATTGCATCTCATGTCGTGATCATGTTAATCTACAAATCTTTTCTTGAAATCTAAGTTAGAATTATAAAACAAATGATTACTATGTAATCCATTTGAGCACGGCCATGCATTTTCTAAATTCTCCCTCTTTAAGGAGCCAAGACACATCCCTAATTAAATAGGTAGACTCAATCCAATCTTGTGAAACCAAAGCTCCTACTCAATTCTTGAAGCAACCGGAAAACATTCTTTATATCCCCCTTTTACGGCATGATGTTTGAATGTACCATAATTAAGACAATTGTTGAATGGAATCGATGTTCCACTCATGTCTAAGTAATCCACTAATATATCCGGAAGCTCTATACTTGAACTTCAAAGTAAGTCTATAGTTCGATCATGCATCATTCATGGATATCTATGTGATTGTCCGAGCATCATCACTATGCCCTTTAGCCCATGAAACTGCGCTATCCAATCAATCTTACATGCTAGTACATTTAGTGAAATCATTTATGTCCACTTTAATGATTTCGAACTAGGAACTTAAATAATAAATGGATAATGTTCGCCCATGGGGTTTCATTCACCAGGTCATCAACCTAATGAGCCCATCAGTCCATAATTATTTTGAACATTTTATTTAATATCAAAACCATGATTAAATAAGATTAAAACTTTGTTCAATTGATAAACATAATTCTCCTAGTTAATGTATTACTTATGTAATATGCTTTCTCAAAACATACACAACTTAAATTACATAGCTTGCTTCAATTCAAGAACCTTAGTATGACTCTCATACCT
The DNA here is from genome assembly GCF_001683475.1 of Chenopodium quinoa. Lineage (NCBI taxonomy): Eukaryota > Viridiplantae > Streptophyta > Magnoliopsida > Caryophyllales > Amaranthaceae > Chenopodium > Chenopodium quinoa. Next base: position 544,648 of record NW_018742204.1, on the reverse strand, counting down.
TGATCATGGAAGGGGTTTAATAAGTAAAATTCATGAGACATTCTCATGAACATGAATTTTGAAACTTCTAAATTTTACAATAATATTCATCTCCATACACTAAGAATCTTCCTTCGTTCTTTCGCTAGGAACTTTGGAATTTCTAATTTATATTCCAACGTTGCATTGGATTTCGATTGGAATCTATCATCACTTGTCCTTAAAACACGTGAATCAAATAGACGAGTATAGTTCATGACATGTATGTTACACCATTTGCAAACTGCATAAGGGGCATCACTCAATTAAAACCTTAATTTCATTGACCTTTCTCAAAGCATTGAATCTTGTTAAGCATTGTGCCATGTTATATGGGATTGAAACTCTTTTTAATATAATGTTGAACCTCATAAGAATCTTATCAATATAAGCTTCTTAACTAAGCTCAAAAATCCTTCTAGACCTATCTTTATAGATCTCGGATCCCAAATGTACTCATTATCTTCTTCAAGGTTTTTCATACAAAATGTATTAGCCATAACTTGACTCTTCAAGAATGAGTAATCGTTCTTTGTACTAGATCAAGAAGATTGTATAGCTCCCACTAAACATCTTGTATACACAAGACATTTTCTTCATTTTACGAGAACATCAAACGATTTGATTAACTCACAAAATTAAGAACATTAACTCCCTGATGCTAACTTCAATCCATTAAAGGGTCTTTTATGCATCCCTAGGATTATTGGATTTTCAAAATGATTTTGATTGTATCATATAAAAATCTTCTTTCATGAAAAATTTCAAGAAAATGTTTTGAAATCCATTTACCAAATCTCATAAGGTAGAAATCACTAAAATATCTTTAATAGATCTTTGCAACATGACTGACGTAAAGATTTCATCGTAATCATAGTCATACTATGAATTAGTTGAATCCTTTACCAAGTCTTGGATTTAGTTAGAAAACATTTTTCTTTATTGTCTGTTTTGCTTATAATGGGTCTCACCCAATTAGGCAAATTAATCAAGTGTCATACACTTGCTTATAGTATAGACTTAGAATTTATTTCAGATTTCATGGTTTTTAAACCACTTGGAGTTATAACTTGTCAAATCATGTTTATTACTTGCACAATAATCATCATGTTCCAAAATAAATATTTTAGAACTCTTAGTCAATATGACATCATATTTCTTTGGCTAAGTTTAAGATATTCTAGTCATCATTGTGGGTCTTTATGCAACAATTGAAACTCATACAACAACTTTGTTTAGTTTTCAATGAGAAACGACAATAGAGGATATGCACTTGGAATTCACTATCTTCAACACATGGTTATTTTTTTCCATTACACTTAATGAGACCACGCGTTGTCATTTAAAACATGAGGAGAACCATGCTCATATTTTTGCTTTTATTCGATTACTTCTCGAATTTCTTCAAGATTTTCGAATTAACTTTTCTTGTACTCTTTCAAGGCTCTCGAACTTTTTGAGATTCTTATACTCCCACTTGCCTTTTAAAGAGACACATTTAGCATAGGGTGAACCAACCATAGTTTGAATCATGTTTGTTTGTTGCTTTTCTCGAACTCTTTCGAAATTTACACTACTCCCACTTAACCTTTTGGAAATGACATCTTTTCCATAAAGGCATTTACTTGAGCAACAAACATTTTGTGCTAAGTATTTTTTGTGTAGTGGTACCCCGTTCTTTGTATGGAAATCAAACGTGTATCAAACTATTTAATACACCTTTTACATATTCTCTAGTTTGTAGAAAGACTTTATAAGAACTTTTCGTATCCATATCACATATGAAGCCTTTGCTACATTGGATTTGACATATGTAGTTTAGTTTAGTTTTGTAGCTCATCTTAAAAGTATATCCCCTGTATAATTGTTGGAAGATAGGTTATTTTCATCCATTATCAAACTATATCTCTCATATAATCATATATTGATAGCTCCTTTTATGGACACTTCACAAGGTTTTCTTTCGGTGTCTATTGTAAAACAATTTCACAACTCTTGGATATTTTCAAGGTCTTGGCTCAAATTCTTATTATTATGATCATATCGCAATATATTGAATATGGTGTTAAGTAAATGTCTTGACCCAAACTTTCACCATTACAATCATATTGTATTGTATTTATTATCTTGTCAAGTTGATTATGAAATTCATACTAGACTTTTGATCTTTTCAAAATTTTCACACTTTAGCTTCAACTAACCACAAGTGATCATACCACAAATGAAGTTTCATTATCCGTCTCTAGCCTTTGAATCTTTGGTTTTCTTACATCGATATGTATTCGACCTTGAGTTTGCATCATCATTTCTCCAAATGGTGACTTTGTAACAAATTTCAAATTTGAATGATATTTGCATATATTAATAGATTCATAATATGATGATATTGAAAGTCCATCCCTTTGGGTATTTCGCATGCAATGTTCATTTTCATTCGAATTAGTTGAAATTTTAGAGACAATTTATATATATAGAACTGGTTTATCTTCATCGATCATGCATATAGAACTTTTAAACCTATCTAGCTTTTCAAAACACATCGTGACTCAATAAAGCATAAAATAACATTTACTCCACGTTTTTGAATGTTCAATGCTTAGTCATTACTACATTGAACATGGTATGTTTTGATAATGGCAAAAATAAATAACATTTATTTAGTCCTAGTAAGTTACTAGGTAAGGTGAAATATAGGTTCTACTTATAAGGTTGTAACTTTTGCTTCAAAACTTGTAGATTCTACTTGTGAAGTAGCAACATTTGCTTCAAAACTTGTAGATTTATTTCTCCCTTAGCCATACCTTTTCATTTAGTTCAATCACATTCTTAATGAGAGAGAACTAAGCATGGAATCACATGTCCAGGAAGTAGTAAAATGCTAAATAAATTTCTATAATATACTTCTTGAATTAGAACATTTCCATTCTTTTACCTTCCAACTTTATGAGGGTTGTTTCTAATCAATTGGAATTGGTCCATTTAATTTGAAACATTTGTTGTTCATAACAAATTTTAGCATGTAAGTAGTTCTAGGTTTGAGAGGTAGCAACTTGTTTGCATTTCTTAGCCTACAACTTCTTAATGCAATCCTCATAATATATTCTTAAACTCTTCCCTTTGAGCCACTTAGAACATTTCTCTTAGGTTTAAAATGATACTTTGCTTAACTTCTTTAAGCACTTTCATGATTTTTCTAAGTCTACTCAATAATTATTCATGTTAGAGTTTAATCAACTATTTAACTCCATATGAAATGAATGAAGAATAACGTCATTTGACCAACTTTTGATCATAGAGACTTATAATCACTTTCTTATAATCAATCATATTGAAATAAGATATTTTATTAGATTTGTATACTTGTCTTTTAGAGGGTTTGTACCTCCCATCTCATTATATCCCTTAAAAAACTTTTCAAAATGAAGATTTGTTGGCACCTTACTCAAAAATTTTGAACAAAACCAACCTTAGCTTAGACATGTGACATGAGTTTCTAAAACTTGCCTTTTAGAACCATCTTAGCAAAATTGGAATATAGGTTTATGTATTATCTTTTAACCTTCTGACAATATTTCTCAACTTTATTTCCAATCGAGGAGATTACATATTAAAATAAAATTAGAACGAAATATTACATATAAATAAACACAAAATTCAATGATGTTAAATAAAATTTAAAGTACCATAAGCGAATTAAAATTGGTAACTTTAAAACATTTTATTCAATATTAATTGATCCCAATTGAATTAAATGATTCCAAGATCCTTATTTTGTGTAATAGTTGACCGGACTGAGGCCCTATCATCAAGCATTACATTTTTTTACGGGAGTAAACTCTTTACTGATTACAACTCTTGTAACTCTTGGTTGAATAATTAACCATCACATGTTTAATTATTACCCTTTGCTTCAAGGTTCTAAACTCTTTAGGTAACCTTGTTGAGTATAACCAATTAAATATGTAGAACGTGATCTACCCTAAATTACCCAAGATAACAAGTGACACTCTGCTGAGGCCGACCCATCACTCACGATTGAAGGATTGTTAGGTATCTAATCGGAAAAGCAACCTCAATATTACCGAGACCTAGATTTATTATGTTGTGATTATTTAGTGAACTCTAGCGCATCATCAATCAACATAAATAAAATCTAGCATGCATAATCTAATAATGCATAAATAAGACATAGTATGGCCCTTAATCCTAAGAAAACTAATAAAGTAAATGCTCCCACTTGAACCCTCATGGATCTTGTTTCGGGGTTTTCTGATGTCCTGCGGGAGAGTTACAATTCCGAGACTGGAACCGGACGCCTGTACCTGCAAAACGACGGAGACTCCTGGTGGTGGGAGCTCCGCCTCCAACGGTTAAGTTAGTACTTGATTAAGGAGTAATTAATGCGGAAATTAAAGTGATTGGGTCTCTCTAGGTGAGAGTGTTTAATGTGTGTAATCTGCGTTTTTTTGCGTGATCCCTCCCTTAATGAGGATTAAGGGAGGTATTTATAACCTTGGGAAACGTGCCAATACTAGGTTTAGGTTAACCTAGGGCTGATTGGGCTTCCCTCGGAAGTTGGGCCTGGGTGGCCGGTTTCTCCATTAGGCATGGAGTATGCCACGTGTCATGACATAATAGGTCCAAGGTGGACGAATAAGCGTGTGCCACGTGGCAAGCCCTGGCAGTTCCAACTGGGGGACACTTGGCAGGACCTGATTGGCCCACGTGGCGCATTCCGATTGGTGGGAGCAAAATCCCCTAATCATTTGCCCCTCACAGGTGGCTACCGCCTGCTCTGACAAGCCGACTGCAAAGGATTTTCAGAACTTCATCAATCGTCACTCGTTCAGGTAACCGTTGGTTCTCTTACTCTTAATTTTCTCTTTATTTTATTCTTTTTTGAAATGGCACCACGGAAGCACACGACACGACCTAGGTTAGTGATCAGCCGGTCACCGGGGACGGCTGAATCTAGGACTAGGAGTGCCGCCTGCCCTTTTCTTGACCCATCTTTGCCCTTTATACAAAGTCCGACTGTATCTGTGTCTATGCAGAGCATGATGGCCAGGAAAAAAAAGACTGCCAGGATCTCAAACTCAGACGGCTCCTCCCACAGGGTGCCGATTAGTGAAACATCTGACCAGGCGCCAGATGTGGAGGTGAAACAAAGCGGCTTGAAAGCCGACAGTTCTGAGGGAGGAGTCAAAGTGACCCCTTCCCATTTTACAGTTGACAATTCTTCATTCTCTCCTACTCCTTTTAAAGGAGAAGAGGCGGGCCCCTCCGGGAGAGGGGAAGAGTCGTCCTCTTCGGACTCGTCAGAGGACGAATTCGAGTCTAGCTCTTCTGGCCATGCTTCTCTGGACATAGAAGAGAAAAACAGTCGCCTACAAGAGGCGAGGCTTTCTCACGCAGTTGAGAAGGGGGACGAATTGGCGGAGCCATCCGCCTCTCACCGAGAGAAAAATACCCCCTACTACTGCACGATACCTCGGGGCCGGATCACAGCCATGCAAGAGAAAGTGGAGAGCTTTATCGCAAACCACACAATGGCCCTCGACTTTTTAGTGTTTGTGCCGGATCCAGAAGACACAGTCGTCTGGCCGGCTAGTACCAGTTATGATAGCGCCTGCTTTGGCTGCTACGAGGCGGCCATCAAAGCTGGGTTGCGCTTCCCACTACATCCGGCTGTTCAGCGGATCTTGGATGGGTATGAGTTGGGGTTATGGCAGTTAGCCCCGAACTCCTGGGTCAACGTACTCGGCTATGTGGCCGGGTGCGAACTGCACGGGGTAGAGCCGAGCTTCGAGACTTTCGCCCACATGAACTACCTCAGCCGGACCCCTAAGGCAGGCGGTACCGGCTGGTATCAATTGTCGAGCCACAGGGGCTACCTCATGACGAGAGGTAAAGCAAACAAATGGAAGGACTGGCGGAGCACCTTCCTCATCATTGAGAGTTCAGACACAGAGCTGAACAAGCACTTCAACAGGTGGAACAGGAATCCGCCCCTTCTTGCAGGCGGCCGCAGCATGCCGCCTGTTCCCCCCAAGGCTAAGAAAGAGATCCTAGATAAGGGACTCTTCAAAGTAGAGTCGAAGGTGAACTCTACTTCAGGGGTACGAGAGCAAGTACCCCTGCACTGCGTCCCGAGCTTCAAATGGCTCTACGACGAGTACTTTTTGGCCGCCTGTGGCCTCAGCAGTCGGTGCTCAAGAGGTAGCCGGCCTGTCGAATACTCTGTTGTTCCATGCATTTCTTGTTATGACTTTTATTAACTTTGCTGTTTGTTTTTGCAGCGGACGCCATGAGCAAAATTACCGCCTCCAAGACTGCGGCGGCCATGTTGCGGGCCTCCATCATGCAACAGTCATCAACCGACTCCCCCAACAAGGGGGCACCCTTGGTGGGCTTCGAACCTTTCACCCTCTTTTTGGTGTTTATGCATATACTGACTCTTTTCTTCTTTTTTAGACGGGCGCTCCAAGAGCTTCTTCTTCCCAACAGCCGGACCCCAAGGCCCGGAGGACGCCTGTTGCGAGCTCTCCTGGTTCTACCAGGAAACATGTGGCGGCTGAGAAACAGCCGGCCACTTCTTCTAAAACCCCAGCTGGGCCGCCTAGAAGTATGAAATTGTCCTTGTAAATTTTAGACTTGCTCCCTTCTTTACTAGGTCCAATCCGTTTGTTTATGCTTGATGCAGCCGGCCCTCAGGAGCCTTACTTGGTCGAGGTGGCCAAGTCTATGATCAAGGCCGTTCCTCCAGCTGAAAGGGAGGCGGTCAGGGGTGTCGGCACCCTTGACCTAGACGGGATTGCAGGGGTCCTTGCTGAGGTATACTTAGCATATTTTTGAGTATTTGAATTCCAGGACGCCTGTTTTCTTTTTGTTTGGAAACTGACGCCTGTTCCCCCTTTTTACTTAGGCCCTACTCCGAGTGAACGGCCTTCGCAAGCCGCTTGACCGGAAGAACAAAGAGGTAAAGGCTGCAAAAGCTATGGCCGCCTCTGACTGTGATAAGGCAATGTTTCAAATTGCCTAAAATGAAGTTCTGACCATTGATATTCTTTATTATCAGGCGCAGGCTACCGCCGCTATCCGGGCTTAGTTAGAGGCGGCCCAGAAGAGGAATAGCGAGCTGGAGGCGACCATCAACGACCTCAAGGCCGAGCTGAAACCTCTTCGCCAAAAGATGTCCTCATACGAAACCTTGGAGAAATCCTTGGCGAACGTAAAGGTACGCCTGGTGATCCAGGAGAAGAGTCTTACTCAAGAGCTCTCGGAAAAGGCCGAGCAAGAAAAGAAAGAGCTGGTCCGAGAGATGATGGAAGACTCCGCTCAAATCCAGCGCATGACTTGGGGCCGCCTCTTCCCCAATGCCGACTTTGCCTCATGGGAAAAAACGTACCGCCAGTGTTCTGATAGATATAATCAAGAGATCCTGGCGGCTGCTGAGGAAGAGGCGTTGGAGGAGGCGTTGGAGGAGGAGGAGCCGGTAGTGGCGCTTGTGCCGCTTAGGGGGAATGCATCAAAGAAGGATGCAGCTGAAGCCGAGTCCGGCAAGAAGAGTGCTGACCAGGCGGCAGCTGCTAATATTAAAGATCTGCCCCCTTCTTAAGCTTTATGTCTTCTTTCCACGGCCTGCGTGCCGTTTGTTTTGTATTTACCCGGCCAGGGGGCCGGGGCTTTGAATATTTTGCCGGTCTTTAATGACCGGCTTCTTTTTAATGAATTTTGTTTTGCTTCAAATTTGTTTAATTATTGAATATTCTGATATCCAATTGTACACTATACCGACTGTTTTACATGGCCGATAGTTGCAGATAGGTACGGATAGTTAGTCACGCCGCCTATGCTCCTGGACGACTGGTTGTCTGTTTCCAGGCTAGATGATTAGTCGGCCATTTATCCAATCGGTATTCGAACTATTTTAAAGACTGGATTCCCTTTAGGCAGGCGGTTTTGTCATATAAAATTAACCAAGTAGGAAAGTGGTTTCCTACTTGTCATGTTTTTAGGCTAGAGACTTTAGGCCGTCTAGGCCGACTGTTCTTCGCCATATTAATCTAGTGTGAGCCGGTGCTGTATGAACACCTTTTTAGTTTCACACTAAATATTGAAGGAGTGACCAAGTAAACATGATTGTTACCTAGTCGCCAAGTAACTGAGTAGTAGAGGTATCAAGCGGTGGGTACAAGTTGTTCCCCTTTATTCGCCAATGTTTGTTGGCTTTTAACTCATAGGTTGTTAACCTAGCAGGAGTAGTGGTTGAGAGCCCCTGTTTGCTAAAAACAGGCGGACGACTCATACCTTTTAGGCTCCATACTAAGTTTGAGAGAGTGACTATGAGTTAACTTTGGTGTTACTCAGTCGCCGTCACACCTGCTTGAGTAGTAAAGGTACTAGGCGGCGGAGGCCGGCTGAACCTTTTGATTCGCCAATGTTTGTTGGCTATTAACTCAAGAGGTACCCCCTGCATTTATCCCAAGTAATACAAGCGGTCATCTGACTCAGATGTAAACTGCTACCACTGGTTTGGTTAGTGATAGAGTTATCCTTGTCTCAAAAACGGCTACGTGGTTGCCCTTGGGGACAGTCGTATAGGTGCCGTGTAATTAGTTTATAGAGCAATGTTCCACCCAAAAGGGAGCTGCTCTCTGCGACGAATTTCATCCGGAGGGATGCCGCCGGACGCCTGCTATGATGTTGGGACAGGTCGACTTAGTTTCGAAGATTGGATCAGTTGGCTTGGCGCCTGGTCTGATCATTTGGCCTGTGGCCTTGGTTAGTTCTTGGTGAACGTAGGTGCCAAGTAAAAGGAGGGTAGCCGCCTGTTTAGGCACAGGGTCGGCAAGGCCCTGATCATTTTTAGTTAAGTATAAGGGGGGTGGCTGTGTGTTTGGAACCAGTCGGCCCTCTTCTATGGAGAGTAGCCGACTATATGTCCAGACGACATGCCCCTATGGTGAGTAAAATACTCAATGGAGAGTAGCCGACTGTAAAGGTACAGACGGCATGCCCCTCTGAAGATAGAGTAAAATACTCAATGGAGAGTAGCCGACTGTAAAGGTACATACGGCATGCCCCTCTGAAGATAGAGTAAAATACTCAATGGAGAGTAGCCGACTGTAAAGGTACAGACGGCATGCCCCTCTGAAGTAAGAATAAAAACTATGGAGAGTAGCCGACTGTTTGTTAGTAGGCGTGCCTCTCTTAGTACAAAATTGAATATTAAGTATGCAAACTTTTATTAAGTAGCCCTTGACTATTTACATCATTCAAAAGAAATTTTTCTTAAGATTATCTACATTCCAAGTTCGAGGCAACGGTTGTCCGTCTGGTGTTCCCAGACGGTAGGTACCGTCCCTGACCTCTTCACAGATTCGGTAGGGTCCTTCCCAGTTGGGAGTTAGTTTGCCAGACTCATTAGCCCTACCAACTGCTTCCATTTTTCTAAGTACAAAGTCCCCCACTTTGAGTGGACGCCTGTGTACTTTTTTGTTGTATGATCTAGTCATTCTCAGGCGGTAAATTTCATGGCGCAAGACAGCATTGAACCTCCTTTCAGGCAGTGAGTCTAATGCCAGGCGCATGGCTTCCCAGTTTGCCTCTTCGTCATATAGCATTACTCGAAGAGTCGGCTCGTAGTGTTCTATTGGAAGAACAGCTTCCGCACCGTAAGTTAGGAGGAATGGAGTTTCTCCAGTCGCCCCTTTTTTAGTCGTCCTAATGGCCCAGAGAACATGTGGTAATTCATCTTCCCATAGGTCGCCTGCTCGTTCAATCTTTTTCTTGAGACCGTCTGAGATGATTTTATTAAAGGCTTCTACCTGGCCGTTTGCTTGTGGACGACCGACAGATGCAAAGTAGTGTGCAATTCCTTGGTCACCCAACCAGGTTTTGAGAACAGGCGTCTATATTGCAAGTATTGTTTATGCTCTAATTATGCAAGGTGCGCATAGAGGCAAAGGTATGTTATTGGTGAAATGATTCATTTATTACTCGTTCATGATCATGGAGATAGAATGAGTAAAGGAGGAAATTTAAGTCTTATATGACGAGGTTAAGATTGGGGGTGCTTTATGCACTCAAGGTGTTTATACACCAAGGTAGTTAAAGGAATAAATAATAAAAATGTTGCTTGTCACTATAATTCAAGAATTGAAATTGGAAGCTTGCTTTACTTGATTGAATTGATATTGGATTGATTTTATTGTTTGCAAAGAGTCATCACCAAATCTAAACTTGTAAATCACATAAAGTGAAATATGAATGAGCAATAAAACTCTTGATTTGTACACATCTGGAGTAATGACAATCAGGAGTTGGGGTACACGGGTTATTAGCCGTGCACTTTTCTTGAGGTTGTTTGATCTACGAGTCTCTTATTTCAAATACTTTTCAAAAAATTGGAGTTAGATGAGATCTCATACTAGTTACGGCCACGGAGTCGCGCTTGGGTCGTTGGATGTTTCTATTGATGTTTCCGAAAGGAGGCATGTGGTTTTTCTTTTATTGATGCTCCAAATGGAGCATGGGATGGACAACCTTGTATATTGCTTAATCCAATGAATAAAATGAAATGATTTAATTACTATTAACTAGTGAAGTCTTAGTAAAACTGATAGTCGAGTCGTGTGTTGAGTCTATAATTTAATGATGCGTGATGATTGATTATTAGTAGCATGCTAGAGATTTCTTATTATATCTCGTAGCTTGTATATACTTAGCTTTGTTGATTCCGTGCTTTGTGTGTCTTTTTTTTGTCATGGCCTTCGCCTTTCAATGACCCTGTGACGATCCAATTTTTACACTTGTAATATTGGGGAGCAGATTAACCACATGTTCTTACACATGTAACATCCGCATCTAGGTGGTGGGATTTTGAGTGGAGTGTTGGTTATCGTTCACATTTTATTTCATTTATCAAGATTGGATTTATTTAAACTCTGATTTGATGACTTACTACTTTTATTGGGTTTCGAATAAGGGCCTTTATGGTTCCAACTTGTAAGATTTAAATTTGGTTTTGTTTGTTGGTTTGAATTTATTTTGAACAGATTTTGTTTTTCGCTGCAAAAATTTTAAAATAGCCTTAACGTTTGAACACGTGGCGGTAACACACCAATAATTCTCTTGGATTTTGGACAGGATATTTACAGGTTTAAAGAGAGAAATATTGGGGTGTTACAACAACACATAAAGAACATATAATTGTACATTTGAAGCGTGATTCCACATGCAATCGAGCAAGAACAATGGGAGATAAAGAACCCCAAGCGTGATTCCTCTACTTGGTCCATGGTGTAATACCTCGTATTTTTATACGTATTTTATTTAAAATATATATTTTGTTAAAAGTATATAAATAATTTTAATGTTTTAATTATGGTATTTTAATTATTTATTCTATATAAGTTTGCAAATATTTTATAAAAAGGGAAAATTTATTGAATTAATTATTTTATAAAAGTTGGAGTTTATGTTAGGAAAATATGATTTTAATGAATTTTATTAGGGAAGGGATAAGGAAAATTAAAAGAGGAAAATTTAGGGAAAGGGTTAGTAGAGAAGGGGGTATAAATATCTCACTTATGAGGCAAATCAACTTTGCCCAGAGTGGAGAAAACCCAAAATAAACTTCTCTCTCCTTTCTCCTTATTTTTTATCTTTCTTTTCTTTTTTTTCCCCTTCCCCTTCTCTTTTTTTTTCGGCTGCCCTTTTTCCCCCACCACTGCTGACCACCGGCAGCAGGTGGTCGCCGCCGCCAGCAACGTCAGCCGCCGGCATCAGGTGGCTGCCGTTTTCCTCCTCCCCTTTTCGGTTATCGAAGAAAAAAAAATTCACCTTTATTATTTAAAACTAATCTATGCTTAGATCTAATTAGTAATTTTGAGTTTTGGGATTTGATTTTGAAATTTGATAATAAGTATTATGCTAATTAATTTTCAGATTATGATTTTAATTAAAAACCCCCAATTTTTGAAACCCTAGGTTCTTGATTTATGAATAATTGAAGGATTATGATGAATAATGGTTTAGATCTTTGATTAAAGTGTTTTAAGGCTTATTTACAGCAAGTTTTAATTAAAATAAAGTGTTGAAATTTTTAGTAGAGTATTTAAAACTAAGTTTCTTTAAGAAATTTCAATTACCCATTAATTGGGACTAAAGTATGATGTTTTAAATATAATTTCAGCTTATTTTAATTAAATTATGAGGGGTTTAAATATATTATATATTGCTTGAAGTTTGTTTAGAGTGGATTTTAATACTCTACTATGATTTTAATGTGTAAGAGACTTTGAAGTAAGCAATTTTTATTAGTCGTGGCGATTTTAAGATCGTACTCAAGGTACGTTCGCGTACTTAGCATATTTTGGTGTTGTAGTATCATGTTAGGCTTGATTTAAATCAATTACAAGTAGTATCATGCCAAGGTTTATGTTTGGAATGGTGGATTATTGATGTTGGTGATTGTGTGAAGCATGATTTATTTGTGATGGTTTATGGATTGGAAAATTATATTTTTGGCATGATTATATGGACTACACTTTTATTTGTAGCATGTTAGAATGCATGTTTAATTAAACTACATGTTTAATTTGGTTTGGAATATTGAAAAGGAATTTTATTATGGTTCATATAATTTTATTGATGCTATAAGCATGAGGAAGGAGCTATATAAGTGTCTATGTACACGAGGAATAAATTGTATGTTGGTGCCTTAGTGCACTTAAGGTGTTTTTAACACCGAGGGATAGGATTTGTGGCGCTTTATGAGTTTAAGGTGTTTTTGACACTCAGGTAGATTTAAAAAGGGTTCAACATTAAATATTATGTGGTCACTAATTATTCAAGAATTAAATTGGTATATTTGATGGTTTGAATAATTATCATTGATTGAATTACTATGCTTTGAGAGTCATCACCAAGTTTAATAATATGTAAATAACGTAAAGAAAAAGATATTACGCACCAAAACTCTTGGAACGTATATACCTTGAGTATGAACATATGGGGAGAGTTATGTGACTTTATATTTGATCATAACCTCTAATGGAGTATAGGACGTTGTACATTCCTTTATTATTATTATTATTATTATTATTATTATTGTTATTATTATTATTATTATTATTATTATTATTATTATTATTATGATTATTATTATGATTATTATTATTATGATTATTATTATTATTATTATTATTATTATTATTATTATTATTATTATTATTATTATTATTATTATTATTATTATTATTATTATTAATTATTATTATTATTATTATTATTATTATTATTATTATTATTATTATTATTATTATTATTATTATTATTATTATTTTATTATTATTATTATTATTATTATTATTATTATTATTATTATTATTCCGCCACCTACGCGTGTTTTTGTGCTGGCACGGTTAGCTCCCGTGTCAGTTAACCTCAATTTATTTGGGGGAGGTAGAGTTGGAAACCCGTTCAATGCATGATCAACGCTAAATAAATTATTTAGTGGTCTAGTTGAAAAGTCTTGTTGAATGTTGTGTTTGCTTGTAAACAGGTGCATTGTGGTAAGAGTGTGTTGATAGGTGAAAGCATGTTAGTGTGTTTATTTATGCTTATGTACTCAGCTTTTCTAATTGTGTGTATGTGTGTTTTGGTCATGTCTTTATCTTGGCCCTATGATGACCCATTTTTAATAGAGAGTAGTGGAAATAAGCAGGGATAAGCTTTTCAGGTATTGAAGCATATTCATGACTGGGCATGATTGAAGAGCGAATCATCATAGTTTTCATTAGTTATGATGTGTTTTATGCTTTACTTATGATATTATTTATACGTGGAACTAACGTTAAGTTTTGGATTTGATTCGGTTTTCAATAAGGGCCTTTAATGGTTCCAAGTTGTAGGTTGACTTATATTTGATTTTGGTTGAGTTGGTTTAAACATTACTTTTGTTTGGATTAGTTTTGAGTTGACTTGTTTTAAATGGTTTTTGTTTTTAAGTCTTCCGCTGTGTATCTTTAATAGATGCCTTAGCCATTTTCATGGTGGCGGTAATGTCTAGATATTTTTAAATCGTATTTTTAAAGAGTAAAATAGGTATTTAAAGGAAAGAAATTTCTAGGGTGTTACAAAGTGGTATCTGGGAGCTTTGGTTGAGAATTTAATTACCATTAACCCGAAAACGCTTTTCTTAGAACTTTGTTTTAAACTTGGCCAAGTGGTTATTTAATTATGAAGTGTTAAAGTAAACTATTTTAATTTTTTGTTCTAGTTTTATTTTAAGAGGACCGAGTAATTATTTTTATTGTAGTAAATTGTCTGAATTTTTTTTTTATGAGGGACTCCCGAAATTTATGTTTTTAAAGAGGGGTGTCCGAATTTGTTTTTAGTGAGGGCTGAAATATTGGCTCTTCTCCCCTTTGATTTTCGAATTTTTTTTTTTAAAGGGTGAAAACCTTTTAATTTGTTCATGTTGTAGGGAAGCAAGGATTAAGGTAAGTATTATGTGTTAATAGCTTTTAAAAGCATGTTGGTGAGATTGTGTAGGAAAGAATTTGGGCATATAAGTTAGAAATAATCATGTTCTTGTGTGTATTAATATTTATGTTGAAATGTTCAATCATGTTTATGGATTGCTTGTGAGCATGTGATTATGTGTATAGAAATAATTAAAATTGTTTGATTGAACATTGAACCTAATTCATGCAAGAACTGTATTAAATAGTTTATTCTATTGGAAATTTTACAAGAATAATCCAACCTTTGTCTCGTTCTCCCAAAATAATCCAACCTTTTGATTAACCTAGAATAATCCTAAGTTTACTACTTATTTTCTTACACCAAGCCTATTTGACTGGTTACCTAAACTTCAGGTAAATTGCACTAGGTGAAGAAAGGGCTTTGGCAGCGGTTCAAACCCGGTCTAAGGCACCGGTTTGAACCACTGCCTATGTGGGGGGTGCCAAATACCCCCCTTTTTAGGACCGGTTCAAAACCGGTGCCCTATACCCAATTTGGCACCGGTTAACCGGTGCCTTTAACTGTTTGGGCACCGGTTAACCGGTGCCTTTAACTGTTTGGGCACCGGTTAACCGGTGCCTTTTTACTCAATTATTTTTTCTAATTTTCGTGCAATAATATTTTTTTAAAAAAAACCTGTTTCCAGCAATAATAATAACCTGTAATTCCAACAATTATATTAAATAAAATAATTAATATTATTATTATTATAATTACTACTAATAATAATATTATTAATTATTACAATAAGATACTAAAATAATATTAAAAACAAGAATTCAATTATATATATAGATATAAATATTTCCAAACGCAATACATTAAAAAAAGTGTTTTATATATATATACAAATAATAGTAAGTAAATATATAATGAATAATAATATATATAGTTCAAAAGTTAACATAAATAATTTACAATTAAAATGCCATTTACATGTTGAAGGTTAAAAGACGCCAACATGTCACGAAATTCATTAAGCTCCTTGATTGTCAACGGACCATCCTTTTGGACCTTGCAAAACTTGAAATACAAAAACATTATGTTAGAATTAATTAATTAGGCAAAACAATATGTATTTTATCAAATATTACCTATATGACTTCTATGTATCCCATTTCCTACATTACTTATTAAATGAACTATTTCTTTCTCATAACATGCCAATGTTGGGTAGTTGTATGTCTCTAAGCCCAAAAATTGATTCAAAAGAGCATTTTATTAAGGTTTATGACGCTTTTTACTCAAAATGGCCCGAATATGGCCAATATGACTTTACTTTGCCCATTTTCTACATTTCTTATTAATTTAACTTTATTTATCTCATAACATGTCAATATTATCTAGTTATAGGTGTATAAGGAAAGAAATCACATCAAAAGAGCATATTTACACAAAATGGCCCAAATATGGCCCATATGACTTCTATTCAGCCCATTTTCTACCTTTCTTGTCAAATGACCTTTTTATTTCTCATAACATGTCAATGTTGGGTAATATTAGGTGTCTAAGGCTAGAGATCACATCAATATATCATTTCAATAAGTTTAACAACGCATTTTACTCAAAATGGCCCAAATAGGGCCTATATGACTTTTATGTAGCCCATTTCCTACATTACTTATCAAATGAACTATTTATTTCTCATAACATGTCAATGTTGGGTATTTTTATGTGTCTAAGCCCTAAAATTGAATCAAAAGAGCATTTTATTAAGGTTTATGACGCTTTTTACTCAAAATGGCCCGAATATGGCCTATATGACTTTACTTTGCCAATTTCCTACATTTCTTATTAAATGAACTTTATTTATTTCATAAAATGTCAATATTAACTAGTTATAGGTGTATAAGGAAAGAAATTACATCAAAAGAGCATATTAACACAAAATGGCCTATATGACTTCTATTCAGCCCATTTTCTACCTTTCTTGTCAAATGACCTCTTGATTTCTCATAACATGTCAATATTGGGTAATATTAGGTGTCTAAGGCTAGAAATCACATCAATATATCATTTCATTAACTTTAACAACGCATTTTACTCAAAATGGCCCAAATAGGGCCTATATGACTTTTATGTAGCCCATTTCCTACATTACTTATCAAATGAACTATTTCTTTCTCTTAAAATGTCAATGACACCTATTTTTATGTGTATAAGCCCTAAAATTGAATCAAAAGAGCATTTTATTAAGGTTTATGACACTTTTTACTCAAATTGGCTCGAATATGGCGTTTATGACTTTACTTTGCCCATTTCCTACATGTCTTATTAAATGAACTTTATTTATATTATAACATGTCAATATTATCTAGTTATAGGTGTATAATGAAAGAAATCACATCAAAAGAGCATATTAACACAAAATGGCCCAAATATAGCCCATATGACTTCTATTCAGCCCATTTTCTACCTTTCTTGTCAAATGACCTTTTTATTTCTCTTAACATGTCAATGTTGGGTAATATTAGGTTTCTAAGGCTAGAAATCATATCAATATATCATTTCAATAAATTTAACAACACATTTTACTCAAAATGGCCCAAATAGGGCCTATATGACTTTTATGTAGCCCATTTCCTACATTACTTATCAAATGAACTATTTCTTTCTCTTAAAATGTCAATGACACCTAGTTTTATGTGTCTAAGCCCTAAAATTGAATCAAAATAGCATTTTATTAAGGTTTATGACGCTTTTTACTCAAAATGGCCCGAATATGGCCTATATGACTTTACTTTGCCCATTTCCTACATTTCTTATTAAATGAACTTTATTTACTTCATAACATGTCAATATTAATCTTGTTATAGGTGTATAAGAAAAGAAATCACATCAAAAGAGCATATTAACACAAAATGGCCTAAATATGGCCCATATGACTTCTATTCAGCCCATTTTTTTACCTTTCTTGTCAAATGACCTTTTTATTTCTCATAACATGTCAATGTTGGGTAATATTAGGTGTCTAAGGCTAGAAATCACATCAATATATTATTTCAATAAGTTTAACAACGCATTTTACTCAACATGGCCCAAATATGGCTATATGACTTTTATGTAGCCCATTTCCTACATTACTTATCAAATGAACTATTTCTTTCTCATAACATGTCAAAGTTGGGTAGTTTTATGTGTCTAAGCCCTAAAATTGAATCAAAAGAGCATTTTATTAAGGTTTATGACGCTTTTTACTCAAAATGGCCCGAATATGGCCTATATGATTTTTCTTTGCCCATTTCCTACATTTCTTATTAAATGAACTTTATTTATCTCATAACATGTCAATATTATCTAGTTGTAGGTGTATAAGGAAAGAAATCACATCAAAAGAGCATATTAATACAAAATGGCCCAAATATGGCCCATATGACTTCTATTTAGCCCATTTTCTACCTTTCTTGTCAAATGACCTTTTTATTTCTCATAACATGTCAGTGTTGGGTAATATTATGCGCCTAAGGCTAAAAATCACATCAATATAGCATTTCATTAAGTTTTAGGACTTACCTCATCAAGCTGTTGAGTGTCCGTACAATGAGTCACAATGTCAAGCATGAATCTCATCACATACAAAGCACAATCAAGTCCATTATCTTGTTGTGCGCACTAGCATATGACAAACAAATCACATCAGTGAAACATGCAAAGGAAATTAGCAAATACTTACTAACATAGATTTTGAAGATAATCATAATATCATGTAAATTACCAATGGCGACTTCCATGTTGGACCCTTTGGAGCACGACAATGTAGCTTCTTCATAACATTGTAGTAAAAAAATTACATTCAAATTTGATTAGTCGTATGACTACTAAATTAGTTATTATTAGCAATAATCATCACTAGGTAGCTATATATATATTTACTTTTGCAATATAGACTTCACGAGCCACTTCTCCGATGATCGAGCTGAATCAAGGTGATAAATTGTGTTATTGGAATTACAAATCACCATGAGGCTCCAATGCTCCCTACATAAGTTCACAATAGACAAGCAAATTAATATTTAGGAGTTAACATATAATGAGGCCAAATCGATTGAATTTGACATGGTTAGACTTACTCTTTATAACATGGGGCGAATATGAACTTGTCTCCCGCACGCGCTGATTCCTTGATACTTTGCTCAACATAGTACAAAACTTCATGGGGGTTTTCTATGATTCTAGTAGTGGATAACTGCTCGGGGCATAACCACCCAACTTTACAAGGAGAATCAGTTTTAGTTAAGTGCTCCTGTAGTGCTCTGCGTGCATGAACATTGAATAATTAATCACATGCAGGATAATCACCATCAATTTGAATAACTTGGAAAAGAGTGTAGATTATGTGGGCATTGAAGTACCTCATGAATGTTTGAATGAGGGAAATGTTAAGCTTTGCACCACGTAGAAATTCCTTCACATCTTCTTTGCTGATCCATGCAACTGCGTCCTCATCATAGTGGAACATTGCCTTACGAAGTGCAACTTCCATGGGATCTACCAAATAACAAGCACGGTTATGAAGAAAGGTCATGTCAGCAGAGAGCGATTGAAGACCAATGTCTTCAACTAGTGGAGTAGGTTGCATGGGTGAACCTTTCGAAGAGTGCAACTTCGACGCTTGTTCACTCTTGGACCTTTGTTCACTTAGCTTCTTCTTAGGTTGATCAATGCTTTTAGGTTTTTCCACCCTTTTTCTCTTTGAAGTTTTGCTTCCATGCGAAATCTGAATTGAGAAAGAATAAGTTTATAAGTTGAGAAATAAAGAAAATGGCTTTATTTTGATGAAATGGGCCCAAAAACTTTGGAACTTTTCTTCTTTTATGTAATTTCAACACACAATCACTTATAATTATGTAATTAGATATGGTTTGAGAATGAATAAGTTTATAAGTTGAGAAATGAAGAAAATAGGCAAATGAGAAGCCATTTCGGCTCAAAATGGCTTTATTTAGATGAATTGGACCCAAGACCTTAGAACTTATCTTCTTTTATGTAATTTCAACTGAAAATCACTTATAAATATGTAATTATGATATGGTTTGAGAATGAATAAGTTTATAAGTTGAGAATTGAATAAAATAGGCAAAGAAGTAGCCATTTCGGCTCAAAATCGCTTTATTTTGATGAAATGAGTCCAAAAACTTAGAACTTTGATTCTTTTATGAAATTTCAACTCACAATCACTTATAAATATGTAATTATGATATGGTTTGAGAATGAATAAGTTTATAAGTCGAGAAATGAAGAAAATAGGCAAGTGAGTAGCCATTTCGGCTCAAAATGACTTTATTTTGATGAAATGCGCCAAAAAACTTAGAAATTTGCTTCTTTTATGCAATTTCAACTCACAATGACTTATACATATGTAATTATGATATGGTTTGAGAATGAATAAGTTTGCAAGTTGAGAAATGAAGAAAATAGGCAAGTGAAAAGCCTTTTTGGCTCAAAATGTCTTTATTTTGATGAATTGGACCCAAAACCTTAGAACTTAGCTATTTTTATGTAATTTCAACTGACAACCACTTATAAATATGTAATTATGAGATATTTTGAGATGCAAGGACTTTATAAGTTGAGAAATGAAGAAAATAGGCAAGTGAGAAGCCTTTATGGCTCAAAATGGCTTTATTTTGATGAATTGGACCCAAAACCTTAGAACATAGCTTCTTTTATGTAATTTCAACTGACAACCACTTATAAATATGTAATAATGAGATGGTTTGAGAGTGAATAAGTTTATAATTTGAGAAATGAAGAAAATAGGCATGCGAAAAGCCATTCCGCTGAGTTTTTTTTTTTTTTTTTAAAAAAAAAAATGCTCAAATTTTTTTATAAAAAAATACGCAAGTTCCGCCAAACCAGAACACCCGAGGGAGCCGCCCCCTCTGCCGAAAGAGCAAAGGCAGCCCGCGCCTAGGCCACAGCAGCCCCGGCAGCCGCCTGCCAAGGCTGTAGCAGCCTCAGAAGGCGGCTGCCATGGCTGCTGCAGCCTCGGCAGCAGCACAGGCAGAGGCTGCAGCAGCCCCGGCACCGGCTGCTGGGGCTGCTTCAGCCACTGCAGGCGCTCCTGGGGCTACGTGATTCCAATGCCGGAGCATCCGGCAACGGCTGCTGAGTCCGGAGCTGCCCAGGCAGCGGCTCTCGAGGTTTGAGCTGCCCGGGCAGTCGCTCTGGAGGCCGGAGCAGCGCAAGGAGCACCAGACGAGGCCGCCGCTGCCTCGGCATCGAAGATGGGGGCCGGAAAGTCCTGCTATTTCGGCAGTTTTATTTTTAGAGTGCCTAACGGTTATTTAACACTTAAAAAATTGAGAAATAAATAATTTACCTCCTTATTAATCAACTTGACCCATGCACGTGGCCAATCAACGAAGCTACCTATAGCTTACCAAAGCTTTGTTATCTCAACCTCCTCTATCGGTACGGGTAGTGGGATGTCTTAGAACCCCGTAACCACTGAATCGATCCCAACCGAGTAATGATGTGGCCCCGCCGTAGCACTCGTCGTCGCTTGGGCACTACAATACGCCACCAAACTCAACGCCATACTATTTGCATGCCCCGGGGCTAGAAGTGCACACCGGATGTCTTCCTACACAAGTTTATATATAAAAAGAAGATATTTAAATAGGAATTTTACAACAGCATATATAATATAACAAAATTCATTAAGGTAGAGGGTTACAAATCACCTGTAACTCTGGATATTCATGCGGTGTTGGATTATCAAGCTCCCTCAAGTCAGCATGTGTAGGAGTAGGAACCTGCAATAGTACATCAATCATGCCACCTCAAATCTCAATTAACTCAGTATTATAAAACTTTGAATAACCCAATTGATTTTACCTCAGGTGGCACATCTTCACCACGTATCTCATCTCCTCCATGTATATCACCTTCTCCTTGTCCTTTTGGTTGAGAACATGAGTCGACTGGGGTACTTGCGAGGAACGGCAAAGTCGGTAAGTTCATCTGCTTCCCCCGAGCATTGAATTCACCTACTAACTCATTGCGTACTTGTTCCTTAATTGATGCCACCTTGGCATCCAACTCCCTCGGTGAGTTAACACTGGCTCGAGATCTACCCGATTTTGTGTATTCTAGACCCATCACCTTTTGCAATCCAAGCAATGACCCTCCCGAACCTACTACTCGTCTTGGATGGTATGACCTTCCCAAAGCCATGGTGAAAGGGTCATTCTCCACACTTGGTTCAAATTTGCCCTACACCAGCTCTTGAGTGTGCTCAAGCTATAACAAAAGGAAAAATGAGGTCAGTAAAGCAGTTAATGGTTGTATAGTGATTTAGATGCAAAAGTGACTTAAAATTCAACAGTTCATAGGTAACTTACAAGCTTATCTGCCATTTTTTTGGCTTCCGGACCCTTGATGACCC
This sequence comes from Chenopodium quinoa, assembly GCF_001683475.1. Taxonomy (NCBI): domain Eukaryota; kingdom Viridiplantae; phylum Streptophyta; class Magnoliopsida; order Caryophyllales; family Amaranthaceae; genus Chenopodium; species Chenopodium quinoa. The sequence continues at coordinate 522,705 of NW_018742204.1, read as the reverse complement.
ATTTTCCGGTTTCCTTATCAAACGTATCGAGAGAACAAAAGAAATCACCGGCACGACTCATCAAAGTAGTGATTGTGGAACTAGAGGGTTCCTTCGATGCCACTGGAAGCGATTTAGGGTATAAACACGAATCGACTCACTCAGGTCTCTTTTCACCTAATGTCTTAGGCCCCATACGATGGACGTATTCCTTCATTTCTGCATTCTTTTTATTTTGCTCTTAAAGTTCCTACAAAACTAAAAAAGTTAGTATCATTGCTACAAAAAGAGTTAAACTATTATTCAATTGAGATCAGATTTACACAAACTTACAATGGCTTTCTTTTGAGTCTTCATTCTAACGAACTCTTCCCAATCATCTTTGACACGGTCGGCCATATTTGCCACGGGAGAAGGTCATCCTCATCAGCTTTCTTCTTCTTTGATTTCTTCTTCTTCTTGTAGATCCACCCATTAGTCAAGTTGGTCTTAAAGCCTCTGAATCTTTTCGCTAATAAGGATTCAAACACCCTTCTCTTCTCAAGATCATTAGGAATAGAAAACAGCCTCTAAAAGCACAAATTAAAACCAATTATTAGTTTCTATTTAGTAACAACCATAAGGTTAAGGTTTCTTAAATTGTCTAAATATGCCAAAAACACACTTACCCTTGTATCATCCCAAAATGTTAGAATCAAACCCGGAGATACTTGCCGCATTACAAGTCTAATGGGGATTTTCCGCGTACACATGCCAACTTGATTAGCATATTGTCGACGCCATATGGGTCCGAGTTGGCCGTTGTTGTCATACTCCAAGACCATGGGACCATCCAGTTTCTTAAAGCTTCTCGTCGGACCCCTTCTTTTTCTTTGAGCCGGTGCCTTCCCCCCCTCCACCACCTGTGTTGTTTTGATCTTGTCCTTGGCCATGAGTTTCAGGAGTCGGGTTCTCACCAACAATCTCACGTGCTGTATTTTCAATAGGCGGTGCACGTTCAGCTGAAATTTTGAATTCTTCAAGCCTACGCTCGAACTCATCTTGAGCCTGATCCTCTGGCTCACCCAATTCATCCTCCTTATTCACATCATAAGGCTCATCATCGTCCTCGTCCTCATCCTCGTACTCGTCCTCATACTCATCATCGTCAATGTCCTCTACACAATGAGGGTCATGATCGTCCGCCATGAGATATAAGCACATGTCAAAGCAATCATAAAACAATATTAGTGTATAGTAAAGTATATGCATGATAGTTCATACACAAAACAAAGGAGTTGGGTTAAGTAGAAGCTATTTAAGCCATTTTCACCTACTTATGGTCCTATAACCTTGTATATGAATGATAATGAGTACACATAGGCAATTTCAAGCTACAAACATGTTAAACATAATGAATATAGGTTTTTAGAATGAATAAATTTTAGTTCATACACAAAACAAAAGAATTGGGTTAAGTAGAGATATTTAAGCCATTTTCACCTACTTATGGTCCTATAACCTTGTATATGCATGATAATGAGTACACTTAGGCAATTTTAGACTACAAACATGTTAAATATAATGAATATAGGTTGTTAAAATGAATAAATGTTAGTTCATACACAAAACAGAAGAATTGGGTTAAGTAGAAGCTATTTAGGCCATTTTCACCTACTTATGGTCTTATAACCTTGTATATGCATGATAATGAGTACACTTAGGCAATTTCAAACTACAAATATGTTAGTTTATGGTCATTTTCGCCTACTTATGCTCCTATATACATGATAACTAAACTATATTTGCAATGAAACCATTACTAACTTTTAATCAAACTACCTCAATCTAAAATTCCTTCGTTGTGGTCAGATCGCATATAACCTGCTTCGTTGTCTATGTCATTTAGTACAGCAGGTCTAGGAACAGTGAAAGGTGCTGAATCATCAAACGCATCATATTCTTCCTCATCCTCAACATCTCCAATGCCTAGGATTCTTCTTTTGCCAGCTAGCACTATAAACCATTTTGAATCCATTGGGTCAGTTACGTAGAAGACTTGCTTAGCTTTAGATGCAAGGATAAATGGTTCCGCACTATCATTCAAGTGGCCAAGATCTACAAAAGCCAAGTCCTCATATTTGACGTTACGCTTGATATTATTAACCCACTTACACCTGAAGTCACAATAATCAAGCTCCCATATTTCTTGAATTTAACCATAGTATGACAACTCTGCATCAACATGTGATTTATCCTTAGAACTTTCAAACTCCCTTGACGATTCCACAAGAGTTACACCACTGTTTTGGGTGGAGGAAGATTTCAAATCACGACCCTCGGTCCAAAAAGTGTACCCATTGATGTCATATCCCTCAAATGAACGGAAATCATCCCTACGACCGTACGCAAGCCACCGTACTGTATCAGTCACATTAGTATCATCCAATCCACTCATTACTCGATCACAAAACCAATTAACAAACCTCTTATTATGTAACTGCATAAGTGCCCTTTCACCTTTCGATGGAAATTCGTCACGCAAACTAGTCATGTGCTCGTCTAAATACGGGTGCACATCTGAAACATGGTGCAACACATAAAGATGTGCTTGTAAGAACTGTTCTCGGTCTGTTGACATTTGTTTCGACCCAATTGTGCCATGACCATCAAGTCTACCTTCATGTCGAGAAGTAGGAAGACCAATAGGTTGAGCAAGGGCTATGTAGTCCGCCACAAAGTTACCTATCTCCTCACCCACGGTCCCTTGCATCATACTTCCTTCAGGGTGAGCCTGGTTCCGTACTTTATCTTGTAATGTACCCATGTGTCTTTCAAAAGGGTAGCACCACCTCATGAACACTGACCGCACAACTTGATCTCACGCACCAAATGAAGAACCAGATGAACCATTATGTCAAAAAATGAGGGTGGGAAATACATCTCAAATTTGCACAAAGTCACAACCATATCTGCTTGCAAAGCATCTAGTGTACAAGGATCAAGAACTTTGCTGCAAATTGTATTAAAAAACGAACAAAGGCTTGTAATCGCTTTCCTCACGTGTTTCGGTAGAATACCACGTATTGCAATCGGTAGGAATACTTGCATCATAATGTGACAATCATGGGATTTCATACTTGTTAGCTTCAATTCTCCATTTAAGGTTACAAATCTTTTCATGTTAGATGAGTACCTTGATGGAACCTTAATTCCGTACAGACATGCACAAAACATACGTTTCTCTACCCTTAACAATGTATAGCAAGCCCGGAGGTAAATAATTCTTTTCATCCTTCCCTTTACCCTCAACTTTCTTCTTTGACGCATCTTTGGACTTTCCCTTTCCCTTGCTCTTCTCCTTCCCTTTTTTCGAAACATTTTCATCTTCTATTCTCGGTTCCTTACCCTTTCTAACCTTTTCTTGAGGCCACAATTCTGGACGAATCCCCATCTCTTTCAAATCTTACTGCGCACCCTTTCCGTCCTTTGTTTTGCCTGGGATATTCATAAGCGTTCCCAAAAGAGCATCACACACATTCTTCTCTATATGCATCACATCAAGACAATGCCTAACGTCATGTTCTCTCCAGTACGGAAGCTTCAAAAAGATTGATTCTTTCTTAAACAAAGCAGCTGAGACCACAGTTTTTTCTGATTTTCCAAACACCGTTCGTATCCCTTTCACCCGAGCACAAATCTCAGTACCAGTCAATGGTCTAGGTGCAGTATCCTCTTCCACGGTTCCATCGAAAGCCCTTTTCTGCCTACGGTATGGGTGATCACGCCTAAGGAACCTTCGAGTCCGTAGGTAGACATCTTTGTGAGAATGAGTAGGTATACGCTTGATGTGTCATCAATTACATATGGGGCATGATTTTTTTCCTTTGACCTTGTACCCACACAAGTTGTCATATGCAGGGAAGTCATTCATGGTCCACATAAGGGCTGCACACCATGTGAACATCTCGTTCTGATGAGCATCGAAAACGGAAACCCCTTCGTCCCACATCTTTCTCAAGTCGTTAATAAGCGGCGCAAGGTAAACATCTATGTCATTTCCAGGTTGCTTAGGACCAGTTATTAGCAATGAAAGCATTACATACTTACGTTTCATGCACAACCAAGGAGGCAAATTATAAATCACTAAAAGTACCGGCCATGTGCTGTGTTGGGTACTAAGAGTGCCAAATGGATTCATCCCGTTCGTGCACAACCCAAGCCTTAAATTTCTGACTTCATCACCAAATTCCTCAAACTTCAAATCAATGTTCTTCAAATGTGGAGAGTCAGCTGGATGCTTCAGCATTCTGTTTTTCTTTCTTCCCTCTGCATGCCACCTCAAGTTTTTAGCGTCTTTTGGTATTGAGAACAGACGCTTAAACCTTGGAATAATGGGAAGATACCACAACACCTTAGCAAAAGGTCCCTCCGTGCCAGGATTGCAACTCATGCGCTTGTAGCGTGACCGCTTGCATCGTGGATACTCTTGCAGTTGTTCATACTCATTTCGATACAAAATACAGTCATTAGGACATGCATGTATCTTCTTATACTCCAAACCAAAGGGACACATGAGCTTCTTTGCGTAATAGTAAGACTTAGGAATTTCATTCCCATCAGGAAACATATCACTTAATGCAGTCAACAAAGAAGTAAAACTGATGTCCGTCCACCCATGCTTCGACTTAATGTTTAAAAGTGTTAGCACGACCGATAATTTGGAGTAGTTTTTTCACCCGGGATACAAAGGCTTTTTGGAAGCCTCCGATAATAACTCAAACACTCCACCTTCAACACCATGCAACATCTCATCCACTTGTTCATCCTCGACCTCATCCGCCTGATCATCATCAGCTCCATTCTCACCATTATCAACATTATAGTCATCATTCTCGTATTCCTCGTCCACATGAATCTCATTGCTTCTAACACGGACATCATTCCGATCAAGATCCCCACTATACTCTCCACTTTCTCCGTGCCAAATCCACACATGGTATAAATGCCTAAACCCACGACATAATACATGATCTCTAATGATTTCAACACTATCGACCACATTCACATTATTACAATCAACACAAGGACAATAAAGGCCTTTGCCACCCAGTTTGCGTTGATAAGCTAAAGCCTTCTCGCAAAACTCTTGAACCCCATTCCAAAATTCCAATGTATCGCGTCTACCATACATCCAACCACGATCCTTCTCCATTTAGTAAATTGTCTCTAAACATATATAGCAACATATAATGAATAATGTGTAATTGCTACATATTTTATGTAAATCAAATTCAAGTACAAAACGTGAATATACCATGCATATAGTGAAAAAATGCATGTTTCCAAAGGGTCCTTATCACTCCAACCTAACCCATCCTTGAATGTCTACTCTCACTAGTGAATGTATGTCAACTTTCCAATTTTAAGGAAAATCCGGCAGCATTTTCCCCTAGTTCTCCAAGTACACGATGTAGATAATTAATTACCCACATATGTACCCAGAGAACATAGTGAGGAAATGGTAAGCCAAGATATTCCTTAAAATCGAAAAGAAAAATACATTCACCACCTAAGTGAGAGTACACATTCAAGAACAGTCCCAACCGGGGACTATTCAAGACTTTCTCCTAATGAGAAAGCCTTGAACGGGTATCTAGGAATATGATGATGCAAGTATTCTGTATATTGTTGTATTTATTTACCATTAAACAATAGATAAGTTGCAATTTCATGAATAAACTTTTATTAAATGGATAAATAGAAAGAAATATAGCTAAGTAAAGTTTATAAGTCATACCAATATAGCAACTACCCACTTGAGCTCAATATGTAGTCCTCAAGCTAAACTCGTGCTTCAATTCACAAATCTATTAAAAAAAAACAATAAACAAAAATTAGGTTAAATATTAGGTATGTACTATATCTTTCTCATAATATGTCAATTCACTAATCTATTTATAAGCTAAAACACATCATTAATCGAACTAACAATTGCTAAACAATGTATTCACTACTTTAATTCATCTAATTTATTCAAAATTGCTAAACTAACAAGGTTACTAATCTCTAATTTTTTTTCAAAATTACCCATCAAAACAACTTAAAAGTAACCATTCACCCATTCCAAAATTCATCTACTTTAGTAACAAGCAAGGTTACTAATCTCAAATTTATTCAAATATACCCATAAAAAACAACTTAATATTAACCATTTAAACATTCCAAAATTCAACTAATTTAATAACAAGGTTTTAATCTCTAACGTATTCAAAATAACCCATCAAAACAACTTCAAGTTAACCATTAAAAGTAAAATACCAAATTTCAACTATTTCAGTACCAAGGTTAATATATATTCTATAATTAATTCAAAATTATCCACCAAAACAAATTAAATTAATCATTAAAACATAAAAAAAAAATCCAACTAATTGATAAATATCACTAATATTTTCACAAATTCCAAATAAAACAACCTAAAATTGAGAAAAATTGAAGCATAATTATATTAAAACCAAAATTTTAATTTGCAAACAATGATTCAACATGCAAAACACTTTAATATAAGTACATAATTGGAAAATTATTGTGAAAAAAAGGAAAAACCTTGAGGGAAGATGGAGGGCAACAACAGCTCGGTGGTGGAGGAAGGCAGCAGCAGCAGGTGGCGCGGCGGTGCAGCAGAAGCACGGTGGCACGGTAGTGGCGCGGCGAGCTTCAAGTGGTGGTGTAGCGAGGCTTAGCTTCAACACCTTCACAGTGAGTGAAGGGTAGGGGGGAAAGAGAAGGTGGTGGCGGGGCTGGTGGCCGACTTGTGTTGGCGGGGCAGGGGAGAGAGAGAAGGTGGTGGCGGGGCTGGTGGCCGACATCGGTGGTGGGAAAATGGAGAGAGTGCAGTGAGGGTTCGTTTATGCTCTCGAATGCAACAGTATAATGAATGAAAATGAAATAGACAACGAGGAAGAAGAAAGAAAGTTAGGGCGCAATTTTTTTTTTAATACACCGGTTCATTGGACCGTTGCCCTTTTGATTTTTGGCACCGGTTTAAGCTGGACCGGTGCCTTTTCTATTGGTAGAGAATTGCGCCCAATTTTAGGCCTGTTTATGACACCGGTTTAACCTGAACCAGTGCCTTTATGGGGATGCCTTTTTATATTTTTCTACTAGTGTTGTTATTAGTTTTTTTTTTCCCTCCTTCTTCCTTCTCTCTTTTCAACTCCATTATAGGTTTAGCCACCACATGAATTTCAGCCACCACGACAACGCCACCATGATCTCCGCCTCCAATACCCCACCCAAATCCAGACCTAAAACCCTTTCCCCACTCCTACCCAGACTTAAAACCACCAACCCCACCTAGCTGAAACCACTAGCCCCACCCATACCCCAAAACCCCAACCCCATCAACCCAGCCCGAAATCCCAACCTCACCTCCATGAAACTTCTCGTCACCCCTTCCCCTCCCTTATCAAACTCCTCTTACTACATACACCTCCCCTTCAAACCTTAATATTTCTTATCTTCTCTTTCTTTCAATTAATTTGGGGCTAAATTGGGCATTTGTCTTCAATTATGGGCTGGAATAAGAAGGGGTTATTATTGGTTGGTGTTGATTGCGGCGCGCTTTCGAGGGTTGTCCATGGTTGTAAGTCATTGATGTTGTGGGTTTGTTTGCGGTTGTGTTAGTTGTGGGTTGGTCGTGGTTGTTATATTGAGTTGTGATTGTTTAAGGTTGTGGTAGGTGTTGGTGGTGGTGATGGATGGAATGTTGAGTGGTGTTGGTGGGTGATAATGGAGGTTGGGAAAGGAGAGCGAGAAAAACCAGTAGGAATGGGAAGGAGATAAAAATCATAATTTTTTTTTTCAGTTCTCAATTTCTTTTTCAAAATATTAAAAAATAAAAATTGGCCAATAAGGAAGTGCCACGTGGATGGTAACCGGTAGTAAAGGGTTGGGTGACCTGCTAGGGTTGCTAGGAGAAAATAAGTAGTAAACTTAGGATTATTCAGAGTTAATCAAAAGGTTAGGTTATTTTGGGAGAACGAGGCAAAGGTTGGATTATTCTTGTGAAGTTTTCCTATTCTATTTTATTTTATTTTTAGGAGGGGAATTATTATCTAAGTCTTTTCCTCTATAGGATGCCAATCTTTCCTAGCAAATTTACTCAAATGGGATCACTTGTTAAGAAACACAATGAACACCCTTACGATTTTGTGGAAAAGATCAGATATTTTTGTTCCCATATGAGTAATGTCTTACGGGACAGAGTTTATGATACCCCTGAGTGCATATCTGCAATGATTATCCATTGCCTTCCAGAGGAGCCTCCTTACATAGCTGTCCAAGAGAGATTTTCTGATTTTTACCTTCCAGGAGACATCCCAAATTATCACAAGTACAAAGATTATTATGGCCAGTGGTATCCAGATTATGCTTTCCTGACTAACTACCTCGTAAGAGTGGAAAAAGCTCATTGTCAGCACTTAAATCTTCCCTACCCTGACTACTACTATGATAATCCCGTAGGAAATAATCCTCCTCCTAATCAACAGTCAGGAAGTTCTTCTTCTTCAGGGGGTAATCGGGCAAAAAGTGGAGAACAACAGGAGAGAGATAGTTCACTTATGGAGATTTCTAATCCTAATCCACCTCCAACTCCAATAATAATAGACATTTCATCTGATGAGGAGGAGGAGGGGGAGTTTGTACAAGTAGAACCCGAACTTGAGACATCTGAACCAATGGAGGAGACAGATGATTCTGACTTTGATCCTACAAGCTACAAACAATCAACTGACAAAAGGGATAATGTCCGAAAGGATTAGACTCCTATAATTTCTTTCTATTAGGAGCTCTTACTTTATTTTCAGCATTATCATTGTTCGCAGTCTAAGTAATAAGTGGCATGTCCACAAGGATTCAGTGAACTTATGAAAATTCATAAGTGATTAAACTCATTTATATTTCAGTATTTCATTCTTTCTTTATATCAATAAAATTTCCACTTTATTTCTTTACTTCTTTCTGCCAATTTAATTCGTCTTAATTACAACAAATAGTTCCATCTCCAAATTATCCATCTTGTATTGCTATCCCAAATTTGCAAACCTTACTGCAATTGAATTTAACTCATAATTTCAAGCCTTGAGGGTTCATGGGAATTATTTTTATTTATTTATGTGATGCTTTATTAAATGCATGGTTGGTTAGCAATCAATAATTAATTGCTAAATTTTGGAAAGTTTAGCACTATTACCCCAAATTATTAGCTTCAAATTTATTGTGTATGATTTAAGGGTAATTAATTAATGGATGAGCGTATTCCTTGGGAGCTAACCAAAATAATATTTAATTTAGAACCTTACTCTTTTAATTCAGGAGAAGAAAGATGGCAGGAGGAAGCAGTATTTACAATGATGGAAATGAACTTAGTGAAGTAGTGAGGCAATTGGCAGCAGTTGCCCAACAACTGGGAAGGAACTTAACTGGTAATGGGGATGCTTAGGGAGAGATTTTCAAGAAGGTGGCCCAAAGCAAGCCACCAACCTACCAAGGAGAGCCTGACCCTACCATTTTGGAAAACTGGTTAAGGAATTTTGAGAAACTATTTGGGGCAGTTGGATACCCAGAAAATTCTAAAGTGAGTTGTGAAACCTACTACTTGAGGGGTGAATCTAACCTTTGGTGGCAACAAAATGAAGCCACTATTAGGGCACTACCTGGATTCAATTGGACCAAGTTCCAAGAGAAGGTGAGGGACAAGTTTTATTCTAGCTTCTTACAGAAGTAGAAATTTGAGGAATTTTCGAACCTTAGGATGGAGAACACGTCGGTCGCTGAATACTACACCAAGTTTATTGAGATGTCACAATTTGCTGAGGAGTCTGTTTCTACAGAGAAAGCAAAGGCTAGAACGTTTGAGAGTGGTCTGACTACTGATTTGCAATTAAAGCTGTGCAGGCAAGTGTTTGAGACTTTGGATGAAGTGTATGGGAGGGCCGCACACCTTTATGCGCTGGAGGAGAAGAAAAAGAAGGAGTTAGCTGAGATAGAAGGACGAGAAAAGAGGAAGAAAGTTGGGCAAGTTTTTGGTAACCAACAGGGAAACCAGAACAGTTTTAAGAAGCATCAGTACCACCATAACAACAATAACCTCCACAATAATAATAACTTCTAAGGTAACAATTGTTAGGGAGGACGTAATAACAATGGAGGAACTAGAAACCATAACCAAGGGAATAAAAAGAATGGAAGGACTTATTTTTGCAAAAGGTGCAAGAACAATCATCCTTGTAGGTATTGCGAAGGAAATCTAGTTTCTTATCGCGCTTGTAATATACTTGGGCATAAGGAGTATGAATGTTTCTCTAAGAATATCAATGGAAATCGGAAGAACAACAATTTAGGAGGAAATCAGAGGAATTTTCAGGGGAACAACAATAACTTTACTTGGAATAAGGGAGTGCAACAAAATAGGGTGAAGAACAACAACAATAACAGTGGGAACAATCAATAGAAAGGTGGAACTGCAGGGAAACTGAACGTTTTGAGTAGGCATGAGGCAGATTCCATAAAAGATGTGATCGCTGTTACTTTTTCTATTAACTCTATTCCTGTTAAAGTATTGTTTGATTCTGGTGCAACTTTTTCTTTTGTTTCTTAAGGTATTCTTTTGAAACTTAAAGACTGTTTAGGATAAGTAGAAGTAGTAGATCTACCTATAATAGTTCCTACGGGTGGGGTAGTGAAATGTGCCAAAACTTATAGAAGTGTGCCTTTAGAAATAGAAGGGAAAGTGTTTTTGTCTGATCTTATTGGATTTAGGTTGAGTGACTTTGATCTCATTTTGGGAATGGATTGGTTGAGTAATTACAATGCTGAGATCAGTTGTAGGTTGCAGAAAGTGAAAATGATCACAAGTGGGAATGAATCGGTGACTTACTGGATGCATGGTGAAACCAAGTGCCCAAGGTTAATATCGGTGCTAATATAAAATTGGCAAAGTACATGAAGAAGGGGCATCTAGTGTATTTTTGTAGTATTCGAAATATGGATCATGAACAAGTGACGAAACCAAAAGATATAGAAGTAGTCAATGAATTTCTGGATGTATTTACAGAGGAGATTCCTGGAAGGCCACCTAAGAGGGCAATTGACTTTACCATAGATTTAGTTCCTGGAACAACCCCAATATCTAAAGCACCATATTGAATGGCACCTGCAGAAATGAGTGAGTTAAAGGAGAAATTACATGATTTATTGGATAAGGGATACATTAGACCAAGCGCTTTCCCTTGGGGAGCGCCAGTTTTATTTGTGAAGAAGAAAGATGGGAGTATGAGATTGTGTATTGACTACAGGGAATTAAACAAAGTAACCATAAGGAATAAGTATCCCCTACCAATAATAGATGATTTGTTTGAGCAATTAAAGGGTGCTACAGTGTTTTCAAAGATTGATTTGAGGTCTGGGTATCATCAATTAAGGATTGCAGATGAGGACATCCCTAAAACTTCATTTAGGACAAGGTATGGACATTACGAGTTTACATTTATGCCATTTGGATTAACAAATGCTCCAGCATTCTTTATGGACTTGATGAATATGGTGTTTCATCAATTTATGGATAAGTTTTTGGTAGTATTCATAGATAATATATTGGAGTACTCAAAAAAAAAAAAAGAGCATGTTGAACACCTACGAGCAATTCTATAAACACTAAGAGAAAATAGTCTTTATGAAAAGCTCTCTAGGTGTGAATTTTGGTTGGAAAAGGTAGCATTTCTTAGTCATTTTGTGTCTAAGGATGGAGTAGAAGTAGACCCAGCAAAGATTGAAGCTGTTAAGAGTTGGCCTACACCCAAATAGTATCCGATGTGCGAAGTTTCTTAGGTTTACCAGGTTACTATAGGCGTTTTGTTAAGGATTTTTCAAAGATCGCTAAACCTATGACTACTCTAATGAAGAAGGACAAGAAGTTTGAGTGGGATGACAAATGTGAGGAGGCGTTCCAACTCTTGAAACACAAACTAGTTACAGCACCAGTGCATCTAGACACCTTTTTTCCACTAGTGGTGCTTACACTTCCAGATGATAGTGGGATGTATGATGTGCATAGTGATGCATCAAAGAATGGCTTGGGCGTGTGCTTATGCAAAATGGTAAGGTGATTGCATATGCATCTAGACAGTTGAAGACTCATGAAGTGAATTACCCCACCCATGATTTAGAATTAGCTGCAATCATTTTTGCACTAAAAATCTGGCGCCATTACCTATATGGAGTGAAGTGTAGAATCTATACAGACCATAAGAGCTTAAAGTACATTTTCACCTAAAAGGACCTGAACTCTCGACAAAGAAGATGGTTAGAGTACACGGCGGATTACGACTTATATATACAATACCATGAAGGAAAAGCCAATATAGTTGCAGATGCTCTAAGTCGTAAGACTAGTCATGGACTAAACACATTAGTAGTGGCTAATGAATTGTGTAGGGAAATGATGAAGTTGAATATAGAAGTCGTAGAATGGGGTGTACCAGTCATTATTCTTGCGAGTTTAAGCGTCCAACCAACAATATACAACGAAATACGAGCAAACCAAGAAGGAGATTTAAAGTTAGATAGGATTTGCGAGAAAATTAAACAAGGAAAAGCTACAGACTTTAAGATTCATGAGGCTGGGAGTTTGAGGTACAAGGGTCGATGGTGCGTACCACAAAAATGTGATGAAGTAAAAAGAAAGTTGATGGAAGAAGGTCACAATACACCCTACTTAGTGCATCCGGGTGGAGACAAACTATATAAGGATTTGAAAAAGATGTTTTGGTGGCCTAGAATGAAGAATGAGGTTGCAGAATTTGTAGCAAAGTGTTTGACTTTCCAAAAGGTGAAAATAGAGCATAAGAAACCTCAGGGGACTGTATAGTCATTGGAAATCCAAGGATGGAAGTGGGATTGCATTTCAATGGATTTTGTGACTTGCCTTTCTAAGTCAAAGAGTGGAAATGACACCATTTGGTTAGTGGTGGATAGACTTACAAAATTAGCAGTGTTTATGCCAATGAAGGAGACTTGGAAAATGGAGCAACTTGCAAAATCTTACATCAAAAACGTTGTGAGGTTACATGGGGTTCCAAAGGATATTGTTTCTTTCAAAATTCTGGAAAAAGGGTGTACAGGAAAATTTTGGTACAACACTTAAGATGAGAACAACATTTCACCCTGCCACAGATGGACAAACCCAGAGAACCATTCAAACCTTGGAAGATATGTTTAGAGCTTGTGTTATAGACTTCCAAGGAGGGTGGGAAGACAACTTGGATTTAATTGAATTTTCCTATAATAACAGTTATTATGCGAGCATAGGAATGGCTCCATTTGAGGCTTTGTATGGGAGGAAGTGTTGGTCCAATTTGTTGGAACGACATAAGTGAAATAATGATCCTAGGGCCTTAAATGATTGAGGATACAGTAAAGCAAGTAAGGGAAATTCAAGCCAAGATTCAAGCAGCTCAAGATCGCCAAAAGAGCTACGCAGACTTAAAGCGTATAGAAGAAGAGTTTGAAGTTGGTGATAAAGTATTGTTGAAGGGGTCACCTATGAAGGGAGTTATGAGATTTGGAAAGAAAGGGAAGCTTAGCCCAAAGTACATTGATCTATATGAAATACTACAAAGAATAGGCAAGGTAGCTTATAGGTTAGCCTTACCTATGGAGCTTAGTAAAGTACATGACGTATTTCATGTGTCCCAATTGAGAAGGTAAATACCTGATAAATCCCATGTGCTACAACCTGAAACCATTGAGTTAGATCAAAGCTTAACTTATGAAGAAAGACCTGTCAAGATTCTTGACAATAAAGTGTCAAGTACACGCAATAAAAATGTTAAGTACTTTGTTCTAACCAAGAATATGAGGAAGCCACTTGGGAGGCAGAGGATGAAATGAAAAAGAAATACCCGGAGTTGTTTCAGGTATGTTGAGTTACGGGGGCGTAACTCGTTTTCTTTGGGGGGGGTAGAATGCGCTAGAATTTCGCGCTTTTTCCCTATGTTTTAGTTATTTTGGTGCTTTTTGCACAATTTTTATCAAGTATTTTGAATAAATGTGTTCTCAAAGAGACACAATAAGGTAAAGATATGACAAAAAGTACAACAATATTATACAAAGTGAGGAAAAATTTGAATTTCATTTCCCCAAGTTTCGGGATGAAACTTCTTTTAAGGGGGTAGACTGTAATATCCCGAATATTTATACGTATTTTATTTAAAATATGTATTTTGTAAAAGTATTTAAATAATTTTACTGTTTTAATTATGGTATTTTAATTATTTATTCTATATAAGTTTGCAAATATTTTATAAAAAGGGAAAGTTTATTAAATTAATTATATTATATAAGTTGGGGTTTATGTTAGGAAAATATGATTTTAATAAATTTTATTAGGGAAGGGATAAGGAAAATTAAAAGAGGAAAATTTAGGGAAAGGGTTAGTAGAGAAGGGGGTATAAATATCTCACTTATGAGGCAAATCAACTTTGCCTAGAGTGGAGAAAACCCAAGGCAAACTTCTCTCTCCTTTCTCCTTATTTTTTTATCTTTCTTTTCTTTCTCTTTTTTTTCCCTCTTCCCCTTCTCTTTTTTTTTTGGCTGCCCTTTTTCCCCAACAACTGCTGACCACCGGCAGCAGGTGGCCGTCGCCGCCAGCAGCATCAGCTGCCGGCATCAGGTGGCTGCCGCTGCCAGCAGGTGGCTGCCGTTTTCCTCCTCCCCTTTTCGGTTATTAAAGAAAAAAAAACTTAACCTTTATTGTTTAAAAAAAATTTGTGCTTAGATCTAATTAATAATTTTGAGTTTTGGGATTTGATTTTAAAATTTGATAATAAGTATTATGCTAATTAATTTTCAGATTATGATTTTAATTAAATACCCCCAATTTTTGAAACCCTAGGTTCTTGATTTATGAATAATTGAAGGATTATGATGTATAATGGTTTAGATCTTTGATTAAAGTGTTTTAAGGCTTATTTACAACAAGTTTTAATTAAAATAAAGTGTTGGAATTTTTAGTAGAGTATTTAAAATTAAGTTTTTTTTAAGAAATTTATATTACCCATTAATTGGGACTAAAGTATGATGTTTTAAATATAATTTCAGCTTATTTTAATTAAATTACGAGGGGTTTTAATATAGTATTTATTGTTGGAAATTTGTTTAGAGTGGATTTTAATACTCTACTATGATTTTAATGTGTAGGAGACTTTGAAGTAAGCAATTTTTATTAGTCGTGGCGATTTTAAGATCGTACTCAAGGTACGTTCGCGTACTTAGCATATTTTGGTGTTGTAGTATCATGTTAGGCTTGATTTAAATCAATTACAAGTAGTATCATGCTAAGGTTTATGTTTGGAATGGTGGATTATTGATGTTGGTGATTGAATTGTGAAGCATGATTTATTTGTGATGGTTTATGGATTGGAAAATTATATTTTTGGCATGATTATGTGGACTACACTTTTATTTGTAGCATGTTAGAATGCATGTTTAATTAAACTACATGTTTAATTTGATTTGGAATATTGAAAAGGAATTTTATTATGGTTCATATAATTTTTATTGATGCTATAAGCATCAGGAAGGAGCTATATAAGTGTCTATGCACACGAGGAATAAATTGTATGTTGGTGCCTTAGTGCACTTAAGGTGTTTTTAACACCGAGGGATAGGATTTGTGGCACTTTATGCGTTTAAGGTGTCTTTGACACTGAGCTAGATTTAAAAAGGATTAAACATTAAATATTATGTGGTCACTAATTATTCAAGAATTAAATTGGTATGTTTGACGGTTTGAATAATTATCATTGATTGAATTACTATGCTTTGAGAGTCATCACCAAGTTTAATAATATGTAAATAACGTAAAGAGAAAAAGATTACGCACCAAAACTCTTGGAACGTATATACCTTGTGTAGACGCCCATTTGTGTCTCCCCAAAACCAAACCCGGTGATGAGTGCCTTTCACGTCGAATCATAATCGAATGAAACGTAAGTGTGGAAAGGTCTAGTGTTGCGGAAATTTTATTTCTTTTCTCTTCTCCCTGTTTTTGAAAACTTTATTTTTAAGAAAACAGCCAATCCGGTTTGGTTGGCCCATGATATGGGTCCAATAGTGGTGTAGTTGGATGGGGGCTTGCAAAGACCTTTCCAACGATATATTATAAGCCCAATTCCGATGAATATTGAGGAAATTATGGCCAATTTACTAAACTTGGTCCGGTTTGAGCTTTAAGTACGGCCCAATGATCTAGGGGAGGGCCTAATATAATTTATCATTCCTAATGCAATTAGGAATGGTTTTAGTCTTCTAGAACATTTTAGAAGGTTCTCATCATTTCTAATTCAATTAGGACTCTTTAGAGTTTTAATCAAGATCAAATAGCATTTTCGATGGAATTATATTATTTTATCTTCCGGTACAGGAAATTTATCAGATTTTCGAAAGCGCATTGAAAATAAGTTTGGTGTCCAACCCCAGGCCTTGGCGCCTGGAACCAAGCTTGGCGCCAGGTGCTAGCCATTGGCGCCTGACGCTAGCCACTTGTGCCTGGCGCCAACTAGTCAAGGCTGGCGCCAATGTTGTTTTACGATCGTCAGACTCTGTTTTGTTAAATTATCTTTTTTGGATGATTTTCTCTATAAATATCGTATCAAAAACTCCGTTTTCAATCATCAACTCTCTTTATTCACCAATTTTAATCTACAATTCATTCATCAATTCTCTTTATTTTTACAAATCATTCACCAATTACCAGTCATCTAATTCTTCGCAATTCATTCATTCATCATCTTTCTTTCATCAATTCTCAATAATATTAATTCTTTAGTATTATTTTCTAAACTTTTCTTTTTACCACAAAATTCCGCATTTGCAAGATCTAGATACACCTAGCCATATTCGAAGTTGCCTTCGCCCTAGACGTGAAAGGTTTTAATTTCTGAGGGTTTGGTCCCAAATCTCTATTTCAATTATTTAATTTAATTGTTTTGATTATTTATTTTCCTTGAAGTTACTAACGTGTGTATTTTGTTATTAGAAAGAGGTACGAGGCATCCAAGTAAGTACTTTAATTGATTTATTGATATTATGATGTATAAATCATGTTTACATTGTTATTATGATATTCCTAGTATCATGTTTAGGGTAAATTTAATATCAAGTATGATTAAAAGTACGATGCTTCCTATGTTCTTCCTAATATTAATTCATGTTAGTATCATGTTAGGGTTAAAGATTTGATTTTTATTGTTTAGTGACATGCTAGGGTTTGTTATTAATCTTGTTAGTATCATGCCTAGGATCTTGCTATTTTTATTATGCTTTAATATTAACATGAATATGATCATGATTATAATTGTTATAATGATTATGAATATTATTATTTTGATGATTATTTTATTTATGATAATTATTTAAATTATTATTAATATGATGATTATTATCATTATATTGATTATTACTTATTATGTTGCTTGATATACATATTTTTTATTTATTGCTTGATCACCTTTATTGTATGTTAAAGGGAATTGGTACTTGTGACCACGCTTAATAAGATAATTAATAATCTTGTTAGGGTTAATATGATTATAATTCAAGTGATTGCCAATAATAGATTTATTTGTGCATTAAATTCAACCAACATAGATAAACAGGTTTAGGGTTAATCGTATTGATTACATGTTAATCAGGAAGCGCACATGAATACGAGCTGAATAAAGTTGAGGCCTATTATTAGGGCTGGTTCAATATCTTTTAGGTTGGATTTGTACCATCATCCCCGAACCCTTATTTGGTTCATGACCTTATGGAGTTGACGATCTCTTGGATCGTTAAGGGGTGTAACCTTCACCTCGTGAACGGTTTACAAGTTCCTTAAAAACTTGTTGGCGACTCTTTTGCTCTATCTTCTTCCCTTTTGGACGCCACCGTGCTTTAGTGTATGATCACAGTGGGATTCAAGCTAGTGGGATTTTTAATGGCTTGAAATTATTCCCTACAGTTTTTGGCGACTCCACAGGGGAGGATTTCTATTTTAATTCCTGAATTTGTTTCGGCAATGATTTAGAATGAGTGGATGAGACTCGAAAAGTTCTAAGTATTTCATGTGCGTAATTTTGATTAACATTATTGTCATATGCATAAATAGGATCTCATTGGAAAGACCATCTGTAATGAGTCAAAAACATAGGATTTTACACGTAGGAAATTTGAGAAATGTCTTTCACAACTAGGACTGAAATAACACCGCGCGAAACTGGATGATTTTATTGAGAACAGAAAGCTGCTGAGGCATGTGGGAAGTAGCGTCAGGGGCCAGAGCTTGGCGCCAACATTTTAGTCGTAGCGCCAGACGCCAGTATTGGCGCCAGGCGCTACAGCTAAAAGTTGGCACCAGTCTCTGTTTGCTGGCGCCAATTTTCCCCAATACCGAGCCATAAATATGCGTTCTAATTTCGACCGGTTTTTCGTATTATTTGCTCAATCCTGCTTCCTGATTGAATTTTTTCTCACTTTTCTGAAACCTATATGCGTTCTACATATGGACATAACCTTCTGGGAATTCATGCTCTATCTACCCGATTGAACGCTCCTGGCAACAAAGGGTACATCTGAGATGTTGAATTCACCAAACTATGGAAGTGAGTTTTTTCTAAAAATTCGCGGTGTCCCATCCACACGCGCTAACCCTTCACGGTTAGGCTTCTGCGCGGTGCATCCGGACAATTAACCATGGACCCTATTTGATAAACCATATCCCGAACTTTAGAGAACTAGAGCCATGGTTAGGTTGCGAACTCATTGCATCATATTGTGCCTACTTGACTAATTGTGCATTATTTGTTGTATGTTCCTCTTAACCGTTTGTTGATTTGTGTTGAGACTAAAATTAATGACTTAAAGAACTTTGCCTATTTAATTAATTAATTAATTAATTTGAGTCAATAAGGTTTTTTTTTAATCGGAATTGACCTAGTACGACTTTAGGCATACCTCAGTTGGCTAATAATACCGAAAACAGTCCCAGACCAAAGCTCCAATATTGGCGCCAAAGTCTGAGCTGTAGCGCCATAGTATAGTGTGTAGCGCTAGACATTAACTAAATTGTCTGGCGCCAACCACCATATTGCGACGCCAGTCCTATCGCTTGGCCGACAGTTCGGATTATTTGTCGAGTCATCACCTAGGGTCTAATTAACCAGTTTGCTAATTAATTCGGTTAATTTTCGCTGTCAATAACACCTTGTCAAGTCATTAATCGAGTCTTGATCATATAGTCTAGCCACATGGTCATGACACGAGTCTTAACATGTCACCTACACTCACTACTCTTAGCACACACTTTGAGTATACATCACCATGGCCATGTCTTAGGTTCATGCATGAGTCGGTCTTTTCCGTCATTTGAGTTTGGGGGTACATTCTATTCCTAATTCTTCATATCCCTCGACCTAAATCTTTTTTCACATTCTATTCCAATTCTTCTTCACGTCCTCCATCCATTGCATATTGAATAAAGTTTGAGTCAAATAATTAACAATAAGTATCCCCAAATTCCTTTTCCACAGTATTTAGTCGAGGAGAGTAGGGCGATTAATCAAGGACAACACCTTTGTTCAAGTCTTACTTTTTGATAAACCGATTCGTCAAAATAGAAAGGCTAAGAAGATAATGGCAACTCAAGAAGAAGTCAATGAGCTTAGGAACCAATTGGTTACCATGAATGAAACACTGAAGCTACTTACCCTCAAGGTTGATGATCTCGTGAAGCAACAACAAATGAACCTCATGCAAGAAAGCTTGAGCAAGCTATCTAGTGACTACAAATTTCAGGGCATGAGTTCACAAGGGGTCTCACTGGACAAGGAACTTCTTCCGCATAAGTTTAATGCCACTTACATCCCTAAATTCAAGGCAACAGATAACCCTTACTTCCATCTAAGAGCTTTTGAAACTATAATGAGCATTAAGGGTATCGATAAGAAGGTTTTCCCTTCTCTGTTCCCACTATCTCTTGAAATCGTTTGCCAACAATGGTTCTTCTCCCTTGACAAGGAGAAAACCTCTACCTGGGAATCAATAGTGAACGCTTTCGTTGATAGGTACAAGTGCAATATCCAAGTTGAAACCGACCATAGACAACTTGAGATGCTAAGACAAAAAGAGAATGAAGGCTTTACTTATTTCTTTAATAAATGGATGGAAACTTCCGCCAAGATGATTGAGGTCCCCACCGAAAAGGAGTCAGTGAGGATGTTTATCAAGAATCTCCAAGAAAAGTATTCAAAACATTTAAAATATCAACACAAATTGAATACATTCAAGGGCGTTTATGACATCGGAATTGAAATCGAAGACGACCTCGCAAAGCAAAAAGCTACTAACAATAGTAATCACGGTGGCTGGAAAGGAAAGAAGAACGACAATCCTTCTTCTTCCGAAAACGCCCACTCTAGTAATAATGTTAGTACCTTTGACCATAATGATGTCTTAGCCATGGAAAATCAAGGATCTAAAAGGAAACCCAGGCGAGAGTTCACACCCATTGGAATGACCTACGATGCTGCTTTTGATCGTCTCTATGATCGAGGATTAATCAAACCTATTGGCCCAACCGAGGATCCAACACCAGAAAATCGATCTTCGAGATGGAATCCAAATTCCTATTGCAAGTACCATCGAGGAAACGGTCATACCACCGATGAATGCTACGGGTTTCAAAATCTCATTCAAGACCTCATAGAAGCAAATAAGGTCCCATTGCCTCTAGCTAGCGAGAAGACTGGGTGATGACGAAACGAATGACACAAGACAAGAGGCGAGCTGCAACGACAAGATTTCATGGCCTCTCTTTTCTATTTCTTTTTCAATTTTTTCCCTTCCCCAATAAGTCTAGCATAGGCACCTTTCTCTTCCTCTAGATTTATTTTGTAGGATCATTATATTTTTTCTTTTTTAATAAAATGAGCATTTATTTCCTTGCATATGATCATTTCATTGCATTGCAAAATAAATAAAAAAAGAAAAAAAAAAACCATGTCGAATTGAGCGCAAGGTATACCAATGATTTGAGGCACCCCTTGTAGCCACATCATATCTCCTTTCGCCTTTCTAATTTACAAATCCTTTCTTCATAAACCACTTTGAGCCTCGTCTAACGATAAACCTTTCTTTTTTCAAACTACATCTATCTAACCTTGGGATGGGATGGTGTGCAACTTATGCAATTTTCAAAGAACAAAGCTTGAGTGATTTCAGAAAATCAAAATAGCAAAAATAAGCAAAAAAATAATAATAAATAAAAGTATACAAAAGGGTAAGTGTTCCAATGTCTTTGGTATGAAAGTATCTTCGATATGAGCACGTCTCAGACTGCGTCTTTTATCGAGTGCTCGGTACCTTGCCTGAGAAACATGAATGCCAAGTGAGTGATAGACCGCATGATCGGGATTGCCCACACTTTCATAAATAAAATAAATGCTAAAGCAAAAGATAAAAGAGAGCTAAAAAAAGAGTAAAAACTCAAGTATAAAAATACAAAGATTCAAAAGCAAGGTTGCACACCATGGGGGCTTATCTAGGGTCTTGAGCCTTTATCCCATTCTTCTTTAAACCTTTAGCCTAACCACGTTACAACCCTTAAAAAGACCTTTTTTGAGGTATACACACTTGTGCGAGGTCGGCTAGAGCTACGTTCGGCCTGATTCCTAACGGATACGTAGGCAACCTCACATCGAGGTGCGGCCGTAATAACATGCATTCATATTCACATTCACACACTTACACCATGATCATATCAAGGGATCTTCAATGCTCATCCCTATTCACTTAGAGCTAGACTTGGGGGCTTGATCCCTACATCATTAGCTTACCTAGCCTAAGAGTCACCATTATTTGGCTCTTCTAGCAATAATATTTTCCCACTAACTTAGCTCTTGCGGCCTAACTTTAGTGTCACTATCACACACATCACGCATACATGACCAAATATATTTCCCTTAGGAACCCTTTGTCATGAAATCTTAATATAATGATGAAGCATGCCTTGTCACATCACTCATCACTCATAATTGTCATTACATAGAAGTATGAAGTGCTTAGCCTCCGTGCCTAAGTTACCCAAATACTTTCATCATGGAGTGAACAGTTGAGATAACCTAGGATGTATTAATCATTGAACCTTGAGAGATAGTTTCAAACAACATTTGACTAAGCTCATTCAACATGCATCTTCAGACTTTCGATTCTTTTTCGCGTCTTTCTTTTTCGGGAGAAAGTCGGTACCCTCCACAATTGACGGAAAAGTTTTGCTTTTTTGCTTTTTTCGAGTCGTACGATCACATTACAATGCACAGACGAGTCATGTACACATTGAGTCATGTCATGTCATATCACTTTGATTTGAGTCACACATGTGTCATTTCACTTTGAGTCGAGTCAACCTCGAGTCTGTCAAACATATCGAGTCAAGTTTATACCTTTAGTCGTGTCAAGTCGATGAGTCTAGCAACATTAAGCCTTAGGTCAACCCTAAGATAATTAAAAATATTGGCAAAGTTCTATAGAAAAAAATAAATACAGGTGCAGTAGAATAGGGAAGACCCTACTCCAATTCTTGGCGCCAGAGATATCTCAGCAACGACAGAGCTCGAAGCCTCCCAGAAAGGTGATTTCGACCTCATGCAACAATTTTGGGTTCCTTGGTACGCCAGTTAGCCCCTATAAGCAATTTGACATGATTAGTAGTCGGCTCGATTACAATCGTAGTAAGTAATTAACTTGACAAATAATCGTCTCACTTAGCTTAAGGGCCTAAAACACTGGCTCATTACAATCGGTTCAAAAGCAAGCACTTAAACGACAATATTTCCAAATATGGATTGTCGCGCATTCTTATTAAACGACAAAGTTTTCCAAAAATTGGATTGTCATCCCCCACTGACAATATTTCCAAAAATGGATTGTCGTGCATCTTCTTCAACGACAATTTTTCCAAGATTGGATTGTCATCTCTGGCAAGGTTTCCAAGCGTGGATTGTCGTGCTCCTTCTTTGTCTGGCAAGTTTTTCCAAGTTTGGATTGTCATACATTCATAGATCGCTGGCAAGTTTTGGGAGATTGGATTGGCATACACTCAGTTCCCTATAGAAAAATTTCCCAAAGGATTGTTGTAGGTCTCTATTCATCATAAATATCGGCAAAAGTTCCTCAACGTGGATTGTCATTCATTTCAGTAAGTGGCAAATTTTCCCGAAGTGGATTGTCGGTCGACTCTTTTTTGCAAATGTTCTAAGACGCGGATTGTCAATAGTGGCAATATTTTCCCAAAAGGATTGTCGCATAGCGTTGGCAAATTTCCAAGGTGGATTGCTTTCAAGAGTTATATTCCAAGATGTGGATTGTCGATCGTAGCAAATTCTTATGAAAGATTGTTACAAAGCATTGGCAACTTTTCCAAAATTGGATTTTGGCAAATTTTCCGAGGTACGGATTGTCGCTTCATCGTGACAACATTTCCAAGGATGGATTGTTACGTGACATTGACAACTTTCCCTAAATCGGATTGTCATACATCATACAAGAGTTGTGTTGGCAACTATTCCCAAAGAAAAGAGGATTGTCATCACAGCAAACGCACCGACATACTAGTTCACAAGCAGCAAAGCGCCGACGTACTGGCATAGAAAGCATTAAGAAGCAGTGATCTTTTCGAAGACTATCACAGCGGAAATTTGAGTCATATAAAAAAGAAGCTCTTTGTTCAGAGACGAGTGAACATTGAAACAGCAAGGTGGCGTTCCCTAGATTGTGGAGAGTTGTCACAAACAAGTGAGGATTGTTTCAAGAGAAGCAATCTTCAATGGTATTCCCTTGTACGTGGAATATTATCAAAGCGGAGGAGGATAGTTTTAGGCGAAGCAATCTTCTAATTTTGAAGCAGTTACGGGCGTAGCGGTTTTCAAGCGGGATGGCATTCTCTAGCTTGTAGGAGGTCATCAAAACAAATCGGTTACTTTCGGAGACGTGTGCTCGACGGTGCAAGATACGCATTTCTTAACTCTTTTATCTATTTTAACTAATGCTAGTTTTGCAGGTATCGGCGTTACAAGATTGATTTAGGATCGCAGAACGTTCTGAATCATTCTCCGTCCCTATCAATACTTTGACTTTTGTTTTCGAAACTTGCGTTTCTCCAAACTCAGTCAAAGTGGGGGCTTCTGTAGACACCCATTTGTGTCTCCCCAAAACCAAACCCGGTGATGAGTGCCTTTCACGTAGAATCATAATCGAATGAAACGAAAGTGTGGAAAGGTCTATTGTTGCGGAAAGTTTTATTTCTTTTCTCTTCTCCCTGTTTTTGAAAACTTTATTTTAAAGAAAATAGACAATCCGGTTTGGTTGGTCCATGATATGGGTCCAATAGTGGTGTAGTTGGATGGGGGCTTGCAAAGACCTTTCCAACGATATATTATAAGCCCAATTCCGATGAATATTGAGGAAATTATGGCCAATTTACTAAAATGGGTCCGGTTTGAGCTTTATGTACGGCCCAATGATCTAGGGGAGGGCCTAATATAATTTATCATTCCTAATGCAATTAGGAATGGTTTTAGTCTTCTAGAACATTCTAGAAGGTTCTCATCATTTCTAATTCAATTAGGACTCTTTAGAGTTTTAATCAAGATCAAATAGCATTATCGATGGAATTATATTATTTTATCTTCCAGTACAGGAAATTTATCAGATTTTCGAAAGCGCATTGAAAATCAGTTTGGTGTCCAACCCCAGGCCTTGGCGCCTGGAACCAAGCTTGGCGCTAGGCGCTAGCCATTGGCGCCTGACGCTAGCCACTTGTGCCTGGCGCCAACTAGTCAAGGCTGGCGCCAATGTTGTTTTACGATCGTCAGACTCTGTTTTGTTAAATTATCTTTTTTGGATGATTTTCTCTATAAATATCGTATCAAAAACTCCGTTTTCAATCATCAACTCTCTTTATTCACCAATTTTAATCTACAATTCATTCATCAATTCTCATTATTTTTACAAATCATTCACCAATTACCAGTCATCTAATTCTTCGCAATTCATTCATTCATCATCTTTCTTTCATCAATTCTCAATAATATTAATTCTTTAGTATTATTTTCTAAACTTTTCTTTTTAACACAAAATTCCGCATTCGCAAGATCTAGATACACCTAGCCATATTCGAAGTTGCCTTCGCCCTAGACGTGAAAGGTTTTAATTTCTGAGGGTTTGGTCCCAAATCTCTATTTCAATAATTTAATTTAATTGTTTTGATTATTTATTTTCCTTGAAGTTACTAACGTGTGTATTTTGTTATTAGAAAGAGGTACGAGGCATCCAAGTAAGTACTTTAATTGATTTATTGATATTATGATGTATAAATCATGTTTACATTGTTATTATGATATTCCTAGTATCATGTTTAGGGTAAATTTAATATCAAGTATGATTAAAAGTACGATGCTTCCTATGTTCTTCCTAATATTAATTCATGTTAGTATCATGTTAGGGTTAAAGATTTGATTTTTATTGTTTAGTGACATGCTAGGGTTTGTTATTAATCTTGTTTGTATCATGCCTAGGATCTTGCTATTTTTATTATGCTTTAATATTAACATGAATATGATCATGATTATAATTGTTATAATGATTATGAATATTATTATTTTGATGATTATTTTATTTATGATAATTATTTCAATTATTATTAATATGATGATTATTATCATTATATTGATTATTACTTATTATGTTGCTTGATATACATATTTTTTATTTATTGCTTGATCACCTTTATTGTATGTTAAAGGGAATTGGTACTTGTGACCACGCTTAATAAGATAATTAATAATCTTGTTAGGGTTAATATGATTATAATTCAAGTGATTGCCAATAATAGATTTATTTGTGCATTAAATTCAACCAACATAGATAAACAGGTTTAGGGTTAATCGTATTGATTACATGTTAATCAGGAAGCGCACATGAATACGAGCTGAATAAAGTTGAGGCCTATTATTAGGGCTGGTTCAATCTCTTTTAGGTTGGAATTGTACCATCATCCCCGAACCCTTATTTGGTTCATGACCTTATGGAGTTGACGATCTCTTGGATCGTTAAGGGGTGTAACCTTCACCTCGTGAACGGTTTACAAGTTCCTTAAAAACTTGTTGGCGACTCTTTTTCTCTATCTTCTTCCCTTTTGGACGCCACCGTACTTTAGTGTATGATCACAGTGGGGTTCAAGCTAGTGGGATTTTAAAGGCTTGAAATTATTCCCTACACCTTCAGTATGAACATATGGGGAGGGGGGGGGGGGGTTATGTAACTTTATATTTGATCATAACTTCTAATGGAGTACAGGATGCTGTACATTCCTTTTATTTTTATTATTATTATTATTATTATTATTATTATTATTATTATTATTATTATTATTATTATTAGTATTATTATTATTATTATTATTATTATTATTATTATTATTATTATTATTATTATTATTATTATTATTATTATTATTATTATTATTATTATTATTATTATTATTATTATTATTATTATTATTATTATTATTATTATTATTATTATTATTATTATTATTATTATTATTATTATTATTATTATTATTATTATTATTATTATTATTATGCGCTGGAATTCCGCCACCTACGCGTGTTTTTATGTTTGCACGGTTAGCTCCCGTGTCAGTTAACCTCAATTTATTTAGGGGAGGTAGAGTTGGAAACCCGTTCGATGCGTGATCAACGCTAAATAAATTATTTAGTGGTCTAGTTGAAAAGTCATGTTGAATGTTATGTGTGCCTGTAAACAGGTGCATTGAGGTAAGAGTGTTTGATAGGTGAAAGCATGTTAGTATGTTTATTTACGCTTATGTACTTAGCTTTGCTGATTGTGTGTATGTGCGTTTTGTCCATGTCTTTATCTTGGCCCTATGATGACCCATTTTTAATTGAGAGTAGTGGAAATAAGTAGAGATAAGCTTTTCAGGTATTGAAGCATATTCATGACGGGGCATGAGTGAAGAGCGAATCATGTTAGTTTTCATTAGTTACGATGTGTTTTATGCTTTAATTATTTATGATATTATTTATACGTGAAACTAACGTTAAGTTTTTTATTTGATTCGGTTTTCAATAAGGGCATTTAATGGTTCCAAGATGTAGGTTGACTTATATTTGATTTTGTTTGAGTTGGTTTAAACATTACTTTTGTTTGGATGACTTTTGAGTTGACTTGTTTGACACGGTTTTTGTATTTAAGTCTTCCCCTATGTATCTTTTATAGTTGCCTTAGCCGTTTTCACGGTTGTGGTAATGTCTTAGATATTCCTAAATCGTATTTTGAAAGAGTAAAATAGGTATTTAAAGGAAAGGAACGGATTTCTAGGGTGTTACACACGGGCACATATTAAATTTCCACTAATGCTAGATAGTTGTAATTAAACGCTTCAATCAACCTTCAACGGAGAAGAGAGGAATGAATGAGCCACGAACCAGCACCACCACCGTGAGCAACAACCTTGCTTGGGTGGTCTGTACTGTACGGACAAAGGGGAGGAAGAGAGAGGCGTGTGAGAGAGAGGAGTTAGGGTGTTTGGTTGCTTGCTTCACAATTTACTGTATGGGTAAATTATGACTTATGTCAACCCATAGACATGACCACTATTTATATATCCCACATATAATTAGAGTCAATGTCAAGCCCAAACTCCTAGCCCACTTCTAACTACACTAGCTCTACTCCTTACGAGGCTTGTCATATCCTCATGAGGCCTATTAATGGGCCTCTTACTTGTTTAACCCAATACCCTTGTGGTGTGCGAAATTTTAAAATGCACCGTGGTGCACCTAGAATTAGGTGCACCACTCCTATACTTTTGAACATTTAGTAAAAAAATATGAACAATTGCAAATTTTGAATATGTAGTAAAAATATCTAAACATCGCAAATTTTGAACATTTAGTTAAAAAATCTGAACAATCGCAATGCATCACACCTATACTTTTGAACATTTAGTAAAAAAATCTAAACCGCGAATTTTGAACAATTAGTAAATAAATCCGAACATTACAAATTTTGAACATTTAGAAAAAAAAAATATGAACAATCGCAATGCTCCACACCTATACTTTTGAACATTTAGTAAAGAAAAAAAATATATGAACAATAACAAATTTTGAACATTTAGTAGAAAAATATGAAAAACCAAAAATTTTAAATTATTGCGAGTTAGACAAATTTTGAACTCATAATAATTCAATAGTTTTGTAATATAAACTAAACATTTATTGTATACAAAATGAACATTTCTTTATAAAATATAAACATAAAAATTGCATGTTTATGTTCAGTTTTTGTGACGTGTTCATATATTTTTTTTTTACTAAACGTTCATTTTTTTTTGTAAAATATTCAAATTTTTTTTACTAAATGTTCAAAAGTATATACATGGTGCACCTATTTCTAGGTGCACCATGGTGTACATAATACTAATTGTTGTTGTGTGACCTCATAAGATCCATTTTATTGGGCTTTGGACTATTTAATTAGCCCAAAAATCATTTTTCATATCTAGCACCAAACAAAGACGACCCAAAATAATGAACTTATTATCTCTATAATAGTGATCCTTGTTATACCTAGTAATTGCACTTATCGAAGACATAATTCCTTCACAAGATACATCAATTAAGACAACGAAATCGATTGCATCCATTTATTTGTACATTGAATTAAAACTCATCAATGATTAAACACCTTCTTATGCATGCCACATTAACCTTCATCACCCTTTTCATTTCAACTTGTGATCAACCGATCATCCTCGCCGATGGCCGTTTCAACAATTCATCTTGACCGTATGTAACAACTACTTGATTCTTCAGTCCTCCAAAATCTTTAATAAGCTTTCCCTTTTGATTTCTTTGACTTCTTCATGTTGTAGGTTGTGTAGAAAGATCATTTAAACCAGTCAAACATATTTTCTTTCTTCCATTTTCATATTTCTTGTATCCTTTTTGCAACTGCCGCTTTGTATTTTCCAACTTCTTGGAATATGACGTGTCATCCAAGGAAATAGGTTTAGGTAGTGATGATGACAAAGGTTGTTGTTTGAAATTTTCACGGTTCAACTATTCAAGATGAACCCTATTAACCCCTTTCACACCCAAATTGTGGAGGATAACTTTCATCTCTTTGCCTTTTCCATGACGACGTTGATGATGTCGTGATACTTCTTGATGTTGATGATTTGTTGGTGGTTGCGAAATTGGCAACGAAGATTGCCGTGATACCTCCTGATCATGAACACTATTTATAGTACATGGTGTCTTACCCAAACTAACAACTTCGTTTATTCTTTGCTCCATTGAAACACAATTAACCACTTCCCATGTTTCCTCTAAACTATCGAATTTCCTAGACGTCTCCGCCCACAAAGCGACTAAGTCCATAGTCGTTTCTTCCATTGATATTTCACGTAAAATTTAAAAAGTTAATTTCACCACAACGACAGAAAAAGAATTCATGAATAATTTTCTCTCCAAGCTAAGAATTCTCACTAATAATGAGTGATTAATAATATGTAGATAGTTAGTTAATGGTTTAAGGAGTATTTATAACATGAGGAAAATAATTGTTGATGTAATAAGGTTATGTAGTTGTAAAACATATTTTATGGATTAGATTTTAGTAAATTATTATCTCACGGTAGATTATGTTGTTTAGGATATAATAATAATAATTTAAAATGTATGGATTACGATCCAATGTTCACCGCCCTAGCTAAGTCTAACATCTAATAATTCACTTTTACTAAAAAAAACCCCATCTTTTTGTACCTAATCAGCAAAATTAAATTTAAATAATTTTGGAAAGTAAATGAAAGAATGTTACTCCGTAAGAATTATCTCAATGGGAGGAAAAATTCAAGAAAGCGTTGAGGAATTGATAAAATATTAAATTAAAGTTATGGTAGGTTAATTACTTTGGATATAAGTAACTAATAAGTTTTTATTACAAAAAAAAGTATCCCATTATTTTGAGTATTTTTTAAAAATTAAAAAAATAATTTATTGGTCAACTAATAAATGAATAATATAGACTTAATATCCCGTCAAAAAAAAGATTTAAACTTAATACAAAATATTAAATATCCATTTCCCTAAATAATGCTATCAAAAGATCTAATTCCACAAATACAGTCATTTTGTTTTACAAATTCTCACTTTACTGTCCATGTCACCGGTTCAAGATACTTTTTATTTTATTTTATTTTATTTTACAGTTTTTGGTGACTCATATCCAGATGTCAAGGGTCCAACATAGGTAATTAAGGTGAAATAGTTAAGGTGAAATGAAACTTTTGATAAATTTATAAAATGCAAGACCAATAAGTATTACTTCAATTTTTTTTTTGTTTTTCCACTGCTATATGACATGCTTTACTTGTTATTATATGGATGTTCATTACAACTTACAAGAGAGTCCATATGAAGTAGTAAAGAGAAAAAGTAAATTAAATTGGGGTGATATGAGATTTAAACGGCCAAAAGTTACTATCTAAAAGTAAATGAAACAATAATTTTTAAGCATCATAAGAATGTGGAAAACTAAGTAAGGAATTAACATGAAGCATTGATTAGTACATCACAATAGTCTGACTTAAGACTAGAGCCGTTATATACCCATTGCCAAATTGAAAGACTCATCACTTAAACCAAACTCAATTCAAATAACGTGCTTGTTACCTCTAAGAACCATGGAGTTAAGGGGATATAAAACAATAGCAGAAGAGCAGTATGACCCAAATTACAAATTATAAAAAGTCATGCTACTTTTAAGCTTACAAATAAGTGAAATTACTATTACTACGCATTCATCAAACAACTTCTAATCTCAACAAAACAAGAATCCAATATTTTGCAACATAGTTAGCCTAGCCTCAATTGCAACAAACAAGCTTTTCACTTTAAAACAATGATCCACATCTATGCAACCAAACTTGTTTTCCTCGGGAATTAGGATGTGTAGACACCCATTTGTGTCTCCCCAAAACCAAACCCAGTGATGAGTACCTTTCACGTCGAATCATAATCGAATGAAGTGAACGTGTTGAAAGTCTAGTGTTGCGGAAAATTTTTAGTTCTTTTCTCTTCTCTCAGTTTTTGAAAACTTATTTTAAAAAAACAGCCAATCCAGTTTGGTTGGTCCATGATATGGGTCCAATAGTAGTGTAGTTGGATGGGGCTTGCAAAGACCTTTCCAACGATATATTGTAAGCCCAATTCCGATGAATATTGAGGAAGTTATGGCCAATTTACCAAACTGGACCCGATTTGAGCTTTATGTATGGCCCAATGATCTAGGGGAGGGCCTAATATGATTTATCATTCCTAATGCAATTAGGAATGGTTTTAGTTTTCTAGATTTTTCTAGAAGGTTCTTTTCATTCCTAATTCAATTAGCATTGATAAATTGACTTTTGTTGACTTTTCAGAGTTTTAATTAAAATCAAATAGCATTTTCGAAGAAATTATATGATTTTATCCTCCAGTACGGTAAACTTATCGGATTTTCGAAAACGAGTTGGTATTAGGCTTGGCGCCTGGAACCAGGCCTAGCGCCTGGCGCTAGTGCTGGTGACTGGCGCCAGCTAGCCAGGGTTGGCGCCAGCTCTTTTTTCTGAGCGTCAGACTCTGTTTTGTTTATTTATCTTTTTTGGCTGATTTTCTCTATAAATATCGTATTAAAAACTCCGTTTTGATTCATTCATGCACCAATTGTTTTCATTCATCACCTATTATCAATAATCATCTACATTCACGAACTCTCATCAAGATTTTCTTGATTATTCTGTCTCTCTCTTTTTCTTAACTTTGTTTTTCTCAAATACAAAATTCCGCATTCATTAGATCTAGAAACACCTACCCATATTCGAAGTTGCCTTCGCCCTAGACGTGAAAGAAAAAGGTACGAGGCATCAAAGTAAGTACTTTAATTGGTTTTTATTGATGTTATGATGTGGACATCATGTTTACATTGTTATTATTGATTCCTAGTATCATGTATAGGGTAACTTTAATATCAAATATGTTAAATATGATTCCTGCGATGCTTCCTATGTTCTTCCTAATATTTATGATTGTTAGTATCATGTTAGGGGTAAAGATTAGATTTTTATTGCTTAGTGACATGCTAGGGTTTATTATTAATCTTGTTAGTATCATGCCTAGGATCTTGTTATTTTTATTATGCTTTAATATTAACATGATTATGATTATAATTATTGTAGTTTATGATGATTATAATTATTTTATTTATTATTTATTATGTTGCTTGATTATTTATCTTTATTGCTTGATCACACCTTTTATGCATGTTAAAGGGAATTTGATATTTGTAATCACGCTTAATAAGATATTAATAATCTTGATTAGGGTTAATGTGATTATGATTTCAAGTGATCACCAATAATAGATTTATTTGTGCATTATATTCAACCAACATAGATAAACAGGTTTAGGTTAATCCTATTGATTGCATGTTAATTAAAAAGCGCACATGAATACGAACAGAATAAAGTAGAGGCCTATTATTAGGGCAGGTTCAATCTCTTTTAGGTTGGATTTGTACCTTCATTCCCGAACCCTTATTTGGTTCTAGACCTTATGGAGTTTATGATCTCTTGGATCGTTAAGGGGTGTAACCTTCACCTCGTGAACGGTTTACAAGTTCCTAAAACTTGTTGGCGACTCTTTTGCTCTATCTTCTTCCCTTTTGGACGCCATCGTAATTTAGTGTATGATCACAGTGGGGTTCAAGCTAGTGGGATTAAAGGCTTGAAATTATTCCCTACAGTTTTTTGGCGACTCCAATGGGAAGGATTTCTATTTTAATTCCTGAATTTGTTTCGGCAATGATTTAGAATGAGCGGATGAGACTCGAAAAGTTCTAAGTATTTCATGTGCGTAATTCAAAATATCCTTCCCTCACCCAAAAACTGGCACCAATACCCTAAATCCATTTCCTAAAACCACCCTAGACGGGTTTTAGGGTTTTTTTCACCCATTTAGGGTGGTTTCAAGCATCATGGACTTAGAGAAATGGTGGAGGTGGGGTCGCCGGCGTCAGGGGAGCGTTTAGGCGTCGACACGGACAACGAAAGCCGGCACAGGAAGGGGGAGGGTGGCTGGGATTTGTTTATAAAGTTTTGTTTTTTCTTTTCTTTTTCTTAAATCAATTCATTATGTAATGAAGTAATGGATTCCACTTAACGGAATCCGTTGGTAGTAATATCATTGGGATTTTGGTGGTAATATGATTAAATAAAAAATTAAATCGGTAGTATATGTGAAGCAAGGTGCTTTCGCTAGTAGCAAATGTCAAATTTTTCCAAAAAAAATTTAACAAATAAATACAATTAGTCAATTAGAGTACACTACAATTGGAGCAGCAAAAATTAGCAAAGCAAAAGTAGTAGTAGCATCTAGAGCAACAACAACGTCCAACTACGACAATAGCGGCAAACCCTGGAGCATCTAAAGCACCTTTGCTTTCCGACCAGCACATTGCAAAGTACGAACTTCTTCAATTTCAGCCACTAGGTGCTTTCTTCTTTCTTCTTTATGTGATTTAGTCAATTTAACTTATAAAACCAAAATTTAGTTTAATAAATTAACAGTGTAATATGCATTGCAACCTTCTCTGACAAATAAAAACCTTCAAAGCTCGAGCTCGGTTTCTTCAGCACTGCTTATAAAATTACAAACACCGTTTCCTATCCTGTAATGGTCAGTAGGACCAATTACAATATGATATTAAGTACAGACCAATGATTATAATCAAGCTCAAATAGTTGTAAGCTAAGATAAAAAAAGTTGAGACATAGACCTCAACAACATTTGATGGGTACAGTGATCAAATCAGCTACTGGCTAACTGGCTAATGTCAAAAAATATCAGGGACACAATGAATGGCAGAATGAAACATACAATACAGTTCTTAGAAGATCACAAATTCACCATGTATAAATCTAATTTCTATGGAGATCAATTTATACTCTCACTTTTCAAGACCCCATCTTCATCGGTTCATAGAGACTAGAAATCAGAATAATCCATACGCAATCCACTCAACTTTTGGAATTAGGATTAGGATGCAATAACAAGGAAAAACCTAATTCCTAATCAAGTAAACAACTAACTTAATAAGCAGATCGAAATCATTATTGTGGCCTTAACAAGTTTTAAAAGCTACAATCATTATCAACAGAAACTACTATTGAATTTTTGAACACTTTCGTTCAGTGAAGGATGGAGGGAGCAAACAAGATTGGAAAAAATAAAAAGAGCAAGTACATACTATAGACACCCATTTGCGTCTCCCCAAAACCAAACCTAGTGATGAGTACCTTTCACGTTGAATCATAATCGAATGAAACGAAAGTGTGGAAAGGTCTAGTGTTGCGCAAAGTTTTTATTTCTTTTCTCTTCTCTCTGTTTTTGAAAACTTATTTTAAGAAAAAAGCCAATCCATTTTGGTTGGTCCATGATATAGGTCCAATAGTAGTGTAGTTAGATGGGGCTTGGAAAGACCTTTCCAACGATATATTATAAGCCCAATTCCGATGAATATTGAGGAAGTTATGGTCAATTTACTAAACTAGGCCCGATTTGACCTTTATGTACGGCCCAATGATCTAGAGGAGGGCCTAATATGATTTATCATTCCTAATGCAATTAGGAATGGTTTTGGTCTTCTAGAATCTTCTAGAAGGTTCTTTTCATTCCTAATTCAATTAGCATTGATAAATTGACTTTCGTTGACTTTTTAGAGTTTTAATCAAAATCAAATAGCATTTTCGAGGAAATTATATTATTTTATCCTCCAGTATGGTAAACTTATCGGATTTTCAAAAACGCGTTGGAATCAAGCTTGGCGTCTGACCCCAGGCCTTGGCGCCTGGAACCAGGCCTGGCGCCAAGCGCTAGTGCCGGTGCTTGGCGCCAGTTAGCCAGGATTGGCGCCAGCTTTGTTTTCTGAGCGTCAGACTCTGTTTTGTTTAATTTATCTTTTTTGGCTGATTTTCTCTATAAATATCGTATTAAAAACTCCGTTTTCATTCATCAATTTTACCAATTATCATCATCTACATTCATTCACCAATTAATTCATTCATCTCTCCTAAACATTCAATTCTTTCTCTTTGCTTTTTAAATACAAAATTCCGCATTCATTAGATCTAGAAACACCTAGCCATATTCGAAGTTGCATTCGCCCTAAACGTTAAAGGTTTTAATTTCTAAGGGTTTGGTCCCAAATCTCTCTTTCAATTATTTAATTTAATTGTTTGATTTATTATTTTCCTTGAAGTTACTAACGTGTGTATTTTGTTATTAGAAAGAGGTACGAGGCATCAAAGTAAGTACTTTAATTGATTAATTGATATTATGATGTAGAAATCACGTTTATATTGTTATTATGATATTCCTAGTATCATGTCTATGGTAAGTATAATATCAAATATATTAAATATGCTTGTTACGATGCTTCCTATGTTCTTCCTAATGTTTACGATTGTTAGTATCATGTTAGGGTTAAAGATTTGATTTTTATTGCTTAGTGACATGCTAGGGTTTGTTATTAATCTTGTTAGTATCATGCCTAGGATCTTGCTATTATTATTATGCTTTAATATTAACATGAACATGATTATCATTATAATTGTTATAATTTATGATGATTATGAATGTTATTATTATTATGATTATATTTTTATTTTCATGATAATTTATTATGTTGCTTGATTATTTATTATTATTGTTTGATCACGCCTTTTATGCATGTTTAAAGGGAATTTGTACTTGTAATCACGCTTAATAAGATAATTAATAATCTTGTTAGGGTTAATTTGATTATAATTCAAGTGATCGCCAATAATAGATTTATTTGTGCATTAAATTCAACCAACATAGATTAAACAGGTTTAGGGTTAATCCTATTGATTGCATGTTAATTAAAAAGCCCACATGAATACGATCTGAATAAAGTAGAGGCCTATTATTAGGGCAGGTTCAATCTCTTTTAGGTTGGATTTGTACCTTCATCCCCGAACCCTTATTTGGTTCATGACCTTATGGAGTTGACGATCTCTTGGATCGTTAAGGGGTGTAACCTTCACCTCGTGAACGGTTTACAAGTTCCTAAAAAACTTGTTGGCGACTCTTTTGCTCTATCTTATTCCCTTTTGGACGCCACCGTACTTTAGTGTATGATCACAGTGGGGTTCAAACTAGTGGGATTTAAAGGCTGGAAATTATTCCCTACAGTTTTTTGGCACTCCACTGGGAGGATTTCTATTTTAATTCCTGAATTTGTTTCGGCAATGATTTAGAATGAGTGGATGAGACTCGAAAAGTTCTAAGTTTTTTATGTGCGTAATTTTGATTAACATTATTGTCATATGCATAAAAAAGATCTCATTGGAAAGACCATCCGTAATGAGTTAAAAACATAGGATTTTACACGTAGGAAATTTGAGAAACCTCTTTCACAACTAGGACTGAAATAACACCGCGCGAAACTGGAAAATTTAATCGAGCACAGAAAGCTGCTAAGGCATGTGGGAAGTAGCGTCAGGGGACAGAGCTTGGCGCCAGACTTTTAGCCGTAGCGCCAGACGCCAGCATTAGCGCCAGGCGCTACAGTTAAAAACTGGTGCCAGTCTCTGTTTGCTGGCGCCAATTTCCCCCAATACCGAGCCAGAAATATGCGTTCTAATTTCGACCGGTTTTTCGTATTGTTTGCTCGATCCTACTTCCTGATTGAATTTTTTCTCACTTTTCTGAAACCCATATGTGTTCTACATATGGACATAACCCTCTGGGAATTCATGCTCCATCTACCCGATTGAACGCTCCGTGCAACAAAGGGTACATCCGAGATGTTGAATTCACCAAACCATGGAAGCGAGTTTTTTCTAAAACTCGCGGTGTCCCATCCACTCGCGCCAACCCTTCACGGTTAGGCTTCCGCGCGGTGCATCCGGACAATTAACCATGGACCCTCTTTGACTAAACCATATCCCGAACTTTAGAGAACTAGAGCTATGGTTAGGTTGCGAACGCATTGCATCATATTGTTCCTACTTGACTTATTGTGCATCATTTGTTGTGCATATATATGTTTCTCTTAACCGTTTTTTGACTTGTGTTAAGACTAAATAAATAAATTAATAACTTAAAGAACTTTGCCTAATTAATTAATTAATTAATTGATTAATTAATTTGAGTCAATAAAGTCTAATATTTTAATCGGAATTGACCTAGTACGACTTTAGGCATACCCCAGTTGATTAATAACGCCGAAAACAGTCCCAGACCGAAGCTCCAATATTGGCGCCAAGGTCTGAGTTGTAGCGCCACACTATGGTGTGTAGCGCCTGACGACAACTTTGTTGTCTGGAGCCAAGCTCCACAGTGTGACGCCAGTCCTGTCGCTTGGCCGACAGTTCGGTTTATTGGTCGAGTCATCACCTAGCTAGGGTCTAATTAATCAGTTTTTGTTTAATTCGGTTAATTTTGTTGTCAATAATGTTTAATTAAATCAATGATCGAGTTTAGGCACTAAGTCCCATGGTCTGACACAAGAGTCCAAGCATGTCACTTACACTCAACGCACACACCAATACACATACTTTGAACATGATTAAGAGAGTCTTGTGTGCGCGTTTTTCCGTCATTTTTTAAGGGGGGTAAGTCGGATATTAATCCTCCAATAAAATAATAATACTTAATTCCCTAAAAATATGTACATTATTTTTGCCAAAAATATGCACCCTTTTCTTTTTCCCTTAAAATAAACCATAAAGTCAAGATTATTCGAGTCAAGTAATTAAAACGCAAAATGTTTTAATTTACAGCGCGTGCTCAAGAAAGGAAGGACGATTAATCAAAGATAACCTCTTCGTACAAGTCCAACTTTTCGGCAAACCTATAGCTCGCAAGAGAAAAGCTAGGGTTATAATGGCAACTCAAGAAGAATTCAATGATCTTAAGAACCAACTGGCTACTGTGACTGAGACACTGAAGCTTCTCGCACTTAGGATCGACGATCCCGTGAAACTTGTAGTCGCTAGACAACTTGCTATGGCTTCTCGCTACTGTGAAGCCATAGCAAGTTGTCTAGCGACTACAAGTTTCAAGAGCTTACATCACAAGGGGTCTCGGTGGTCAAGGATCTTTTTCCACAGAAGTTTAACGCCAATGACATCCCAAAATTCAGAGCAATTGACATCCCAAAAAATAATAGCTATATTTAATTAATTAGAAAAAAGGATAGAAAAGGATTAAACATAGCCATAAAGTCATTAACCGACTCGAGTTTAATATTAAAAACGCAAGTTGAGCACGCGCGGTTAGTCTGGCAACTTGGCGCCAGCTGGCGCCACAATATGGCGCGTGGCGCCAGGCGCTACACTTAGCGTGTGGCGCCAAGCCCTGGCGGTTGGCGCCAATCACGAGGTTTTGACGCCAATTGACACTGACTCTGTGCTTCATTCTAATTAAAATTATTCGCAATTTGTGTATAAATAGCCCC
Source organism: Chenopodium quinoa (assembly GCF_001683475.1). NCBI lineage: Eukaryota > Viridiplantae > Streptophyta > Magnoliopsida > Caryophyllales > Amaranthaceae > Chenopodium > Chenopodium quinoa. Next base: position 484,029 of record NW_018742204.1, on the reverse strand, counting down.
CTGCCCAGTTGATTTTTCTTATAATTCTAACGAATAAATAATTCTCTTCTATATAAAAACAATAATTATGTCTTTAGCTACCAAAACCTTCACCCAATACACTCATGAATGGAGTTGATCTCTTAATGCGAGGGAGAGAAAAGAATTAGACTTATTTCACCTGGGGGAATTTATGGCATCAAAGGGGTAGATCTTGACTTAGACTTCATACATACCGCTTTAGAATTTTGGAATGTTGATACTCATTGTTTCAGAATAGGGTATGACGAGATTAGCCCTTTGCCGGAGGAATTTGGTGCTATCTTAGGCTTCCCTGCAATAGACCTTATAGCAATCCCTAGAATAGATGCATACTATTATAAGGATTTTGAGCGCTTCTTTAATTTAAAGGAAAGGGATTTATCAAAAATAGTAGATGGCAATATAGTGAATTTGAAAGAATTTGCACGCTATTATTTTGATAAACCTCTTTCTGAATCTTTTCATATATATAGAAGAAGGGCGTTCCTATTTTGCATGCTTAACCAATTTTTTCTTAGTAGTGGTAAAAATAATGAGGGTCAATCGACAAGGATCTTCTTCCACAGAAGTTCAACGCCAACGACATCCCAAAATTCAGAGCAATTGACAACCCTTACTTTCCTTTAAGAGCATTTGAAACAATAATGAGTATCAAGGGTATTGATAAGAAGGTCTTCCCTTCTCTTTTCTCACTATCTCTCGAGACCGTTTGCCAACAATGGTTCTTTTCTCTCGAGAAAGAAAATACCTCTACCTGGGAGTCTATAGCAAACACTTTCGTAGATAGGTACAAATGCAACATTCAAGTCGAGACTGACCATAGAGAACTTGAAATCCTCAAGCAAAAAGAGAATGAAGGTTTCACCTCTTTCTTTAACAAGTGGAGAGAAACCTCAGCTAAGATGATTGAGGTGCCAAGTGAAAAAGAGTCTGTGAGACTGTTTATCAAAAATCTCCAAGAAAAATATTCCAAGCATCTTAAATATCAAAATAATCTTCATAACTTCAAAGCCGTTTATGAAATTGGGATCAATATTGAAGATGACTTGGCTAAGTCAAAAGCTGCCAACAATAACTTCAACAGTGGCTGGAAAGGAAAGAAGAACGACAATCCTTCTTCTTCCAAAACCGCCCACTCAAATAATGTTCTTCAACACCTTTAATTTAGGAGAAGTTCTTGCCATGAACAACCAAGGACAGAAGAAACCATTTAGGAGGAACTTTACTCCTATTGGCATGAGTTATGACACCGCATTTGATCAATTGAATGCAAAAGGTCTTATAAATCTCATTTGACCATTTGGGGACCCACCAGTTGAGAAGAGGTCGGTTAATTGGAACCCCAATGCACACTGCAAGTATCACCAAGGTAGGGGCCATCTCACTTAAATCTGTTGGAAGCTTAAGGAAGCTATCCAAGACCTAATCGACAACAACAATCTGTCGTTGCCCCCTACCAGTAAGAAGCCAAGTATCGACAATGCACCTCTAGCTCATACTCTAGCTATCTCCGATGAGGAAAACGAGGTTGACCCCTCCTCTCTCATTAATCCTGTCGAAGAAATCTGTGCCATAGAAAAAGAAGAGGAGATCTTTTTCGATGTCAAGGATAGTCTTCCAGAACCGACAAATAAGGATGATATACAATTCCTCACATTGTCTATGAAGGAGGCATCGCAATTACTACGTGAAGCTCTCAAAGTTATGAACGAACTCCATAAGAAATATGACGAGCTTTCACTTCCAAAAGAAGAACCTAAAAAAGAATTCACACCAGTGAGAACGACTTATGAGGCAAAGTGCTTTCCCTTACAAGTCACTGAAAAACCCAAGAAGAGAAATAGAATCTACACTCCGATTGGGATCCCATATGTGCAAATGTTCGAAATGCTCTCCGAGAGTGGCGAGGTCAAACCTCTCGAACCGAGACCATTCGAGTCATTAAAAAGGATAGATAGATAATACTGTCAGTATCATCAATCAGGGGGTCACACTATATAAAACTGTTTCAAATTCAAGGATTTGGTACAAAAAATGATTGATGAAAAGAAACTAGTCCAAGTTCAACAAGAAGAGGATACAACCATTAATGGAGTTTGGGACAGTGATGAAGAAGATGTCTATCTAAAGGACATAGTAGGACCTTCACCTTCTGTATCATACACCACAGATGACATTTGGGCTGAAGAAGATTCATCAATAGATGTCCTCACAAGATCCGGGAGAATGCAACCTCCCGTTTCAACACAACCTATGCCCACCATACATCAAGTTCCATACCTATCATCGAAGACAACGACATTGTTAAACAATTTAAGAATACAAAAGTTGAGATGAATGTGTGGAAACTTCTGGCAACATCTCGAGAACATAGGTTGGCTGTAGTGAATGCCTTGGATAAAATCGGGATAGATTCTGACACTACTCCTGAGGGACTAGCCAACTTCCTCACAAGTGACCTTCCTAGTCCGATTAATTTGATCACCTTTTCTGACAAAGATTTACCCCTAGAAGGTGACAAACATTACAAGGCATTAAACCTCACGGTAGTCTGCAAAAGGATGAATGTTCCTATGACCCTTGTAAACAATGGATCGGCTATCAATGTCTGTCCACTTAGAACCGCGAGGATGCTCGACATAAGGGATGAAGACCTGACTCCGTCCACACAAGGAATAAGAGCTTAGGATAATACTCATCTTCAAGCTCTTGGCAAGATTACTCTAAATGTAACGGCAGGAGCAATAGAACATGCTACTACTTTTCAAGTAGTGGACATCAAAGCCTCATTCAACTTGTTGTTGGGACACCCTTGGCTTCATGATCTAAAGGCCTTCCCTTCATCTCTCTACCAACAAGTGAAAGCTATAGTTGGAGGAATTCCAATCACCATCGATGCTTCGCCTATGAGAATAAAATCCATAGAGAATCCAATCATTAATGTGGAGCACGACGAGGATGATGAAGACCTATGGGGCTTTAACGAAGAAGTCTCCTTAATCCGGGAGGATGAAAGGACATGTCTTTGCCATGACCCCCATTCCAACATGATTGTCAACACCATGCTGAAGAAACAAGGACACTTTCCCGGACTGACCCTAGGAAAGAAGAAAGGGATAGCAAAATCGCTAGAGTCACCTAGCCTCCCTAAGTTAGATACTTTCGGACTTGGTTTTGAACCGACTCGGAAATATCTCAAGCAAGCCCAGGAAAAGTTGAAGGCGCGTAGGGACGCTCGCATTCAAAAGAAAGCGATTCCAATGGATCAGTACCCTCTTACGCTCAATGGTCAGTTAATAAAAGAACGAGAAGACTATCCATGCCATGAATTTCCCGAGCCATTTGTTGTAAACGGCATAAGACAACCGGGATTCGAGATTTTCTTGGATTGCTATTTCACTGATGAAATCCCAACTCCTGTCCATAAGGAGAAGGCACCCCCATGCTTTGACTTTAACATCATGGGATTACTGTTTAGGCGAGAAAAGAATGAGCCAATTTATTAAGAAGATAACTCCTCACTCATTCAAACGTTCCTACAAAGTGAAAGCTTTGACCACTCGAAGCTAATCACTCCAGCTGAAGGATCACTACACGGGTGGCGCAATACTATCAAAGTGGAAGATATCAATCACGACAAGATAAGGACCGATGTTTGAGGAGTCGTCTGAGTCAGAGTCTGAGTCAGAGTCTTTCCCTTTGGAGTCTTCTAAGTCTTTAGTAGTAACACCTCCCTCTCCTATTTCTTCTCCTAGGATAGTTAGTGATCCAATCCCTGAGGACATATCACTCTTTGATGTAATGATCTCAGAGTATAATATTATTTCTCATTCTTCTTACTTCTTGTGTTCTTCCCTACCCCACGATGACGAGCATTGCTTAGCTAACGATGAAAAAGACAAAAAAATTATTAAAGCAATGGAAACACTCGAAAAGAAAACACCGGTAATTGAAGAAACTGAAACGGTTGATATCTCGAATGATTCAACCCATAAAAGAGAAGTTAAAATCGGATTAACATTGAATAAACAAGAAAGATTCGATTTAAATAACTTACTTAAAGAATTTATCGGGGAGCCCTCTCCCTTGCCCTTTTTCTTCCTTTTGGTAGAAGACTATAAATAGTCCCTTGCTTGATTTTCTTAGCATCCACTATTCCATTGGCCCCAAAAATCATTGGTAGAGAGAGAAGTTCATGGTTTCTAGAGAGAGAAAACACTAGTGTTCAAGATTCAATCTTTGTAATCAAATATTCATGCTTTCTTCTAGATTGTTGCTACTACTTTGATGATTTGGTAATCTTTAATCTTTATAATATCAATCTTTACTTTTGTTTCTCTAGTTTTTGATCTTCTTTGTTTTATTGCTCTTACTTGAGTTTATTTCCTTAAATATTCAAGCTTTATTAGTTTCTTTGATTTTCCTTTCAAGCTAGAATCATGTTAGGTTGTGTTGGTATTGAATACATGCTTATGTTAGTTTTTATGGCCATTCCCTTCCTTGTAGCTTAGGTTTTTAGCTAGGGAAGGGGGTGAAAATCATGTGTATTTGAATATCTATTGATTATTGATTGGGACTTATTCTTGAGTTGATGATTTGAGCTATAATATGCTTGGAGTAAGTGTGTGCACCTCTAATCCCAAGAATCTAGCCCTTGATTGAATGCATGAGAATGATTTAATCTAGGTGTGAATGATTTCGTCGACTTGCTTAAGTAGTTGCATGAGAATGAACTATTTTAGGTAGAGTTTATACTCCTAGAATCGGTTTCCTTTCGGTTTTCACTAGTACTCTTTGTTCATGATTGAATCCCCCTTTCCCTAGTGCTTCTGTCATTGTTATCTCTATAATCTTGCCCATTTATTTGCTTTTAAAAGTGTTTAATCTATTTCCCTTATTTCTAGTTTATTCTAGGCTCAATAGTAGTTAGTTTGTCCATAGAATTCTTCAACAGAAATTCAAATACCACCTTTTGTTATTAGCAATTTCTCCTCGATTTCGTATTAATTGTGTTAAACCCCCGTTTCCTTGGGAATCGACCCTACCTTACCGCTATCTAAAGCAAAATTTGATAGAGCTAGGATAGGAGTTATAAATTGTAATTTTGATCTAGGATAATAAACTAACGACCTATTGTCCATCGATCAAAAATTTTGGCGCAGTTGCCGGGGAAACGACTAGTTTTGCACACTTATTTGCGTAATTTGTGGGTTTTGTTGCTTTTTGTTTAGTTCCTTTTCCAATTGCTAGTCATTGCTAATTGTTTGTTTAGCTTGGTGAATGCAAAGGAGATCTCAAGGACCACCTACTCACAACCTTGATCACGAAATCGACCGAACCTTGAGACAAGTCCGTAGACTCTATCAAGAAGAGGGAAGAGGTTTTGGTGCAATTTTTTATAGTGAAAGTGATTCTTGTTCCTCACATTCCCAAGGTGACGAAATGGCGGGACAACAAGTGGATGTATTATTCCGTGAGTTCGGTAATCCGGTGGATTATGAGCTCACCGGTGGGATATTGTTACCCGTCACTGAGACTAACTTCACCATCCATCCTCAATACACACGAATGGTTCAAGCGGAGCAATTCTCGGGTTCGCCAAGTGAAGACCCCATTGAGCACCTTGATAGGTTCCTCGAACTCTGTGCCATGATATAAACCAACCAAGTTTCTCAAGAATACATCCGGATGCACCTATTTCGGCAATCTCTTGCGGGGAGAGCAAAGAAGTGGCTCAAGCAAGTCAAGCCTAATTCTCTCACGACATGGAGGGAAATTGTGCAAGCATTCTTGAAGAGATTCATCTCCGAGGAGAAAACCGCCGAGATGAGGAGGAAGATAGCATCTTTTGAACAAGAGGCGGAGGAGAGTCTTAGTGAAGCTTGGGAGAGGTTTAAGGAGTTGGTGCAAGCATGTCCTCACCATGAGTACAATCAAAGCTTACTCATGAGGTTCTTCTATGATGGTTTGGAACCGATGTCCCAAGCTAATTTGGATGCAGGAGCGGGTGGACAATTGATCAAAGTCCCTCAAAATCAAGTTGTATCAACGATCGAAGAGGTAGTTAAAAATTACTCTTGGGGAGGAAGAAGGAGGAATGCACCAAAGAAAGGTGGGAAGTATGAGTTGGAGAAGGTCGATCAATTGCAACATCAAATTGAGATGTTGACAAAAGGGCTTGCCAAGTTGAATACAAGTGTTGCTAGTGGTTCAAGCTCCTCCCAAGTCCTCTTTCTCTTGTCAAAATTGTGGTGGCACCAACCATGATACATCCTATTGTGGCGGGTTGAGCCCGGAGCATGTAGCGGCATACAACACAAGGCAAGAAGAATATAGGGGAAATGGTGGAGGAGTAGCTTGGAGACAACCACCACCCGGATTTGCAAACCAACCTCAACAATGGAATCAACAGGCTCAACAACCATACAATTCCAACACCCAATATCAAAACCCTCCTCCATTCCAAACCCCAAATAAAAGAGGAAACTACCCAAGAAACAACCAACACAATAATCAACATCAATACCAAAATCAAACCCAAGCAACTCAAAGAAGTCAAGAGCAAGCATCTAAACCCGATTCTACTCAAACTCAAATTCTTCAACAACTTCAAGCCATGAATCAACAAATGCAAGAAGTCAAGGCTCATAACAAGATGGTTGATTCACAACTAGCACAATTGGTCGAGAGAGTTTCTTTTAACTCATCTTCCACTTTGCCCGGACAATCACAAACCAACCCTTCCAATATTGTAAAACCCGACTCTTGCAAGGCAATCACATTGAGATCGGGTACATCTTATGAGAGTCCCAAGGAAGAGGATGGTAAGGAAAAGGAGGGAGAAGAAGAGATGAGTGATGATAAGAAAGTTGAAGAAGAGAAGTTTGATGAGAAAGAGAAGAGTATGGAGAAAAAGAAGACAAAGGATGTGGTGACATCCTCAACTTCTAGTGAGGCTAGAAACCTTGATGGACCGGTTCCTTTTCCCAGTCGGCTTGCGGAGAGAAAATTGAACGATAAATTTGCAAGGTTTCTAAGTGTGATGAAAAACTTACACATTAACCTCGCTTTCATTGAAGTTGTCACACAAATGCCTTCATACTCCAAGTTCTTGAAAGACATTCTCACCAACAAAAGGAAGCTCAATGATGAGCTTATCACTCTTCCCCATCAAGTGAGTGCACTTGTTCAACACAAAATGCCCAAGAAGCAAAAGGACCCGGGAAGCTTTACCTTGCCGGTCAAAATTGGGAACATGGAAGCTAGGGGTGCCCTAGCCGACCTCGGAGCAAGTGTTAGTTTAATCCCTCTATCCATTGCTCAAAAGCTTAACATTGAGATGATCCCCACTAGGAAAACCATTCAATTGGCCGATCGATCGGTGAAGCTACCTTGTGGCGAGCTTGAAGATGTCCCTATTCAAGTTGGGCATATCTATGTGCCATGTGACTTTGTGGTGATGGATATGGAAGAAGATGTGGATACACCTTTGAACTTGGGCCGTGAAGCTCTTAAAACTTTGGGGGCGGTAATCAATTGCAAGAATAATACCATTACATGTGAAGTGGCCGATGAAAAAATTGTCTTTGAATTCTCTAAGCTACTCAAAACCCCCATGGTTAAGAAGTGTTATAGGGTCAATGTTGTCAATGAAGAGCTAGATCGTTTGGGAAGGGTTGTCATGAGTCCTAAAGATCCTATGGCCCAAGCTCTCACATGTGAGGAAGATCACTTCTCCCAAGAAGAAAAGGAATTTGCTATGGCCATTGAAGAAGCCAAAAAGGAAGAAGAGAACGGTACTAAGCATGATGAGCTTGAGCATAAGGAGGAAAAATTGGAGGAGAGTTCTAAGCCTCCTCCCAAGGTAGAACTCAAACCCCTTCCCCCTTCTTTGAAATATGCTTATCTTGGAAATGAAGGAGAATACCCCATTATTGTCAATGCTTCCCTTAATGGTCTTGATTTGGAAAAATTGATTGTTGTTTGGAGAAAATATAGAAATGTGATAGTGTATAGCACTGACGATATTAAGGGTATTAGCCCTTTTTTATGCATGCATCGTATTCACCTTGAGGATGATCAATCCACCTCCATTGAACCTCAAAGGAGGTTAAACCCCAACCTCCAAGAGGTAGTCAAGAAGGAAATTTTGAAATTGCGTGAGGCGGGTATAATCTATGCTATCTCTGATAGCAAGTGGGTTAGCCCGGTTCACGTGGTCCCCAAAAAGGGTGGATGCCTGTTCGGGGAGCCCTCTCCCTTGCCCTTTTTCTTCTCTTGGTAGAAGACTATAAATAGTCCCTTGCTTGATTTTCTTAGCATCCACTATTCCATTGGCCCCAAAAATCATTGGTAGAGAGAGAAGTTCATGGTTTCTAGAGAGAGAAAACACTAGTGTTCAAGATTCAATCTTTGTAATCAAATATTCATGCTTTCTTCTAGATTGTTGCTACTACTTTGATGATTTGGTAATCTTTAATCTTTATAATATCAATCTTTACTTTTGTTTCTCTAGTTTTTGATCTTCTTTGTTTTATTGCTCTTACTTGAGTTTATTTCCATAAATATTCAAGCTTTATTAGTTTCTTTGATTTTCCTTTCAAGCTAGAATCATGTTAGGTTGTGTTGGTATTGAATACATGCTTATGTTAGTTTTTATGGCCATTCCCTTCCTTGTAGCTTAGGTTTTTAGCTAGGGAAGGGGGTGAAAATCATGTGTATTTGAATATCTATTGATTATTGATTGGGACTTATTCTTGAGTTGATGATTTGAGCTATAATATGCTTGGAGTAAGTGTGTGCACCTCTAATCCCAAGAATCTAGCCCTTGATTGAATGCATGAGAATGATTTAATCTAGGTGTGAATGACTTCGTCGACTTGCTTAAGTAGTTGCATGAGAATGAACTATTTTAGGTAGAGTTTATACTCCTAGAATCGGTTTCCTTTCGGTTTTCACTAGTACTCTTTGTTCATGATTGAATCCCCCTTTCCCTAGTGCTTCTGTCATTGTTATCTCTATAATCTTGCCCATTTATTTGCTTTTAAAAGTGTTCAATCTATTTCCCTTATTTCTAGTTTATTCTAGGCTCAATAGTAGTTAGTTTGTCCATAGAATTCTTCAACAGAAATTCAAATACCACCTTTTGTTATTAGCAATTTCTCCTCGATTTCGTATTAATTGTGTTAAACCCCCGTTTCCTTGGGAATCGACCCTACCTTACCGCTATCTAAAGCAAAATTTGATAGAGCTAGGATAGGAGTTATAAATTGTAATTTTGATCTAGGATAATAAACTAACGACCTATTGTCCATCGATCAAAAATTTTGGCGCAGTTGCCGGGGAAACGACTAGTTTTGCACACTTATTTGCGTAATTTGTGGGTTTTGTTGCTTTTTGTTTAGTTCCTTTTCCAATTGCTAGTCATTGCTAATTGTTTGTTTAGCTTGGTGAATGCAAAGGAGATCTCAAGGACCACCTACTCACAACCTTGATCACGAAATCGACCGAACCTTGAGACAAGTCCGTAGACTCTATCAAGAAGAGGGAAGAGGTTTTGGTGCAATTTTTTATAGTGAAAGTGATTCTTGTTCCTCACATTCCCAAGGTGACGAAATGGCGGGACAACAAGTGGATGTATTATTCCGTGAGTTCGGTAATCCGGTGGATTATGAGCTCACCGGTGGGATATTGTTACCCGTCACTGAGACTAACTTCACCATCCATCCTCAATACACACGAATGGTTCAAGCGGAGCAATTCTCGGGTTCGCCAAGTGAAGACCCCATTGAGCACCTTGATAGGTTCCTCGAACTCTGTGCCATGATATAAACCAACCAAGTTTCTCAAGAATACATCCGGATGCACCTATTTCGGCAATCTCTTGCGGGGAGAGCAAAGAAGTGGCTCAAGCAAGTCAAGCCTAATTCTCTCACGACATGGAGGGAAATTGTGCAAGCATTCTTGAAGAGATTCATCTCCGAGGAGAAAACCGCCGAGATGAGGAGGAAGATAGCATCTTTTGAACAAGAGGCGGAGGAGAGTCTTAGTGAAGCTTGGGAGAGGTTTAAGGAGTTGGTGCAAGCATGTCCTCACCATGAGTACAATCAAAGCTTACTCATGAGGTTCTTCTATGATGGTTTGGAACCGATGTCCAAAGCTAATTTGGATGCGGGAGCGGGTGGACAATTGATCAAAGTCCCTCAAAATCAAGTTGTATCAACGATCGAAGAGGTAGTTAAAAATTACTCTTGGGGAGGAAGAAGGAGGAATGCACCAAAGAAAGGTGGGAAGTATGAGTTGGAGAAGGTCGATCAATTGCAACATCAAATTGAGATGTTGACAAAAGGGCTTGCCAAGTTGAATACAAGTGTTGCTAGTGGTTCAAGCTCCTCCCAAGTCCTCTTTCTCTTGTCAAAATTGTGGTGGCACCAACCATGATACATCCTATTGTGGCGGGTTGAGCCCGGAGCATGTAGCGGCATACAACACAAGGCAAGAAGAATATAGGGGAAATGGTGGAGGAGTAGCTTGGAGACAACCACCACTCGGATTTGCAAACCAACCTCAACAATGGAATCAACAGGCTCAACAACCATACAATTCCAACACCCAATATCAAAACCCTCCTCCATTCCAAACCCCAAATAAAAGAGGAAACTACCCAAGAAACAACCAACACAATAATCAACATCAAAACCAAAATCAAACCCAAGCAACTCAAAGAAGTCAAGAGCAAGCATCTAAACCCGATTCTACTCAAACTCAAATTCTTCAACAACTTCAAGCCATGAATCAACAAATGCAAGAAGTCAAGGCTCATAACAAGATGGTTGATTCACAACTAGCACAATTGGTCGAGAGAGTTTCTTTTAACTCATCTTCCACTTTGCCCGGACAATCACAAACCAACCCTTCCAATATTGTAAAACCCGACTCTTGCAAGGCAATCACATTGAGATCGGGTACATCTTATGAGAGTCCCAAGGAAGAGGATGGTAAGGAAAAGGAGGGAGAAGAAGAGATGAGTGATGATAAGAAAGTTGAAGAAGAGAAGTTTGATGAGAAAGAGAAGAGTATGGAGAAAAAGAAGACAAAGGATGTGGTGACATCCTCAACTTCTAGTGAGGCTAGAAACCTTGATGGACCGGTTCCTTTTCCCAGTCGGCTTGCGGAGAGAAAATTGAACGATAAATTTGCAAGGTTTCTAAGTGTGATGAAAAACTTACACATTAATCGCTTTCATTGAAGTTGTCACACAAATGCCTTCATACTCCAAGTTCTTGAAAGACATTCTCACCAACAAAAGGAAGCTCAATGATGAGCTTATCACTCTTCCCCATCAAGTGAGTGCACTTGTTCAACACAAAATGCCTAAGAAGCAAAAGGACCCGGGAAGCTTTACCTTGCCGGTCAAAATTGGGAACATGGAAGCTAGGGGTGCCCTAGCCGACCTCGGAGCAAGTGTTAGTTTAATCCCTCTATCCATTGCTCAAAAGCTTAACATTGAGATGATCCCCACTAGGAAAACCATTCAATTGGCCGATCGATCGGTGAAGCTACCTTGTGGCGAGCTTGAAGATGTCCCTATTCAAGTTGGGCATATCTATGTGCCATGTGACTTTGTGGTGATGGATATGGAAGAAGATGTGGATACACCTTTGAACTTGGGCCGTGAAGCTCTTAAAACTTTGGGGGCGGTAATCAATTGCAAGAATAATACCATTACATGTGAAGTGGCCGATGAAAAAATTGTCTTTGAATTCTCTAAGCTACTCAAAACCCCCATGGTTAAGAAGTGTTATAGGGTCAATGTTGTCAATGAAGAGCTAGATCGTTTGGGAAGGGTTGTCATGAGTCCTAAAGATCCTATGGCCCAAGCTCTCACATGTGAGGAAGATCACTTCTCCCAAGAAGAAAAGGAATTTGCTATGGCCATTGAAGAAGCCAAAAAGGAAGAAGAGAACGGTACTAAGCATGATGAGCTTGAGCATAAGGAGGAAAAATTGGAGGAGAGTTCTAAGCCTCCTCCCAAGGTAGAACTCAAACCCCTTCCCCCTTCTTTGAAATATGCTTATCTTGGAAATGAAGGAGAATACCCCATTATTGTCAATGCTTCCCTTAATGGTCTTGATTTGGAAAAATTGATTGTTGTTTGGAGAAAATATAGAAATGTGATAGTGTATAGCACTGACGATATTAAGGGTATTAGCCCTTTTTTATGCATGCATCGTATTCACCTTGAGGATGATCAATCCACCTCCATTGAACCTCAAAGGAGGTTAAACCCCAACCTCCAAGAGGTAGTCAAGAAGGAAATTTTGAAATTGCGTGAGGCGGGTATAATCTATGCTATCTCTGATAGCAAGTGGGTTAGCCCGGTTCACGTGGTCCCCAAAAAGGGTGGAATGACCATTTTAAAGGGAGAAGGAGGAGAGGAAATCTCCACCCGGACGGTCACCGGGTGGAGGATGTGCATTGATTATAGGAAGCTGAACAAGAACACTAAGAAAGATCATTTTCCTCTCCCCTTCATGGATCAAATGTTGGAAAGACTCTCCCATCATGCTTTCTTTTGCTTTTTAAATGGATACTCCGGCTTTTTCCAAATCCCTATCCATCCAAATGATCAAGAGAAAACTACTTTTACGTGTCCATATGGGACATTTGCGTACCGAATAATGCCATTCGGGTTATGCAATGCTCCCTCAACTTTCCAACGATGCATGACTTCCATTTTTTCTGAAATGCTTGAGAATGAAATTGAAGTTTTTATGGATTATTTCAGTGTTGGTGGATCGTCTTTTGACACATGCCTTATTAACCTTGAAAAAGTTTTGAAAAGGTGTCAAGAGACGAGTTTAGTGTTGAATTGGGAAAAATGCCATTTTATTGTCGAGGAAGGTATTGTCCTAGGCCATAAAGTATCAAAAAAGGGAATTGAAGTAGACTCGGCTAAGGTTTCGGTGATTGCTAAGTTGCCCCCTCCTACCTCCGTCACGGGAGTGAGAGCTTTTCTTGGGCATGCCGGTTTTTACCAGAGGTTTATCAAAAAAATTTCATCTATCGCCAAACCCTTAACCGAGTTACTCAAAAAGGATGTTGTGTTCAATTTTCATGAGGGTTTCCTTGAGGCATTTCAAAAGCTCAAGGAAGCCCTCATCTCTTCTCCTGTGGTGCAAGCTCCGGATTGGAGCTTGCCTTTTGAGCTAATGTGCGATGCAGGTGATTTTGTTGTAGGTGTCGTGCTTGGGCAAAAGAAAGAAGGAAGATCTTGTGTCATCTACTACGCAAGTAGAACCCTCGACGAAGCTCAAAAGAATTATACCACAACGGAGAAGGAAATGCTAGCGGTTGTCTTTGCCATGGATAAGTTCCGGTCTTACCTCATATGCTCAAAGGTGATAGTCTACACGGATCACATCGCGGTCCGCTACCTTATGACCAAAAAGGAAGCAAAACCGCGTCTCATTCGTTGGGTTCTTTCTCTCCAAGACTTTGACATGGAGATGAGGGAAAAAAAGGGGGCGGAAAATTATGTAGCGGACCATCTATCGAGACTTCCTTTGGAGACTAAAGAAGACGTGCCTATCAATAAAGAATTGGGTTTTGAGGCTCTTATGGCCATTGCAACAACACCAAGCCCTTGGTATGCGGACATTGCCAATTACTTAGCATGTGGTGTCGTTCCCCCGGAGTTCTCCTCTCAACAAAACAAAAGGTTTTTCAAAGAAGTGAGGAGGTATTTTTGGAACGATCCTTATCTATTCAAGCAATGTGGAGATGGGCTTTTTAGAAAATTTGTTCCGGATCATGAGATCGAAGGGGTGCTTGAGCATTGTCATTCATTGCCATGTGGTGGGCATGGAGGAGTAGAAAAGACCGTGGCTAAAATTTCTCAATCTCTTCTTTGGTGGCAAACAATGCACAAGGATGCCCACAAATTCATATCTAGATGTGATAAGTGCCAAAGAAGTGGGGGTATAACCAAGCGTGATGAAATGCCTCAACAAAATATTTTGGAGGTTGAACCCTTTGATGTATGGGGGGTCGACTTTATGGGGCCTTTCGTTTCTTCTTGTGGCAATCTCTATATATTGGTGGCGGTGGACTACGTGACCAAGTGGATCGAAGCTATACCCTCGCCCACCAATGACCACAAGGTTGTGCTCAAGCTTCTAAAAAAGATCGTCTTCCCAAGATTCAGGGTCCCAAGAGTTCTTATTAGCGATGGTGGTTCTCACTTCGCCAAGAAACAACTTGAAGCTCTCCTCAAACGCTATGGGGTTCATCATAAAATCGGCCTACCATACCACCCCCAAACTCAAGGACAAGTGGAAGTATCAAATAGGGAGATCAAGAACCTTCTTGAGAGGATGGTGAACAAGTCTAGAAAAGATTGGTCTCTCAAACTTGATGATACGCTTTGGGCTCTAAGGACGGCTTACAAGACCCCGATTGGTACTACTCCTTACCGATTGGTCTATGGAAAGGCTTGTCATTTGCCGGTCGAGTTAGAGTACAAAGCTTGGTGGGCGATCAAAGGGCTCAATATGGATATGACCTTGGCTGGCGAAAAGAGGCTACTTAAGCTCAATGAACTTGAGGAGCTCCGCTATGATGCCTAAGAGAACTCGAAACTCTACAAGGAGAGAACCAAGAGGTGGCACGACCAACATATAAGGAACAAGAGCTTTAAGGTTGGGGACAAGGTTTTGTTATTCAATTCTAGGCTCCGTTTGTTCCCCAAAAAACTTAAGTCTAAATGGTCAGGGCCTTTCACAATTTCAAAAACAACTCCTTATGGGTCCTTTGAGTTAGAAGCAAATGGGAACAAGTTCATGGTCAACGGCCACCGTTTGAAGCTCTACCATTGCAATGATCAAATTGGCATGATTGAGTGCATGAGGCTTGATCCGTCGGATACTAAGTCACTTTCTTGATGATAATGTGAAATGGTCAAGCTAATCACCTTATAAAGAAGCGCTTTTCGGGAGGCAACCCGAATTCTCAACCCTTTTTGATTTTGTGTTTTTTGTCTTTGACTATTTTTGGATGATTTTTCCTTTAATCTCTTATTAAGTGCGTTGTTCATTCTTTAGGTACCTTGATCTTTGGGTGCATGACCTATTAAGTTGGATTTGGAGAAGAGAAGGAGTTTGGAGAAAGAGGAAGTGGAGATGCCCAGAGAGAACCCTGGAGAGGGCGCGCACAGGCCACCCGCGGGCGCGGCCCATAGGCCCGCGGGCGCGGTAGCCCCTCCCTTGTTTTCAAGATAAAGCGGAGATGCCTGGGTCATAACTGGAGAGGGCGCGCACAGAAGGCCCCGCGAGCGCGGCAGGGGTTTTCATTTTTTTCCACATAAAATGGAGATGGCTCAGGGATACAGAGAGCGGGCGCAGGCAAAGTTAGCCGCGGGCGCGGCGTGCTCCACCGCGGGCGCGGACAGGCATCGCCGCGGGCGTGCAGTTCCACCCCGCAGGCGCGGCATCCTACAGTACAGAAAAACTAAAACCTGAAACCCTAAAGCCGCGGGCGCGGCATACGATCCCGCGGGCGCGGTCAGAGCATGCCGCGGGCGCGGCCTGCGGGCGCGGCCCTTCAGGTCTGCGACTTCTCCTTTTATTTTCAGCCATATGCCCGAAAACACAATCAGATTTTTTCCCCTTTTCTCTCTCTACTCCTTACTCCATTCCAAACCCTAACCCATTCCTCTTAAATTTCTCTTCCTAATTCATCAAATTTCAACAATTCCCTCACTCTTCTACAATTTTTCTCACCAAAAATCTGAAATTTCATCTTTTAAAACCCCTAATTTTGGTATTCCTCTTTGTGTGGCATTTTCTTTCACCATTGGAGGGTTCTTGGAGGAAGTCTTGATTTCTTCTTCAAGGGGATAGTAGGAGCAATTATTGGTATCCATTTTGGTATACATTTCTTCCTTACTCTCATTTACCTTTGAATTTGAAACATGTTTTTGGTTGAGAAATTGTATGTTTATGAATTTTCATGTTGAAATTTTTGACTGGTGCATGCCTATATTGTATTCATTCATCATCTTAAGAATTATTAATTGTTGAGTTGTTGTTTGTGTTAGTTTGTTCCTTGTCATAGATTGCTTGCTTGTGGTTTGACCTTGGTGATTCTTGGTTTTGGAGATTGTTGTAGTGTGATTATTGTGAGTGATTGTTTTGGAATTGGACTGCAATTTGATATTGGTGACAATGGTTTTTGGTTCTAAGAAGAGAAAAAGTGGGAAGGAACTCCAAGGTTCATCCTCTTCCAACCCCCAACAAAATGAACCTACACCCCAAACCGCTCCACCACCTCTACCACCCCTCAAATTCCACAACAAAAACCACAAACCCATCTATGACAACCTCCTAAACAGAAAATTGAGACCAACCAAGCATTACCATCACTCCACCACAACCAAGCTTGGTATTGATGAGGATTGTTGGTTCTTGTTCAACAACCTCGGACTCGGTTCCTTTGTGTCAAGTGCCTATCGAACCTACAAAGAGCCTACCCTAGAGTTTCTTGCTTCCTTCGAAACTCATGCCGCAGGAGATAATGATCTCTCCATCTCCTTCCAACTCTTTAACAAAAAAGAAACCTTCACCCTCCGCCAGTTTAACCAACTGCTTGATTTCAACCCCGATGCCGATATGTTCTTCCCCGAACATGCGGGCCTCCATGCTTATGAGCCCCTTCACTGGTGGAAGGTCATTTAGAGAATGGACGCCTTCAACTCCAAGTACTCTTTAGCCAGTCAGATCATGCACCCAGCCATCAGACTTCTGCATCGAATCCTTGGGTACACGGTCTTTAATAAACAGGACTTGGGGAAGATTACAACCGAGGAAATCCGACTATTATGGCTAGCTACGCTGCCGGAAATTGGGCACAAAATGAACTTCGGGTTTCTATTCACCAAATGCATTGAGAGTGTCCAGTCGGGTACAAGGAAAGGTGAAATTCATTTTGGAGGGATGGTAACTCGGATAGCCGAGAAGCTGGGGCATTTGGCTAAGCTCGAATCTTGCACCCCCGTAGGGAAGAGTGATGGGAATGATATCTGGCTCGACCTCGACCAACTAAAAACCATGAAGTTCATCGCAGATACCGAGGATTGAGGAAAGACTTGGAGCTTACTTGTCTCCCATGAGCACCACTGTTTCCTGTCCAAGCCGGAATTCACTTCTTTCACAAGGGAAGGAGTCAATTACCCATGGTGGGTAAAGAAGGACTCAGGCGTCCTTCCTAGCGCTAGGATGGTCACGGGGGAAGGGTCCGGCCAAAGCAATGAGGGCACAGAGGATGAGTTCCACCAACAACAACAACAACAAGGATCAAGGCAACAACAACAACATCATCAACCTGACTACCAACAACAAATGGAGGCAATGCGAGCCCAAATGGAGAGCATGCAACTCCGCATGCAAGGTATGTTTGCTTCCCACCAACACCTCTCTTACCAAACCAACGCCTTATATGATTTGAGTGTGCGTAGAGGGGATGTCACTCCCCCGGTCAACTACCCTTATGTGCCGGCCCAACAAGGGCCCCTACCATCTTGGGGGGTGACAACCTAGGCGTGATTTCCCTGATGAGTCCGGTCATTATGATTATCGGGTTTCGGGTGGGAGTGATTACAGGGGTGATCCTAACTACCTGATGGGCGTTAGAACGGTCGCACATTCCACACTCAATCAAATAAATTTATAAATCCTAAAACTAACCCCTAAACAAGTCTAGTGGTAAGTTCGGAGTCGAACCACAAGGAACGGTAATGTTGGATTGTTCTCGATCTAATGCTTAAGCTACGCCGAAGTCGGTTTATGGATAGTGGACACTACAACTACACTAACACACATATAAAGATCAAGATATTACAAAGTCTACTAGGGGCAAAGATCCACTTTGAACAATTAACAAGTTAATGGGAATCGATTTGATAATCAATCATGCAAAGAAAGAATTAAAATTGGAATTAATTACCATCAAGAGCAATCTCTCAAATTCCTAGCCTAGATCCCTCATTGACTAGGTGCATAGAAGAAATTTACCCAAAATGCAATCAAATATATAAATTCTAATTCACAATCCCTTGTCAAACTAGAACTAACATGCAATTAAGTTTGCTATCTTGGGAGATCAATCCAATCTAAAACAAACAACATGCCATCATCAATTCAATCAATTTAATCACACAATTATCATCAAATTTATCTCAAATAACTCAATTAACCATAACAAGGCTTCACTCAACACCTAGTAGAAGGAAATCTACTCAAACATGATTAACAAAGCAATTAATAAAGCATAAAAAGAGAAGAGAGTAAGAAATGCTCATTGATATAAAATGGAGATCTTCAAATCATCAAATTCCTCCTTTGATTATCCAAAATCCATGAAAACCATTGTGCTCCTCACTTTCTCTCTCAAAAATTTGAGAGTTTCTCTCTCTAAAAACCTAAAACTAACCTAAAAACTATTCTAAACTGAAAAATCTCTTTTTTTTTAATGAGCAAAAAAAAATCTATTTATACCCCTTACAAAATTGCTTAGGAAGCTCCGCAAAAAGTCAGCTGAAACGGGAAAAGGTCCGACCGAACTCTGTGTAGGTTCGGTCGGACTCAGGGTAGGTTCGGTCGAACCTCCCTGATCCTTGTTTGGTCGAACTTTCCTGGTTCGACCCCTCCTGTAAACATGCTGAAAACTTGGTTGAAACTGCCTTGGAGGTTCGGTCGAACTTTTCAAAAGTTTGACCACACCTTGGTTCGACCGAACCTCTTAGAGGTTCGGCCACACCTCCTCTTGAACTTCCTCTTCTTGCTTCCTCTTCTTCCCTTTTGCTCCTCTTGTCTTTGTCCATGCCTCCATACTTGGCCAAGGGGCCTCCTACCGTGCTTAGGACCGTCATGGAACCTGCAAAAGATAGCAAAGATCACGAGAGCATGGGGATGATAAAATTATGCATAAAGATAATCAAAACAAGCGCAAATAAGCATACTTTTCATCCATAAAAGAAAAGGAAGCCATAAGAGGAGAAAAGAGGTAGAAAACCTAAGAAAAACAGGAGAAAAGAGACCAATACACTACCCCTAAGGGTAACATAAATGTCACTCATCAAACACCCCCAAGCTTAACTTTTGCTCATCCTCGAGCAAAACAAAACAAACACAACGGAAAACGATGTATATATTTTTTTTTTTTTAAAAAAATAAAAAATAAAATAAAATAAAACTAGAAGAGAAAGAATATACACTAACTCACTTTCGTAGGAATCACGAATGCATTTAGCGCATGCATCAAGCACTTTAAACCCCATAGATCGCTCTAGAGGACGAGTAAGCTCTCGTAAGGGTGTCCTAAGAGTTTAACCCATAACTCTTGACAAAAATCAAGGCAAGGCAATAAATAAATAAAATAAAATAAATTGAAGTAAGAGAAAAGTTACAAGCGTTCTAGAGTGGACTTTTATGATGGAACAAACACTAATGAATGTCAATCTTTCTAAAATAATAAAGGTATGCACGTTCTAAGATGTCCAAGGTTGATTGAAACATAACATATGCTAAGCATAGAGAACTAAAGGAAACACATTCCACCTTTTGTTTCAACCAATCAAACCACGTTCTCTCTACTAGTTTCAAATCCACTTTCAAGTTAGCTTCTCATGATTCCACGAAGAAACCGGAAAATAAATAAGAAATTAAAAACATTGAGAAGGTTACCCGACATCTTGGCTATGCAAACTCGCTCTATAGGCTTGATTCCTATTTCCCGCCATCATTGAATGACTTAACCCTCTAGGATCAAAAGGACTTTCAAGGTATTAACATATAAGCTAGGAGAGTAAAGGTGTGGAGAACTCTTGAAATTGGTGGTAAACCTATGTGAAGCACGGGTGGAACTTCTTCCACAAGATCCAAACGATTCCAAAACAAAAGTGCCAAGTATGCTTATTAAATAACTTTCCCCCAAGCTTATTTAACACAAAATAACAAAAACAGGGAGAACAACAATAACAAAACCCCATTTTTTTTTTTTTTTTTTTTTTTTTTTTTTACATTCTTCTTTACTTTTTTTTTTTCAATAATTCCTTTTCCCAAGCCTTTTTTTTTTATATATTTTTTTTTTATATATGTCCTTGCCTCTTTTAACTTTGGACGGCTTTTTCTCAAAATGTATTTGGTTTTATGCAAAAAAAATTATATACAACACATACTTGCTTTACAAATGAACTTATAATTCTAAACTTGCACCATAAACAATAAAACAAGCTCGAAAACTAAATTGCTTCACAAAACTAAAGGTAGAAAGTGAAACAAAGGCTTCAAGGCTTGTAATGTGGCTAGAGAAAAGAAGGTATATGGCTCAAAAGGGCTAGCAAGAGGGGCAAATATAAACTAAACTCAAAAATAGAAAATCTATCCTATAAAAAGAGAAATTCCTTTGTCATCCCCTAAAGTGGCACGGTCGCGATCTTGGGAGCTAAAAGTCAAGTTCTAGATACGAGAATGCAATAGCCAAGGATCCAAATATGCCGCTCAACAAAGTATGATGAAGGCTTGAACAATTTACCTCACTAGGGATAGCAATAACTAACTCTTGATTTCATATCCACCATAGAGAGCAACTCCATCTTACCACAAGCAAGTGAACTATGGCTTCATGGTCTCAAAGTTCTTAACAACTACCTTAGCATATCATATCCTAGAGTCAACCTAACACATTCTCAAACCGTGCATACCTTTATAATTTAGGAATAAAGACATTCAAGAATACAAGTCCAAGCGTATTATGTCAAAAGTAAGAACAAAACAAAACACATTGCAAATTTGCCTTGATAGAAACAAAATCTTTTTGGAATTTTCAAAATAAAGAAAATGGAAATGCATATACAAATGTGCATGGCATATATGAATCAAAATTCCACCAAACATGATAGAATACCCTCCCCCAAGCTTGAATGAGGCAACATGCTCAAACTTTAAACCAAAGAATCCATGGGAGGAGAAAAGAAAGAAAGTCATCCAACCAACCAACATATGTCCAACAAGTCACAAATCATTAGAGGAAGAGCAAGGAAGGATATTACCGGATATTAGGTGGGTATAGTACCCGCAAATGACCCAATTAAACCTTCTTGAAGCCGACTACCTCTAAAATTGAATCTTGTTTTCCATGTGCTAGCAAAAGTGGAGTCAAACTTCCTTGATTCTTGATCCAAATCAATGCACCAAAGTATATCAAGTTATGTACCTAGAAAAAGGCACACAAACATTTCCATGAGAGAAAATCTATTCTAAAAAGAAAAGAAAATGAAAGCAATAAAACACGGGTTACTTCCCGAGAAAGGCTTGCTTAAGGTCCAAGCTTGACCGCTCTAGTAAATAATATTGCAACAATCGCAAGAGCTTGTCAAATGCACTACTACACATCTCATAAGATAACAAGTAAGCAAATGATATAAGAAGGGCATGCACCAAGATTAGTGCACGCAAAAGAAGGTGAAGAGGGAGTTTCCAAGAAGAAGAAGAATCAAAAGAAAATTCAAGAAAATAAGAAGAAGAATAGAAAGGCAAACTCTCTTCACAAAAATCTTTTTGGGTGGCAAAATCACCCTTTTCCTCAATTGAAGACGAATGAGGGACATAAAAATCTTTATAGGCAAGGGGTCCCCAATAGGCTCATTAACAAAGGAAGGAAGGGATATAGGAGTGTAGGGGATATGGTTGAAATTCCTTGAAAAAGGGACATGAGAGAAGGGGATAGGAGCAATGGTCTTACAAATGGTCTCTTCTTCACCACCATTCCTCAAATCACCAATTTGTGCATGAAAATCAATCATAGAATCCTCAAAAGAAGAACACTCATGATCATGATCTCCCTCAAACATCCAACTTCCAATAGGAACTACATAATCCCCTTCACTACAATCATGAACAACAACTCCCTTAACTTCCTTAAAGCCTAAAATCTCAAAGCCATGCATGAATAGATGCAAATTCATTTCAAAATGGTCTCTCTCCCATGAAGCATTCTTAATGAACTCACTCAAAAGGCTATGGGTTTTCATTTGACACTCAATAAACACATTAGACATAACCTTAAATGAATCCAAATACTCATGGATAAAAGGATCACAATCATGAGCTTGAGACTCATCAAGATGGGAAAAAGGGTTAGGATTTTCAAAATCAACACTCTCTTCATTCTAAACTCCTTCACCATCACTCATATGCTCACCAATGGGATCCTCACACTCTCTTGGTTGCTCAAAATCATCATCATCATCCTCAACACACACATTAAATTGGGATTTTTCAAAAACAAGCATCAAGGGTGACAATTGGCTTTCTAACTCTTCTTTTCTTCTCCTTCCCTCCTCAAGACGCTCCTCATTCTTTTTCATTATCTCTAATTGACCTCTCATAGAATTAAGAATCATTTCCTTACTAGGCCCAAGCTCATTATCAAGCTCAATGCACCTAATTTGAGATTCAAAATTAGCAATAAGGGATTCAAAAGGTGTTGAAGGTTGAGGCTCAACAAGAGAAGAAGAAGTACAACCAAGATTGGAAAAATCAACATTAAGATCATGAGCATATACATCACATTGGGGAGTGGGGGCACAATCAAACACATGAGATTCATCATTAAGGGAACGAAGCACATCACAAGAAGGCATGGTAAATAATGAAGAATATTGAAACACACCATTAGCATCAACTTGAGCATGTACCTCATCATCATGAACAAAAGAGGAAATAGAGTTGAAATCACGTGTTTTAGGTTCACTTAATGGATCATGTAACAAATCATGGGAATTCATGCTAATATTAGAAGTATCAACACATTGCATATCAATAATAGAATCATGATTACCCTTATTATAGACATCCCAAGCAAACCAAACATAAAAATCCCAAGCATCATCAATTGATAATGCTCTAAATTCACCATTATGCATGCATTCAACTTCATCCCTAGTTTGCTCATTTAAACCAAAGTAACAAATCTCACAAGCCTCCCAAAGACTAAAACAATCAAAATCCAAATATCCCACAAGTCTATTGAAATATTCACAAAAAGGCTCATTGTCATATTGAGGAAACGAGTTACTTGCCATTTTTTTTTTACAAAAACAAGCAAAAATTAAAAAAAAATAAAATAAAAAGAAAAGTATACACAAAGACCTAGACTCAAGCAATCAAAAACAATCAAGCATTGACACCGTTCCCCGGCAACGGCGCCATTTTGATGGGCGTTAGAAAGGTCGCACATTCCACACTCAATCAAATAAATTTATAAATCCTAAAACTAACCCCTAAACAAGTCAAGTGGTAAGTTCGGAGTCGAACCACAAGGAACGGTAATGTTGGATTGTTCTCGATCTAATGCTTAAGCTACGCCGAAGTCGGTTTATGGATAGTGGACACTACAACTACACTAACACACATATAAAGATCAAGATATTACAAAGTGTACTAGGGGCAAAGATCCACTTTGAACAATTAACAAGTTAATGGGAATCGATTTGATAATCAATCATGCAAAGAAAGAATTAAAATTGGAATTAATTACCATCAAGAGCAATATCTCAAATTCCTAGCCTAGATCCCTCATTGACTAGGTGCATAGAAGAAATTTACCCAAAATGCAATCAAATATATAAATTCTAATTCACAATCCCTTGTCAAACTAGAACTAACATGCAATTAAGTTTGCTATCTTGGGAGATCAATCCAATCTAAAACAAACAACATGACATCATCAATTCAATCAATTTAATCACACAATTATCATCAAATTTATCTCAAATAACTCAATTAACCATAACAAGGCTTCACTCAACACCTAGTAGAAGGAAATCTACTCAAACATGATTAACAAAGCAATTAATAAAGCATAAAGAGAGAAGAGAGTAAGAAATGCTCATTGATATAAAATGGAGATCTTCAAATCATCAAATTCCCCCTTTGATTATCCAAAATCCATGAAAACCATTGTGCTCCTCACTTTCTCTCTCAAAAATTTGAGAGTTTCTCTCTCTAAAAACCTAAAACTAACCTAAAAACTATTCTAAACTGAAAAATCTCTTTTTTTTAATGAGCAAAAAAAAATCTATTTATACCCCTTACAAAATTGCTTAGGAAGCTCCGCAAAAAGTCAGCTGAAACGGGAAAAGGTCCGACCGAACTCTGTGTAGGTTCGGTCGGATTCAGGGTAGGTTCGGCCGAACTCAGGGTAGGTTCGGTCGAACCTCCCTGATCCTTGTTTGGTCGAACTTTCCTGGTTCGACCCCTCCTGTAAACATGCTAAAAACTTGGTTGAAACTGCCTTGGAGGTTCGGTCGAACTTATCAAAAGTTTGACCACACCTTGGTTCGACCGAACCTCTTAGAGGTTCAGCCACACCTCCTCTTGAACTTCCTCTTCTTGCTTCCTCTTCTTCCCTTTTGCTCCTCTTGTCTTTGTCCATGCCTCCATACTTGGCCAAGGGGCCTCCTACCGTGCTTAGGACCGTCATGGAACCTGCAAAAGATAGCAAAGATCACGAGAGCATGGGGATGATAAAATTATGCATAAAGATAATCAAAACAAGCGCAAATAAGCATACTTTTCATCCATAAAAGAAAAGGAAGCCATAAGAGGAGAAAAGAGGTAGAAAACCTAAGAAAAACAGGAGAAAAGAGACCAATACACTACCCCTAAGGGTAACATAAATGTCACTCATCACTACCCCTATGTCGACCCCTCTCACCCCAACCCCCTTGTCCAACCCGAGCCATATAACCATTTATCCGCGTCCCAGCTTGACCTCTTCAAAGGTCATTATGGGTGGCCACCTGGCTACTCCAGAGGTTGGGACCCCTATGGCCCCCCATCGGGTTTCTCCTACGACGATGGGAGCGTGGATAACGACGGTGCCGGCTCTAGTAGCCATTAGTTTCCCCCTTGTTCTTTTTGTTCCCTCCCTTTGTCTTCCCCCCCTATTACTTGTCCTCACGCCGCATCGAGGACGACGCTTTACTCTAGTGTGGGGGGGTGTCTGAGTCGAAGGAGAGTGTTAGGGAATGCTTGAGGCGAGGTTGGGGGAAGGCACCTAGGACTCAAGGGACTATTTAGGGGTTTTGGGTGTAGGTGTCGTTGGTAGCGTTGTTGTTGTTTGGTGTCTATGATGTCCGTTTCTATGATGATGATGATACGATGACAATGTTTTGATGATAATGACTCTATAATGATGGGATGTTTGGGTAGTAGGTCATACCCAAAGAATTTAGTTCATGGATTTTTTTTCTCTCTCTCTAGTACTAACGTTCTTTTCTTTGTAGTGCTTGCCTTGTTTTTCTTTGTTTTCCTCTCTTTTGTAGCTTGGAAGAAATTGAAAGCGACATGTGGAGGCACGGTAAATCGCTTGGTTGCTTTATTTTTTTTCTTCAAGAGACATTGGTGAGATCTTTCCTTTACTTTTCTTTTCTTTTCTCGTGTCGTGTTTAGTTTAGGCTTTAGCTTAGGAAAGAGTTGAATGGTTTGAGGATGTTTGCATGCGGTTCCAAGGAACATGGGATCGTTGGTATTGAGACCGAACGATCACTTGTATGTCGATTGGGATTTATTTGAATCTTTAAGCCTCTCATATGAACCTTCTTGATTCTCTCTTTCCTTTGTTCTACTTCCTTTTGTGTGATAAGCATAATTATGGCTTGATGATATGAATGTGTTTTGGAACTTGCTTGCTACATTTGGATTCTATCTCCGTGATGATGCATCCTTGAATGTTTGTCCTTTTTCTTAACTATGTGATGAGTTGCACATTTCGAGATTGTTGTTGATTGAATTAGACGAGCCTTAGTTAAGGTAGCAAGGGTAAGAACTTGTGAGGGCGTTTGAACCCCTAGTTTGTGGGATGTGGTAAGATGGAGTTGCTCCCTGTAGTGGATTTGAAGCCCTCTAGTTGGTATTTGCTTACCTTTCTCATCCCTTGTGAGGTTCTCTTGTTCATGCCTTCATCAACTTGTTGAGCGGCGTATTAGGATCCTCGACTATGCATGTTTGAATCCTTGTGTTGACTATTAGCTCCCAAGATCGCGACCTTGGACTTTTGAGAGAGGAAAAGGGCACCATTTCTCATTTTTGTTTATTTTCTCTTTTATTTAGTTACAAATTTGATTTTTCTCTTTGCATCATCCCTCTTCCCAACCAATTTGAGCCTAATGTTTTCTCATTCTTGTCTCAACCTCATTACAAGCCTAGCGACCTATGTTTACTAACCCTTATTAGGTAATGAAGCAATGGCTTTGCGAGGCGAGTGTGAAAGAGCGTCATGAATGTGAACGTGAATCATTTGTGGAATTGGTTGTAATTCTAGAGTTGAATATGTAAAGAAGTTTGAAAAAAAAAAAAAAAAACCTTTATTTGATGAAATGAGAAATTTATTTATCTTGTATATATACTTGAATAAAGGGTGGTGATGCAAATGAAATCAAAATGTTTGGATATTCGTTTGAGTTGTGGTTGTGTTTTGAGTTTTGACCTTGAGGATCCCCCTTTCTCTTGCTTCACTTAGGAATTACCGCCACTATTTCAAATTGAATATTCCGACCTCTACCTTAAGCCGTGTCAGTACAACCCTTGTGAAGCCCCTTTGACTTTAAGAGTGCATGGTCAACAACCGGTGGAGGGAGATGGTTCTCAACCCTATGGAAGGAACGTGCATAGTTGAGATGTCGGGATGATCTTTTACTTCCTCAAATTAAATCTTTTTCCGGTTCCTTCGTGGAATCATGAGGAGCCATCTAGGGGGACGATTTGAAGCTAGTGGGGAGAACGCGGACCGTTTTAGAGGGGATTAGGGCGAAAGATGACTCACTAGTTCTCTATGCTTAGTTGAGGCTCGACTCTTGCAATCTCTAACATCTTGAGGCGTGCATGCATCACGTAGTTGAGAATAGCTAATACTCTTTGACGTTTTTGTCATGGTTGAGTCCAGATAAAGCAATTGTTCTTTGGATCTCTTATGCTGATTTTCCCAAAACCATGCCATATTATGTTTGTCTTTGTGGTGTTTGATTTTTCTTTCTCTCTTTGTCTTGCTTGAGGACAAGCAAGAGGCAAGTGTGGGGGATTTTGATGTGTGGCATTTATGCCACCATTTTAATCCTTTTTACTACCGATTTCCCCCGGATTTGTCACTTGCTTATGCCTATTTTAACCCCTTTTATCTTGATTTTAGTCACTTTAGCCCCCTCTCGTATTTTTCCTCCCCTTTTTGTCTTTTCTTCTAGTTTTTACCTCCTTTTTATGTGTTTTGACAGCTCACAGCGCTTATGTGCGATTCACGAATCAATAGCTCGAGTGGAGATGCCAATGGAGCTTGGCAAAGGAGTGGAGATGCCAGGAAGGAAAGGGCGCGCTGTTCTGATGGGCCGCGGGCGCGGGCTTGTAAGCCACGGGCGCGGACAGGAAAAGTCTGAAGCCAGCAGAAGAAAGTGGAGATGGCGAGCCGCGGGCGCGGAACATATATGCCGCGGGCGCGGCATTGGCCCTGCGGGCGCGGCAAAGAAGCCCCGCGGGCGCGACACTTAGGCCCGCGGGCGCGGCTTTCTGGATTTTACGAGGCTATTTACCCAACTTGGAGAGGGCGCGGCTGCCT
The DNA here is from genome assembly GCF_001683475.1 of Chenopodium quinoa. Classification (NCBI taxonomy): domain Eukaryota; kingdom Viridiplantae; phylum Streptophyta; class Magnoliopsida; order Caryophyllales; family Amaranthaceae; genus Chenopodium; species Chenopodium quinoa. Next base: position 456,342 of record NW_018742204.1, on the reverse strand, counting down.
GTTCGGGGAGCCCTCTCCCTTGCCCTTTTTCTTCCTTTTGGTAGAAGACTATAAATAGTCCCTTGCTTGATTTTCTTAGCATCCACTATTCCATTGGCCCCAAAAATCATTGGTAGAGAGAGAAGTTCATGGTTTCTAGAGAGAGAAAACACTAGTGTTCAAGATTCAATCTTTGTAATCAAATATTCAAGCTTTCTTCTAGATTGTTGCTACTACTTTGATGATTTGGTAATCTTTAATCTTTATAATATCAATCTTTACTTTTGTTTCTCTAGTTTTTGATCTTCTTTATTTTATTGCTCTTACTTGAGTTTATTTCCATAAATATTCAAGCTTTATTAGTTTCTTTGATTTTCCTTTCAAGCTAGAATCATGTTAGGTTGTGTTGGTATTGAATACATGCTTATGTTAGTTTTTATGGCCATTCCCTTCCTTCTAGCTTAGGTTTTTAGCTAGGGAAGGGGGTGAAAATCATGTGTATTTGAATATCTATTGATTATTGATTGGGACTTATTCTTGAGTTGATGATTTGAGCTATAATATGCTTGGAGTTAGTGTGTGCACCTCTAATCCCAAGAATCTAGCCCTTGATTGAATGCATGAGAATGATTTAATCTAGGTGTGAATGATTTCGTCGACTTGCTTAAGTAGTTGCATGATAATGAACTATTTTAGGTAGAGTTTATACTCCTCAAATCGGTTTCCTTTCGGTTTTCACTAGTACTCTTTGTTCATGATTGAATCCTCCTTTCCCTAGTGCTTCTGTCATTGTTATCTCTATAATCTTGTCCATTTATTTGCTTTTAAAAGTGTTTAATCTATTTCCCTTATTTCTAGTTTATTCTAGGCTCAATAGTAGTTAGTTTGTCCATAGAATTCTTCAACACAAATTCAAATACCACCTTTTGTTATTAGCAATTTCTCCTCGATTTCGTATTAATTGTGTTAAACCCCCGTTTCCTTGGGAATCGACCCTACCTTACCGCTATCTAAAGCAAAATTTGATAGAGCTAGGATAGGAGTTATAAATTGTAATTTTGATCTAGGATAATAAACTAACGACCTATTGTCCATCGATCAATACGCAGGGTACAATCAGATTCTCAAGGCAGAAGAAAACATGGAGAAAACAACCTTTATAACACCATGGGGCACTTACTGCTACACGGTAATGCCATTCGGGTTGAAAAACGCGGGTGCTACTTACCAACGTGCAGCAACTGCCTTACTCCATGACATGATGCACAAAGAATTCGAAGTATATGTCGACGACATGATTGTAAAATTAAAAGACCGTTCAGGCCATCAAGTAGCCTTAAGGAAATTTTTCGAAAGGCTTAGAAAATATAACATCAGGTTGAATCCATCAAAATGTGCTTGGAGTCACCTCAGGCAAGCTCTTGGGATACGTCATAAGCTCTAGAGGAATAGAGGTGGATCCAACCAAGATTAAAGCAATCATGTCAATGCCACCGCCCAAGACTGAGAAACAGATTCGAGGATTTATTGGACGGTTGCAATACATAAGTAGGTTCATATCAAAACTGACGACGATATGTGAACCAATATTCAAGAAGCTCAAGAAGAACGTACCAGTAATATGGGATGACGAGTGTCAAAAAGCCTTTGAAAAGATCAAAGCCTATCTCGCAAATCCTCCCGTATTAGCACCAACACTTCCCGGGATACCTCTTAGGTTATATTTGACGGTTACCAAAGAAACAATGGGAGCCATGCTAGCACAAGAAGTAGAAGGCAAAGAGAACGCAATTTATTACCTAAGTAAAAAGATGCTCGAATACGAAACACGCTATACACCGCTCGAGAAATTGTGCCTTGCCTTGGTGTGGGCCACAACTAAGTTAAGACATTACATGTTGGTGCATACCGTTTTTGTAGTCTCCCGATTAGATCCACTCAAATATCTGTTCGATAAATCTACACTCAATGGACGCATTTCAAGATGGATAGTCAATCTAGCCCAGTTCGATGTAAGGTTTACGCCACAAAAGCTATTCAAGGATCCGTGGTGTCAGACTTTCTAGCAGATTTTCCAATAGAAGACTTAACGCCAATACAAGACAATGAATTTCCAGATGAAGACTTAATGGTCACTGAAGATGATACTTGGACCTTGTATTTCGACGGAGTCTCAAACCAAAAGGGATGTGGCGTTGGAGTACTACTAGTATCACCTAAAGAGGAGCATGTTCCAATCTCCATAAAGCTTGATTTCGACGTTACCAACAACGCTGCTGAATATGAAGCATGCGTGGTAGGTCTTGAAATAGCTTTGGCATTGGGAGTAAAGAAGTTAAGGATATTCGGAGACTCTTCTTTGATCATCAATCAGATATCTAAAAGGTGGAAAGTAAGGAGCGAAAGTCTAGCCCCTTACCAAACCTATCTAAAAACTCTTACCGATTAGTTAGAGAAGGTAGAATTAACATATCTACCTAGAGAAGAAAACCAATTTGCCGATGCCTTGGCAAGATTAGCCTCAATGGTTAGGATTCCCACGGAAATCGAGCAAATGCCTCTAACTATCGAAAAAAGGCACAAACCTGCATACATCCAAGCTATAGAAGATGACGGACATACTCAATTATGTCACCAATGGAGAATAACCTCCTCATGCTAACAAAAGAGCAAAGCGAGCGTCGAGACTTTTGGCTTCTCAATATGTACTCATAGACAACGAGCTACGTAAAAGGGTACCTAAAAGTCGAGCTCTGTTATGTATAGGAAAGATGGATGGACAAAGAGTGATGAGAATAGTACACGAAGGAATCTGTGGCACTCATGTAAACGGCAAAATGTTAGTCTAGAAAATAATGCGAGAAGGATATTATTGGACTAAAATAAATAGGGATTGCCATCAATATGTAAAAAGATGCCCTAAGTGCCAAATTTATGCCAACTTACAACATGTCCCTCCATCTTTGCTCTACACCTACACATCGCCATGGCCATTCTCTACATGGGGAATTGACATCATTGGCAAAATCATTCCCCCAGGAACAGGAGGCCACGAATTTAATCTAGTAGCAATTGATTACTTTACAAAGTGGGTCGAAGCGCAATCGTACGCTAAACTCACTGCAAAACATGTAGCACTCTTTATCGAAAGAAATATTATCTGTCGATATGGAGTCCCACATGAGATGATAAGTGACAATGGAACTCACTTTCAAGCCGAATGTGAAGAATTGCTACAAAAATACGGCATTCAACATCATCATTCTTCCCCTTACCATCTCTACGCATCGCGTTAGAGAGTAAACTCGATAAAGTTGAATGGACTAGGGCAAGTGTTGACTCGAATGAACAATACAAGAGGGGGGGTGAATTGTATTGTAGAGGAACTAGGGTAACTTTTGCGGAATTCTTAAAGAAAATTAAACAAAACTTTAAAGTGCAAGAGAGATTTTACGTGGAAAACTTCTTGGCCCTAATCAAGAAGAAAAACCACGAACAAAAGGGATTTCAATCACAACTCTTAATAATAATAGGGCAAACAACCTATTACAAATTAAGACTTCTAAACTCAAGTTCCTCTACGAACTTAAGTTCCCCCTCAACTGATCCCTCAATCAGTTGAGCTCTCGAATCTCTCTCTTTCTCCTTGCTTCACTCAAAGCAATTTCACACTCTAGATTACCCAAACTCTACCCCAATAAAACTCAATATAAAACTACTAAAATTCTAAGTACAAAGACACTCAAGGACTTAAGTGGATTTTTGACTCTTTTAGAAAAGCTAAGAATCGTAATGCTCAAATGTGTTTTTCAAAACAGAAAACTAATCCTATTTATACAGGAGGAAAGCAGTTGAAAACCTTACGTTTTCCTTAGCTCCCACTATACCACAACTTCCATGAAATAAGGAAGTGCAGTTCGTGGATGCTTGGGCAGCAAGCTGAAGCGCACAGCAAGGAAGTGGTTCCTATATTTTCTCAACCTCCTTTACCAAGTAAAAGCCGTTTGAAAAATAGTTTTACCAAGTCAGATTTTCCAAAATGTTAGGATAAAATCAGAACATAAAATCTTTTAATAAATAAGATATTTTACTTAAAAGATATTTTTCCGAAATAAAATTAAATCTTTGTTAAAGAAAGGAAAAATAAAATCTTTATAAACTGAAATTAAATCCACTTAAATCCTATCAATTAACAAGGTACTTAACATATATACAAGAAGCCTAAAATAAATAATAAAGATACAATAGACTCCTTGGAACACAATGAAGCTTTGACTCTGGAGCTTCAGTTCCTCACTCAAGGAACTTGGCTTCTGATTGTCTTCTATGCTCGTCCATAGCTCATCCTTTAGACTTGTTCCATGCTCCATTCTAACTCTAGAACTTCGTTGCATATAAAACCTGTCAATACATCAAAGCTAATAGACAAAAGTTAAAGCCCCTATGTGTTTGCTTTAGGTTCCTTGAGTCATCATCAAAACTTAAGATCAACAATATTCCCCCTTTTTGATGAATGACAAACCTAAGCAAACTCATAAAATAAAAAAATTTGAAAGACAATCCGAAAACGAATAACTTAAAACAAAAATGAACTAGCTAAATTTAAACAAGGAACTGAATGAAGGTTATGGTTATACCTTCTATTGTAAATGGATGGAGAGCTTGTCAACAATTGAGTTTGCCTTCTTTTCCCCCTTTTGGCATTCATCAAAATTAATTCACACAAATATACATATCTAAACACAGCACCATTTTATTGGTTTGTGTCCAAAGCATAGAACAAAGCACATATAGGCAGAAATAGTATGCAAATAGTCAAAAAGAAATCAAGCAACATCCATATAAACAAACTGATGTTCCTCCAAAACATCAAAAACAAAAGAAAATACCCTGTTTAACTGTTTACAAACCAAAAGAAGCAAAATAAAACAAGTTCAAGTCAGATCAAGTTCAAGAAAATAAAGTCTTAGAGCTAAGACAGAAGGAAAACATCAAGCTTTAGGGGCAAAGGACTAGGTCTCTTCTTCAGCATCATTCGCTAGCACCTCTTCAATGACCAAGTCCTCCAATTTCTTCAATAAGTCAGCCTGCCCTTAAGAAAGAGTTGATGTGTTCTGATGCATTGTTGAGGTGAGCGTTGTGGAAGCTTTCACCAAGTCTGACACTACCTTCTCAAGAGCTTCAATCCTTTGAATCAACCCTGGTTGAGTATCAACTAGCTTTTGTACTGTCTCCTTGAGAGCCTTAAGTTCCAAGGTGGAACTCACTGTGTTGAAACTAGAAAAACCTGACCCTGTAGGAAATGTTTTTTCAACAGAAGCTTGAAGGATGCCTTATTCCCCCTGAGAACCAGTTTTCTCTTCAAGGATCCCTTGATCCCTAGGTGCACTATTTCTCTCTTCGCTCAGATCAACCACTGCGGCAGACTTGGCCTTGTCCTTCCCTCTTGGCCTAATAGCTAACCTAGTACTCTGTCTCTTCCCAGAGCCTTGAGTACTCTTTTGGTTTGGCATCACAATCACCTCTTTCTTTTTCTGTTCACCTTCTTTCTCATTATCCTCTCCCTCCAACCATTTATCCAACTCTTCATCCTCCTTTTTCTTCAAACTACTCTCATCCTGTTTAGGCTTAGAGATGGATTTTGAGAGAAATTGAGTAGTTCCTTTAACAACAATTAGGTTTCGGGCTTCAAGAGTTTTGGGTTGGACATAATGGTTTGTTTTAAGCTTAAGGGATTCATAGTTAGTCATGGAAATTCCACAACTTTCAAGAAGAGTAATTATCAAATTTGCATACCCAACCTTCAGATGATTGGAAAGACAATGAGTGAGGTGCTGAATCATCAAAGATGGAAAATTTATCTGTATTTTTTTTTTCAAGGCAATACATAAGCACGACATCAAGGTGATTAGCCTCATGTCTATGCTGGGTTCTCGGAATGATAGCTAGGTGAACAAAAATAAACAGCAGCTTTTGAACAGGTGAAAACAGATTATGGTTGGTTCGGACTTTGGAAGCTTTACCCCCAATAGACTCAACAATTTTCTCAATAGGAACACCCTCTACACTCAATTCAGTTTCTCCCTTAAAATACTCATCAAATCCCTCATTAGGGGTTCCAAACACAGCAGCTAAATCATCAGCATCAAAACTAATTTTCTTGTTTTTAACTTTGCTAACACAAACTCCATTCACATTCTTAAAATTCGCACAAAATTCCTTTAAAGGTGCATGTGCAATCACATTGTCATAGCATTCACTAAACAGCTTAATCCAATTTTGTGCTTCAAGAATATCAAGATGTTCAGAGTACTTACTCGATTAGCACCACATTAGATTTATACAAAACCCAGTAATGAAACGTTCAGAGCTGGCTTCAAGCCTTTTGACAGCAGCGGACTTCGACTTTTCCCCTTGAATTGGTTTACCCAGTTCCTCATAGTCCAATTCTTCTTCAGCCTCGATCTTCCTCTTTTTCGAATCACTGCGAGCCATGGGTTTGTTTTGGGGTTTTTTAGCAACGGTTTTGACCGAGGTTTCAATCTCTATTTCCATGGGTGATTCCTTTTGAGGAGAGTTTTGAATTTTTGGTGAGATTTCCATGGGAATTTGAGAGGTGTCACTAAATATGAGTGTCTATTTTACGGAGTGAGGTGGTGAGGAACAGTGGTTAGGGTTTGGCTTCATTTTATAATGGTGGAATTTAGAGGGGTGAATTTAATCGGTGAAAAGGTGTAGAAGGTTAAATAAATGGGGTAGGTGTCAATTGATGAAGAATAGCACAAAACTTTTCACTTGGTCAGATTTTAATGTGATTTGACATGAAGGGTTTAAGTTAATTGCAGATTATTTTTGGTCAGGAACTTTGAATTGAATGTAAAAGGTCACAGGTATTTAATCAACAATTTCAAGGAAAGAATTTGAAATTTAAAAGATAAGCAATGGAGGATAATTCAAAGTAAAAGATAAGATTTTAAGTGGATAAAATTAACCAACTGACCAGTTAATTAATTCACAAAAAGATAGAACAAAATCTTATAGATTATTTTGGAGGAACTAGGAACAAATCAACATAGTTTGTTAAAATACAAACATGCCTATTGCAATTTGATTTCTTCAGATACAGCCACAATCCCATATGAAATGCCATACATTCTAATGCTTAGGACTATGTTTTCACAAATACATATTGTGTAAGATACATGTAATGCATGCATGATTGAATTATACCTTGGGGGAACTTGAGGTCTTCTTAACTCAATTGTATCATACCAAGTTCCATGCGCATCTTTTCAAATTTGTCCTTTCTGAAAGGCTTAGTAAGAATGTCAGCAATTTGATTTTTAGTTTCATAAAAATCTAACTTAATTAAACCTTTTTCCACATTATCCTTAAGGAAATGATGCCGTATGTGAATATGTTTCACACGAGAATGATGAACTGGATCTTTTGAAATGCATATGGCACTAGTATTATCACAATAAATAGGAATGCAATTATACTTCATACCATAATCTCTTAGTTGTTGTTTTATCCAAAGTACTTGAGAACAGCAGGCAGCAGCTGCCACATATTCAGCTTCAGCAGTTGACAAGGCCACTGTTTTCTGTTTCTTGGATCCCCAAGAAACTAGGCATGGCCCGAGAAACTGAATCATTCCTGAAGTACTCTTCCTATTCACCAAATCTCTTGCATAGTCAGCATCTGCAAAACCTTTTAAATCAAAAGTGTCATTTCTAGGATAGAAGAGAAAAAGATTGTCAGTTCCTTTGAGATATCGTAGGATCCTTTTTACTGTCGTAAGGTGTGACTCCTTAGGATTAGATTGAAACCTTGCACATAAGGCAACACTAAATGCAATATCAAGTCTGCTAGCAGACAAGTATAAAAGGGATCCAATCTTACCTCTGTATTTGGTTTGATCTACACTAGTTCCTTGTAGATCTTCATCTAACCTTGTGCCTGTTCCCATTGGAGTATGGTTGGTCTTTGCTTGGTGAAGGTTATATTTCTTCAGCAGTTTCTTGACATATTTTTGTTGGTAAATTGCAATACCTCTTTCAGTTTGTTTGATTTGTAGTCCAAGAAAGAAGTTGAGTTCCCCCATCATGCTTATCTCAAATTCACCACTCATTAGCTCAGCAAAGTACTTGCACAAGTATTCGTTAGTTGCTCCAAAAAAAATTTCATCAACATATATTTGAACAACTAGTAAGTCAGTTCCTTCAGATTTTATAAACAAAGTTTTGTCTACTTTACCTCTTATAAAATCATTTTGAAGAAGGAACTTGGAGAGCCTCTCATACCAAGCTCTAGGTGCTTGTTTCAGCCCATAAAGAGCTTTATCAAGCTTAAAGACATGATTAGGAAATTGGGGATTTTCAAAACCAGGAGGTTGTTCCACGAACACCTCTTCTTCAAGAAAACCATTTAGGAAAGCACACTTAACATCCATTTGATATAGTTTGAAACCCATAAAAGAGGAAAAAGCAATTAAGATTCTAATAGCTTCTAATCTAGCAATAGGAGCAAAAGTTTCTTCAAAGTCAATACCTTCTTGCTGATTATAGCCCTTCACAACAAGTCTTGCTTTGTTTCTCACAATTGTTCCATATTCATCCAGCTTGTTCCTGAATACCCACTTGAGCCCTATAACCTTTTTGTATTTAGGTTTCTCTTCAAGATGCCAGACCTTGTTCCTTTATAACTCATTGAGTTCATCTTGCATGGCAATTATCCAGTCAGCATCCTTTAGTGCTTCATCATGATTCCTTGGCTCAATAATGGATAGGAAGGCTTGAAAGGCACAGAAGTTCCTCAACTGTGATCTGGTCTGAGTTCCTCTACCAATATCACTTATAATAAGGTCTGTTGGATGAGAGCCTCGATATCTGAATGGCTTTGTTTGAAATTCTCTGGCAGGAACTCCTATTTGAGGCACTTCTTCTTCAGTTTCTTCTCCATTTTCCTTGTTTCCAGGTTCTCCATGATCTTGTTCCTCCGGGTTTTCTTGATTAGGAACTTTAGAATTTTTATGTTCCTGCTCAGGTTCCTCTCTTACTTCCTTGGTTTGCTTGGAGGTTTCTTCATCTTCTTCCATGTCTCTAATCATGCCAATTTCATGATCATTATTGTCTTGTTCCTACACATTCATAAACATATTATATTCATCAAATATCACATGAATGCTTTCTTCTACACACAATGTATTTTTATTGTAAACTCTATAAGCTTTGTTATTTGATGCATAGCCAAGGAACACAGCTTCATCACTTCTTTCATCAAATTTTCCTATGTTCCTTTTTCCATTATTATGAACAAAACACATGCATCCAAAATCTCGAAAGTGAGAAATATTGGGTTTCCTTCCCTTAAACATTTCATAAGGAGTCTTATTGATGATTGGTCTCATCATAACTCGTTAATAATATAACATGCAGTATTAATAGCTTCAGCCCAGAAGTTTCTTGGAAAACCACTTGCTATGAGCATAGTTCTTGCCATGTCTTCTAGAGTCCTGTTCTTCCTTTCAACTACTCCGTTCTGTTGAGGGGTTCTTGGGGCTAAAAAGTTATGATCCATGCCATTTTCTTTGCAAAAGTCATCGAATCTTGAATTCTCAAACTCAGTTCCATGATCTGATCGAATGTGGATAATTTGATTTCCACTTGACTTTTGTACTCTTTTGGAAAAGGACACAAATTCATCAAAAGTTTCATCCTTGCTAGACAGAAAAATCACCAAGTAAATCTAGAAAAATCGTCAATAATAACTAAAACATATTTTTTTCCACTTCTACTTTGAACACGCATGGGACCACACAAATTTATATGAATTAGCTCCAATGGCTTTGTAGTGCTGACTATGTTTTTTCTTTTAAAAGAAGACCTGACTTGCTTGCCTCTCACACATGCATCACATATATGTTGCATGAGGAACTTGAATGAGGGAAGCCCTATAACCAAGTTCCTTGTTCTAAGTTTATCCATGAGTGAGAAGCTAGCATGTCCAAAACGTTTATGCCATAATAAGGGATCATCATTAATGGCACTCAAACAGGTAAGGTTGTTCCTTGGAACAGAATTTAGATCCACAATGTATGTGCTCCCTTTTCTGGTTCCTTCAAGAATAACCCTTCCAGTTTTATCATTAATGATGTTGCATGAATCAGAGGGAAAACTTACAGAGTTTCCTTTATCACAAAATTGTGATATGCTCAGCAAATTGTGCATCAAACCCTCGACCAAAAGTACATTTTCTATTGAATGAGAACTAGACCTTCCTACTTTTCCTTTCGCAATTACTTCACCCTTTTTGTTGTCTCCAAAGGTCACAGTTCCTCCTGGATAGGCCTCTAGTGAGAGAAACTTTGATTTATCTCCTGTCATATGCTTCGAACAACCACTGTCAAGGTACCACGTGTTGTTCCCCCTCACTAGGACCTGCAAAAGAACTTATTGGTTAAATTCAGGAACCCAGGTTTCCTTGGGTTCCTTGGACGTTGAAGCAATATCAGATTTCTTTACCCAAACTTGCCTAACCTTCTTACTAACAAACTGTTCCTTCTTGTAACACGTGGCAACAAGATGACCAGTTTTACCACAGAAGGTACATACTTTATAACTAGGCAGGTCTACATATTTTTTCTTGCCCTTATGCTTAGAACGTATGAATCCTAGACCTTCAGTTCTTTTGGTTTGAGCATTCTCTATCCACTTAGGAATTCCAAACTGGCTAATGCTTCTTTCTTTTCGAAGCTCAAGTTCCTTCTCTAATTTTGCCTTTTCAATTCTTAACTCGTCAAGACCATATTTTAATTTTTCAAAATCCTCATTAAATATAGGCAAAGATTCAAAGGAGGAACTTGGAGACACTTCAGTATTAGCAAGTTTGTATTGAGTCAATTCTACATTAACCATGATATTCTCAAACTTGAGTTTCTCATTCATTTCTTTTAATAGAAGATTTTTGTCAAAAAGTTCAAAAAATCTACTTTGAACATCAATTCGTTGATTCTCAATCCACGTACTGTGTTCCTTGCTGACTTTAAGAGCTCTTTGACATTCACCTAGACGAATACTAGTGTGAGTCCAGTCATCTGCTAATTCAAACACTAAATCAATGAGAGCATCTTTAGTATAAGTTTTAAGCACATTAGGATCAAGGAATACCTCTTTAGCAAGCTCATCGTTGTAAGCCTTTTCATCACGTTTGGCCATCAGACATAAATGAGTTGTTTCTTCTTCAGGTTGTTTCTCTTCATCCTCACTTTCAGAATCTCCCCAGGCAGCAATCATAGCCTTCCTAATGTCTGTTTTATTGAAAGGAGTTTTATTGTAGTTGCTCTTAACTTATTCCTTTGCCTTCCCTTTACCTTTCTCTGTATCCCAAAGTGGACACTCATGAATAAAGTGTTCTAGAGATCCACATTTGTGACAACCAGAGTCAATTTTTGAAGTAGAGGGTTTCTTGGTGAAGTTCCTTGACTTGTTGTTTCGGTTGAACATTCTTTTGAACCTTCTCACCAACATAGCAGCCTCTTCTTCATCGACTTCAGAGTCTTCTTGATCTCCAGCTTTGAGAGCCAAGCCTTTTCCTCGGTTTCCTTCACTTTTGCTTGTTCCTAGGTGCAGCTCATGGGTTATAAGGGAACCAGCAAGTTGCTCAAAATTGAACTTTGTGAAGTCCTTTGTTTCTTGTAAGGCTGTCACCTTGGCTCTCCATCTCTCATCTTGGGGGAGGCTTCTTAGACTTTTCTGACCTGCTCATCAATAGGGATTTGCTTTCCAAGAGAAACAAGCTCATTAGTAATGTTAGTAAATCTAGTTAACATTTCCTGAATTGATTCTTTTGGTTGCATTTCAAACCGTTCATATTTTGACATAAGCAAGTCAATCTTAGAGCGTTTCACTTCGTTAGTTCCTTCATGAGTGACTTGAAGTAAATCCCAAATTTCTTTAGCATTTTTACAACCCATAACACGGTTGTGTTCATTTGGTCCAAGTCCACAATGAAGTAATTTAACAGCAAGTGCATTAATTTCCATTTTCTCAAAATCTTCCTTATCAAATTCAGACATGGGTTTAGGTACTACCTCCTTTTCACCAGTGGTTTTGGTAATTTCAAAATCACCAACTTTGATCACTCTCCAAACCTGGTAGTTGTCGGCTTTGATAAAAATCTCCATCCTGTTCTTCCAATAGGTGTCGAATTTTCCATTGAACATAGGAGGACGCTGCGTAGAGTAACCTTCTTCCAGTTTCTCGTGATTGTTCATCTTGATTCGAGGAACCTGCTCTAATACCAATTGTTGACTCGAATAAACAATACAAGACGGGGGTGAATTGTAATGTAGAGGAACTAGGGTAATTTTTGCGGAATTCTTAAAGAAACTTAAACAAAACTTTAAAGTGCAAGAGAGATTTTACGTGGAAAACTTCTTGGCCCTAATCAAGAAGAAAAACCACGACCAAAAGGGATTTCAATCACAACTCTTAATAATAATAGGGCAAACAACCTATTACAAATTAATACTTCTAAACTCAAGTTCCTCTACGAACTTAAGTTCCCCCTCAACTGATCCCTCAATCAGTTGAGCTCTCGAATCTCTCTCTTTCTCCTTGCTTCACTCAAAGCAATTTCACACTCTAGAGTTTACCAAAACTCTACCCCAATACAACTCAATATAAAACTACTAAGATCCTAAGTACAAAGACACTCAAGGACTTAAGTGGATTTTTGACTCTTTTAGAAAAGCTAAGAATCGTAATGCTCAAGTGTGTAATTCAAAACAGAAAACTAATCCTATTTATACAGGAGGAAAGCAATTGAAAACCTTACGTTTTCCTTAGCTCCCACTATACCACAACTTCCATGAAATAAGGAAGTGCATTTTGTGGATGCTTGGGCAGCAAGCTGAAGCGCACAGCAAGGAAGTGGTTCCTATATTTTCTCAACCTCCTTTACCAAGTAAAAGCCGTTTGAAAAATAGTTTTACCAAGTCAGATTTTCCAAAATGTTAGGATAAAATCAGAACATAAAATCTTTTAATAAATAAGATATTTTACTTAAAAGATATTTTCCCGAAATAAAATTAAATCTTTGTTAAAGAAAGGAAAAAAAAAAAATCTTTATAAACTGAAATTAAATCCACTTAAATCCTATCAATTAACAATGTACTTAACATATATACAAGAATCCTAAAATAAAAAAATAAAGATACAATAGACTCCTTGGAACACAGTGAAGCTTCGACTCTGGAGCTTCAGTTCCTCACTCAAGGAACTTGGCTTCTTATTGTCTTCTATGCTCGTCCATAGCTCATCCTTTAGACTTGTTCCATGCTCCATTCTAACTCTAGAACTTCGTTGCATATAAAACCTTTCAATACATCAAAGCTAATAGACAAAAGTTAAAGCCCCTATGGGTTTGCTTTAGGTTCCTTGAGTCATCATCAAAACTTAAGATCAACAGCAAGATATGAAGAATTGATTCTACTCGACGAGAAACGACTAGAAGGTCAAGACAAGAAATATCAAAGTAGGAGATTTGGTATTAAAAGCACTAAGGAAAAATGTTTTAGATGCAAGAGGAAAATTTAGACCTAACTGGTCAGGACCCTACATTGTCAAGACAATCCTGTCAGGAGGTGCAACAAAACTAACTGACATGGATGGCAATGAATTCTCAAACATGACCAATCTTGACCATCTTAAGAAATACTACCCATAATTACTTGAGTAGGATACTCAAGAGAGCTATGTTCGGCCTGATTCCTTAAGAAAGGATACGTAGGCAACCCTTTACGGGTGCGGCCACTTTATTTTTCGACATCTCCGCGTTCCAGATTTAATTAAAAATTCAACAGAAAATCGGCGAATTGTTGGCGTTGCAGAACACAGCCTGGCGCCAGCCAGAAGTTATCAGCGCCAGCTGATGCAATTGGCGCTTGGCGCCAGACTCCAATGGCAGGCGCCAAATGCCAATGACTGGCGCCAATTCAGGAATAAAATCTGGGCGAATTTCGGTGTTCTTCGGAAAATTTTCGACTTCCGTACTCGAAGAATTTCTGGAAAATTAATTTTTCGTTTTTCATTGCTTTAATAAAATAAATTTAAAGTAAATAATTTAATTGAAAGCTAAAATTTCATTAATAAAATAAAATTACATTATTGATGGAATTTAAATAAAAGCTGAAATAAATTAACTTTAAATAAAAATAACAATCTAAGTCTAATAAATCTAAAGCTAAGCAATGCTCTTAATCTTTCTTTTCCTTTCTAGCTCTTTTCCAATTCTTGTATGCTTCCTCCTCTTCATCCATTACTTTAGCTTGTAGGCATCCTTTAGAGGACCTACATTCAATTTTTGAGTAGATGGTCTCCTCTTCAGCTAGCACTCCATGCTTCTTTTCCACCCAAGCTTTTTTGTCTGTGGTGTTAGCTTTCCTTTTTCCTTTGTCTTTGGTAGTATTTTTCTTCCTAGGCATTGTAGGTGTTTTGAATTCAATTTTTGCACCTAAGCGTTCTTTGGCAGGATTCACCCTGTCACCTAGACGATTCTTCACATCGGTTCTACCCTGATCAATCAAAGATTTCTTCAGCAACCACTTCTTTACATCATTAGGCAAAGAAGGAGGAACCTTTTGGGTAATCACTTCCCATAAAGGTCTAGTGCTCCAGTAAGCATCAAATCTGTCTATTTCTTGAGAAATAGGGTACTCAAAGGGAGGACGAAGATCCCCAGAAGGAATATTCTGAAGCAAGCCGTATTGTCTTTTTACCCTGCAGGGATAATAATATGTTACACGAGACAAGCTTGGAAGACGGCAGAAAGGTTGCTTGTTAACACCAACTATCCTTTCTATTTTCCACCATGGGATGACCCACTTGGTAGCAAAATCACGTGATTCAAAGACTTTTTTCCACCCATGGAGCCCAATTTTAGGGATGCGCTTCTTCCTTCTCACGAAGCAATTGGGAGTATATTTTGCAATGTCGTCCGGAGGGCTAATTAATCCTAGCCTCTCCATTAGCCACATCTGTAAAAAAATTGCAATGCGAATAAATTATTATTACAATACAAAAATATATATTTTGATTTTTGTAATTAAAAATATTATTTTTCTACTTGTAATTAAATCAGAGAGCCGCGAAGAGGCGCTTTTGGGTCCCTTTTCAATTCATCTAGATAATCATAGTCTCTTCAACTATTAATGGCATTGGATTTCTCCCTGATTCAATTTGTTCTAGTACAGTGGTTATAATTGATTGACCCTCTTTATTTTTACCACTACTAAGAAAATATTGGTTAAGCATGCAAAATAGGAACGCCCTTCTTCTATATATATGAAAAGATTCAGAAAGAGGTTTATCAAAATAATAGCGTGCAAATTCTTTCAAATTATTTCACTATTTTTGATAAATCCCTTTCCTTTAAATTAAAGAAGCGCTCAAAATCCTTATAATAGTATGCATCTATTCTAGGGATTGCTATAAGGTCTATCGCAGGAAGGCTTAAGATAGCACCAAATTCCTCTGGCAAAGGGCTAATCTCGTCATACCCTATTTTGAAACAATGAGTATCAACATTCTAAAATTCTAACGTGGTATGTATGAAATCTAAGTCAAGATCTACCCCTTTGATGCCATAAACTCCCCCCAGGTGAAATAAGTCTAATTCTTTTCTCTCCCTTGCATTAAGAGATCGACACCATTCATGAGTGTATTGGGTGAAGGTTTTGGTAGCTAAAGACATAATTATTTTTTTTTATATAGAAGAGAATTATTTATTCGATGGAATTATAAGAAAAATCGACTGGGCAGGGGGCTATTTATACACAAAATGCGAAGAATTTTAATCAAAATGAAACACGGAGTCAGCGTCAATTGGCGTCAAAACCCCGTGATTGGCGCCAACCGCCAGCGCTTGGTGCCACACGCTAAGTGTAGCGCCTGGCGCCACGCGCCATAGTGTGGCGCCAGCTGGCGCCAAGTTGCCAGACCAACCGCACGTGCTCAACTTGCGTTTTTAATATTAATCTGGAATCGGTTAATGACTTTATGGCTCTGTTTAATCCTTTTCTATCCTTTTTTCTAATTAATTAAATATAGCTATTATTTTTTTTTAATTTTTATTATTCTTTTTTTTTGGACTTTATCTTAAATTCCAAACACTCGACTTTCATTCGATTTTTTTTTTTCCTTTTTAATTTTTTTTTGGGGGAGAGAGTCGGATACCCTCCATCAATAATAAAAATGACAGAATTTTTGCGCAAAATTGTTGTCACACTTTTCTTGCACACACTAGCATACACATAACAATAACAATCGAATAAACTCATCATGGCATAAATATATAAAATGTGTCTATGAATAATGAGTCTAAGGCAAAGTTCTATAAAAAAAAGTCAAAATAAAATATACACAGGAACAAACTACGGCGCCGGAAGACGTAGGTCCATCATATCATAAAATTGCGCCGTACGAGGAGTCACCTCTCCACCAGCTCCAGTCCCAGCTCCAGTCTCCGTAAGAGGAGGAAGACTCAATATAGGACCACTCCAGCCAGGATCAACCTGAGGCTGAGGCCGCGGAGGCTGCTGCGATGACGAGCCAACCTCGTACATCCCACCACCTCTGAAAGCCGAGGTAGCCTCTCCTACCGGTGCAGCGTGAGCACCCTTAGAGGAAGATCCCGAGCCCTCTGCGACGTCAGCTCGAGCAGCCTCAGAGCGACCGCCTCTACCCCCTGTCGAAGTGCGACGACGTCTCAAGCTAGACCTCGCCGGATCCCTTCGCCCCTCAGGTCTCGTGCGGGTGTGAGAAGCGATAGGCTGACCCTGCAAAAAGAGTTAAATCAGAAACAAAGTAAAATTGAAGCAGCAATGCAAAAATAATGAGTAAAGAAAGGCTACCTCTCGGATGACGTCATCCCGACGGCAAGTGGCCGCATTCCTCATCCGAACGAGCTGGCTCCAGAAGGCATCTATGCATCGTGCCATCGCCGAAACCACCTCGCGTGAAAACTGTCAGAAAAATAAGTTAGTAAATATACATGATATATGAACACAAGATTCTGAAAAAACTAGACTTTAGTCTGGTGGCGAGGAATCGACCGCTCTACGAAGCGCTCGCCCTCGAGAGCCAGAGAAATCATCTCCTCGATTGGCCCGTACATCCCCTGGTAGTGGATGGACATATGGGGTGGCACGAACTCAGCAGCACCATCCCGATAAAACAGAAAAAATCAGTAAAGCATTACTTGGGGGCTACTTAGTGAAAAATAAAAGCTAAAAATCTTACCCTCACATCCTCAGCCGGTATGGGGGCTGGAGCTAACAAAGGTATTAGCTCCACAGCATAACACCGCCCGAGGATCACATGGGACCGCCAAGGAGTACCAGCTCCCTCAGACATGCTCGACAACCGCGCCTCGTCGAACATATGACGTGGTGGAGCAACGGGAACGACGAAGACATCAGAAGTGTGTTGTCTAGCGACCCTCACTCCTAAGTACGCGACCGCTCCATAGGTCCGCAGAAAATAGCGACGCTAAGCAGAGTACTGTGCGACTAATCCAGGGACTGTCCAACCGCCCCACGGCCGGTATACCACCTCAGGTCCCTAAAAAGAGCATCAATCAGGCAAGAATACATCTAAAGCACCGCGGAAGAGCAAGATGAACAGTAAAAGTCATACCGAGATGATCCGGCTCCGGACATGTGTAGTGGACATGTCCACATGGTGGCCGCCCTAAGAGGCGCTCACTGGAAATCCTCGCGGCGATGGTCTCGCTGGCGCAACATTAGGAAAGTACTCGTAGAACCAGATCTTCAAAGAGCTAAAAGTGTGAGCA
The DNA here is from genome assembly GCF_001683475.1 of Chenopodium quinoa. Lineage (NCBI taxonomy): Eukaryota > Viridiplantae > Streptophyta > Magnoliopsida > Caryophyllales > Amaranthaceae > Chenopodium > Chenopodium quinoa. Next base: position 438,507 of record NW_018742204.1, on the reverse strand, counting down.
AATGCTAACTAACATGCAGAGATAAACTTTATAGGGAGTAAATGTTTACCTCTACGACCTTCTAAAAAGCAGACAAAGCAACGTTCGTCCCAAAGGACTGGTGTCGACACGAGTCCCTCAGCGCACGAACGAAGTCAGCATAGGCCAAGCTGGTCCAGTCATAAGTCCCGATCCGCTGGAGATCACGAACAGCAGGGAGGTAGTAAAGTAGTGTCCTACTACCCTTGTCAGGGGAGAATGTCCCTGACAACAACATCAGCACAAAGATGCGCACCCGCTGCTCTCTGGTGGTCGCATCGTCATCAAGAGCCACTGCCAGCGTCGAGCGGCGAATTCCTCTAGCACTAAACTGAGTCGTCTCGACCTCAGCTCGGGCCCGAATAGCAATCAGCCCCAACAGCTCCTCAACCTCCAAAGAAAAGACGTCGATTCCACTGTCGAACGGCAGTGGCACAAAAATGAACTCCAGTCCTGTGATGAGACTGAAATCCGTAGGGGTGACCATCATCTCGCCCTAGGGGAAATGAAAAGTGTTGGTGGTGTCCTAGAAAAACTCCACCAAAGCGCGCACTACGTGATGACCCCCGCTGGAGGCAACCATAGCCTCGGAGGTCTCAAACAGGGTAGCTAGCCCGCAAGACAGCCATAGGAGTGTCGTCTCAAGATCCCTGGCGATGTACATCCTGTACAAATCGCCTAAACCGTCACAGCCAGAGCCGTGATGTCGTGTCCTCCCGGGCGCGATGCCCTTTCTCACCCTTTCAGAAATGTGGTGGACAGGAGCGAAGAACAGAGTCCGCTCATCCCACTCCGGAAGTCGACCAAGCGAAGTGGAAGGCGTAACGTCATCCTCCACGGGCTCATGCTCCCGTCTAGTGTTTCGAGACCGTGAACCCGATCCTCGTTTTATAGTTACGCTACATTGTGCAGAATTATCATGAATTAAGGTTCTATAGTATCTAAGGTTCGCCTAGCCGCATGATACTATGTTCGCAAAAATAGAGTACGTAGTACTAAAATAGAGCACAAATTCAAATTAAGCATGACAACATTTTTTTAAGCAATCAAACAGTTTCTTGCAACACTATAGTGATTATTGTGACAAATTGAACAAGGATTGCTAGCAAAAACATTAAGAACAAGTCACATTGTTCTTCACGACCTTAAGAGGTTCAACAATGGCAAATTGCTCATTTCTTCACCAATTTGAGTCAAACAAGTCTCAAATTACTCCCAAGTCAATATACAAACATAATCAAGCAATTTCATGGCATAAAACTTGACAAACAAAGCAAATTGAGCATTATAAGTTTCGAATTTTCATAAAATTCGTGAATAAACATGCCAAGAATTCATAAAAACTGATGTGAGTTTGAAGAAAACTTACATAGATCAGGAAAATAGATGAAAAAAGCTTTGATTTGCAACAAATTTGAGCGAATTCAGTTGAGAAACGAGCAAGCAATGAGCAATTAAAGTTTCGGGTTTCTTCGAGCAGTTTCGTGACGAGCAGCCAGCGAAATGAAGGAGGAAGGGGGTATTTAAGGAAATACTCGTGCTGGCGCCAGGCCTTATGCATTAGCGTCACAAATTAGGCTTGGCGTCTGGCGCCAACATCAGCACCTGGCGCCAACGCTAAATAGGTGGCGCTGATGTTTTTTCAGTGACGCCAAAGCATCCAGCCACCTGATGAGGTTGTGCTAGCCTTCTGCAACATATTTTTGGGTTCCTTGGTACGCCAGTTAGCCCCTCTAAGAAATTTGACATGACTTAGTAATCGGCTTGATTACATAAAGTGATCGACCTAACAAGAGATCGTCTCACTTAGCTTAAAGCGCCTAAGCATTGGCTCATTAAAGGCACCGACATATAGGTTCAAAAGCAAAAGAACGACGACGTACAGGCATAGCGGAAGCAAAGTTCAGGCGAACTTTTAAAGATCGACAGGCGTGGATCTTCGGTAGTTTCCTTTGGAAAATTATCGCATCAAATGAAAGTGACTTCAAGAGAATATATCTTCGACAGCGTTCCCTAGCTTGCGGAGAGTTGTCACAAACAACTAGAGGTAATTTCGGGCGAATTGTCTCCGATCATATTCCCTTAAGCATGGAAGATGATCATAATGCGGATGGAGATTGTTTCAAGAGAAATAATCTTCGATGATGTTCCCTGGGATGTGGAATATTATCAATGCGGATGAGAATTATTTCAAGAGAAATAATCTTCGATAATATTCCCTTGGACGTGGAATATTAACAATGCGGATGAGGATCGTTTCAGGTGAAGCAATCTTCTATTTGGAAGAAGTTACGGGCGTAGCTGTTTTCAAGCGGGATGGCATTCTCTAGCTTGCAGGAGGTCATCAAAACAAATCGGTTACTTTTAGAGACGTGTGCTCGACGGTGCAAGATACGCGTTTCTTAACTCTTTTATCTGTTTAACTAACGCTAGTTTTGCAGGTATCGGCGTTACTAGAGTGATATAGGATCGCAGAACGTTCTGAATCATTCTCCGTCCCTATCGATACTTTGGCTTTTGTGTCTCCCCAAAACCAAACCCAGTGATGAGTATCTTTCACGTTGAATCATAATCGAATGAAACGAAAGTGTGGAAAGGTCTAGTGTTGCGGAAAGTTTTTATTTCTTTTCTCTTCTCTCTATTTTTGAAAACATATTTTAAGAAAACAGCCAATCCAGTTTGGTTGGTCCATGATATGGGTCCAATAGTAGTGTAGTTGGATGGGACTTGCAAAGACCTTTCCAACGATATATTATAAGCCCAATTCTGATGAATATTGAGGAAGTTATGGCCGATTTACTAAACTGGGCCCGGTTTGAGCTTTATGTACGGTACAATGATCTAGGGGAGGGCCTAATATGATTTATCATTCCTAATGCAATTAGGAATGGTTTTGGTCTTCTAGAATCTTCTAGAAGGTTCTTTTCATTCCTAATTCAATTAGCATTGATAAATTGACTTTCGTTGACTTTTCAGAGTTTTAATCAAAATCAAATAGCATTTTCGAGGAAATTATATTATTTTATCCTCCAGTACGGCAAACTTATCGGATTTTCGAAAACGCGTTGGAATCAAGCTTGGCGTCTTACCCCAAGCCTTGGCGCCTGGAACCAGTCCTAGCGCCTGGCGCTAGCCATTGGCGCCTGGCGATACTGCCGGTGCCTGGCGCTAGCTAGCCAGGGTTGGCGCCAGCTTTGTTTTCTGAGCGTCAGACTCTGTTTTGTTTAATTTATCTTTTTTGGCTGATTTTCTCTATTAATATCGTATTAAAAACTCCGTTTTCATTCATCAATTTTACCAATTATCATCATCTACATTCATTCACCAATTAATTCATTCATCTCTCCTAAACATTCAATTCTTTCTCTTTGCTTTTTTAATACAAAATTCCGCATTCATTAGATCTAGAAACACCTAGTCATATTCGAAGTTGCCTTCGCCCTAGACGTGAAAGTTTTTAATTTCTAAGGGTTTGGTCCCAAATCTCTCTTTCAATTATTTAATTTTATTGTTTGATTTATTATTTTCCTTGAAGTTACTAACGTGTGTATTTTGTTATTAGAAAGAGGTACGAGGCATCAAAGTGAGTACTTTAATTGATTAATTGATATTATGATGTAGAAATCATGTTTATATTGTTATTATGATATTCTTAGTATCATGTCTAGGGTAACTATAATATCAAATATATTAAATATGATTGTTACGATGCTTCCTATGTTCTTCCTAATGTTTATGATTGTTAGAATCATGTTAGGGTTAAAGATTTGATTTTTATTGCTTAGTGACATGCTAGGGTTTGTTAATTAATCTTGTTAGTATCATGCCTAGGATCTTGCTATTATTATTATGCTTTTATATTAATATGAACATGATTATGATTGTAATTGTTATAATTTATGATGATTATGAATGTTATTATTATGATTATAATTTTATTTTCATGATAATTTATTATGTTGCTTTATTATTTATTATTATTGCTTGATCACGCCTTTTATGCATGTTTAAAGGGAATTTGTACTTGTAATCACGCTTAATAAGATAACTAATAATCTTGTTAGGGTTAATTTGATTATAATTCAAGTGATCGCCAATAATAGATTTATTTGTGCATTAAATTCAACCAACATAGATTAATTAGGTTTAGGGTTAATCCTATTGATTGCATGTTAATTAAAAAGCGCACATGAATACGATCTGAATAAAGTAGAGGCCTATTATTAGGGCAGGTTCAATCTCTTTTAGGTTGGATTTGTACCATCATCCCCGAACCCTTATTTGGTTCATGACCTTATGGAGTTGACGATCTCTTGGATCGTTAAGGGGTGTAACCTTCACCTCGTGAACGATTTACAAGTTCCTAAAAAACTTGTTGGCGACTCTTTTGCTCTATCTTCTTCCCTTTTGGACGCCACCGTACTTTAGTGTATGATCACAGTGGGGTTCAAGCTAGTGGGAGTTAAGGGCTTGAAATTATTCCCTACACATACACACCCAAAAGATAAAGATAAAGTATTACACCGATCACCATATTCAGCAGGACACATAATCACATTCTATGGTCTACCACAAAACTAACTACTCATATGTGCAACTAAAGCAGAGTAGTTCAAAAGAAGACGACCTTCCATGTTTCAGAAGCAAAGATCTGCAAATTGATTGAGTAGGATAAGCCGTAAGAACCAAATGAATGGTGTCCTTTAAGCTTTTTGTTTAATAATCTACCGCTGCATAACTTTGATAGAATAATTGCATAGTACACTGAAATAAAGAGAATAAAATCACAAGTTTGACAGGAAAAAAATTACAAAGTAAAATGTGATACAATAGCACCTAAATCAAACAACCACACAAAAATTATAAAATAAACACGAAAAAGAATCTGTTATATATATATATATATATATATATATATATATATATATATATATATATATATATATATATATATATATATATATATATATATATATATATATATATATATATATATATATATATATATATATGTATGTATATATACATATAAATTTCTAAGAACTAATCTCAAATTCCATAAATACTCTATTCTTCAATTTGCACAATAATCAACTTCATTACATAGATAAACCGAGCAATTTAAGACCTTTTATCATAATGCATATACATTTAATAAAAATCAAGAAATCACCCATAAAACATGAGCTAAAAATCCACAAAATATGAAAATCCCCAAACACAAACCTAAACCCAAAATCCCCACAATTATTTAAATCAAACAAAAACAACTAAATCAAGTAAATTAAACAGAAAAATTATCCATAACAAAATAGAGCGCTTGGGTTACTTAAATTTTCAAAATAAATTTAGCGGATCGGGTATAGAAATACATACCTAGAATAGAAAATATTAATTATAGAAATGGAAAATATATAAATTAAAATAATCACAATTATATTATATGATTTGGTGAATTTTTTTTATATAACTTATAATAGGTAATTAATGGCATTGGCTAAAAAAAGGAAAAAAAGAAAAAAAAAAAAAAAAAAAAAAAAAAAAAAAAAAAAGAAAGAAAAGGGATTTTGGAGGGAAAAAATAACACCAGGAAATGACACGTGTTAGTCCTGGTGTCTGTTTTAGTATTATGTTATTGATGATTATTGATTGATTAATTTCTACAACCCTTCAAAAGCTCCAACAAGTGTTACTATTTCAATTCTACAGTGAAGTGATGGTTATACCCTTACTTCCTTTGTTTTTTTTTCTTATTTCCCTTGTTGATTGACTTCAGTATTCATTCAGCCCTCAGTCTTATTTTTTCCCCTTACCGTGCTCCACAATTCATTTCACCCATTTGATTTTGAGTAATTATAGCCCACTACCAGGTGTGGGCTCATAGTTGTCCATAACACAATATATTTTTTTCTTTTTTTTTTCCTTTTTTTTCCTCTTCATCTTCTTCCTCCCTTAAATCCTTTACCCACCTCCATGGATAGCTCTCATTGTCGGCAAAACCTCCGCCCACCACACCTCCACATCCAACAGCAAGGAACCCCACCCCACCAGCCACCACCTTGGTCGAAACCTAGAAACACGCAACCACCTCCGTTAGAAATCACTAAGAACCACCCAAAAAACATAGCCCTAAAAAAAAAAAAAAAAAAAAAAAAAAAAAAAAAAAAACAAGAGTGAACAATGTTGTGGAGTACTTCTGGCTGATTTTCATGGTTTTCAAACATAGACAAGTTCCTTGTCTGAGACACAAACTTATGGCTCTGGCCATTAATAACGATGAGTTCTATGCTGAAATTGACGACATTAATTGTTTGTCGGTGCTCAGTTATTATTGATTTGTATATTAGTATTATAGGTTAGTATTGTAAGAGTTTATAGGTACTACGCAGCGGAAAATCATGCATCATATTCATAAAAGTACCTAATCCCAAGATCACTTACATAACACACAAGACACATAATCATACCTTTGAAGCATGAATTCCAGGTAGCAATTTGAATGAAAAATCAGGGAGAGAATAGAGCCCCAAGTGTTGCTCCTCTACTTAGTCCACGAGCTTCAAACGAGCCATCCACCAATACTAGATTGGTCGAGTGATTAAGGAAAACCGCGATCACCACCTTTATTGGACTAAACCGACCACCATGAACCATCACACTAGCACCGAGGGAGGAGAGAGAGTCGTGAGAGAGAGGAGAGTTTGAGAGGGTTGGTCTCGTGTTTGCTAATTCGAGTTTGATCTTACTGATCACTGAATTGCTTGCTTGCAAACCCTAGGCACCTAGTCTCTTTATAATCACATTATAACTAGACTAGAGTTAGGAAGCCCAAAACCCTCAAACTCACTCCACATGGCCGGCCATACTAGAGGATGAGGCCCATCATGGTAAGCCTGTTCACGGATTGGATATTCGATCCGAAATGTGATTTCGGATCGGATATCCGAATACTCGGATATTAGAAATTGATATCCAAATCCGATTTGAAAATTTTGGATATCCGATATTCGGATATCCAAAATTTTCAGATCGGACGCTTTAGATATCCATTATCCAATATTAAGTAAAATTGTTATGACTACTTTCTAAATTTCACTAATTTTACCGTTTTTTTATCGCTATGTTGTACAACATATTTTAATAAAATAGTAGTCCTTTTGAAATAAATATTATCATCAAATATTTTAAGAATATTATAATAAGTTAATAATACAAGGTTACTTTTATATGAACAATTTAAAAATTTTATATATATTTCACTATTTTAGGCTTTATATTTCGGATATCTTTCGGATATCGGATATTTGAAATTTTAAAAATTAATATCCGAATCCGCATTTGATATCCTCTTTTTTGGATTGGATATATGATCCAAAATGAAAACTCGGATCGGATATCAAAAACTTTGGATCGGTTGCAAATCGGATTATCGGATTCTCGGATAGTTTTGTACAGGCCTACATCATGGGCCTTGTCCTTTTGTACCCGATCTAGACCCTTTGTGTGATCTTATAAGATCCATCCAATTGGGCTTTGGGCTATTTTACTAGCCCAAAGATTGTTAGTACCTCTAGTTATGATTAAACGACGACCTTAATGTCCGGACTTAATTATCTCCATAATTTGATCCTTTGATATATCTAGTAATTGCACACGATGAAGACATAAATCCTTCAATCTACCACTTGTCTGAGACAAGTGTGCAATACTCAAATTCCTTATGTCAATATGTGTCGATTTGATAGTATGATTGCATCACGTGTCGAGATCATATCAATCTACAAATCGTTTCTTGAAAACTGAGTGAGAATTACAAAACCAAATTATTACTAAGTAATTCATTTGAACGCGACCACGTATTTTCTAAATTCTCCCTCTTTAAGCGGCCATGACACATTTCCTAATTTAATAGGTAGACTCAATCCAATCTTGTGGCAACAAGGCTCCCACTCAACTTTTGAAATAACCGAGAAACACACTTCATAATCTCCAGTTACGGGAAAACGTTTGAGTGTACCACAGTCACAACATCCATTGAATGAAATCAATGTTCCACTCATGTCAAAGGAATCCACTAATATATCCAGAAGCTCTATACTTAAGGTAGGTCATAAGTTCGATCATGCATCATTCATACATATCCAAGTGATTGACCGACCATCACCACGCCCCTATAGCCCATGAAACTGCGCTATCCAATCAATCTTACATGCTAGTCCATTTATTAAAATTATTTATGTCCACTTTGATGATTTCGAACTAGGAACTTAAATAATATATGAATTTTGTTCACCTGTGGGGTTTCATTCACCAGGTCATCAACCTTGTGAGCCCATCAATTCATAATTATTTTGGACATTTTATTTAATTTCCAAAACCATAATTAAATAAGAAAAATGATAATTTCTATTTTAAACATAATTCTGCAAATTGATGCATTCCTAATGTAACATGTTTTCTCAAAACATATACAACTTGAATTACATAACTTGCTTCAATCCAAGACTTGTAATATAACTCTCATACCTTAGTCTATAGAAGGGGTTTAGTGATTTCTTACTCATAATAAAACTTTGCAGATCACGACATCCCGCTTGTCATTGATCTCATAACTGAGGTGATATATCATATCTATTTGTTTGGATATGTGATGTGACCCTGACTCCATTGTTTTGGCAAAGGTATCCTTTAGTCACAAGACAATTTGATCCAAACTTCCTCCTTAACTACTCTTACTATAGCTAGATGCATATATTCTAACATTAGGTATGCGACAACATTCTGCTTTGAACTCTTTAAAGCTTACTATCCTTTTTCATAAAAACACGAATATGCATCTAGATCAACATCTAGAGTCATCTTTCTTTTTTGGTAAACTTGTACCTTTGACAACTTATTTACTTTTAACACCATTAGCTAGAAATGTTCCTTTAGTCCTTCTAAAGAATTCAAGCATTTTCTCTTTGCAACTTTTAGTATGCTTATTCTGAATTTAATTGAAACTTGGTACACATGCACAAGTCATATTGTAGGCGTCGTTCGAAGTGCGCCTACGTTAAAGCATGTGTGAATATGCTTGGCACTCATAGGATGTGGGAATTGACATTACGATTAGGGACAACGATTAGGGAAAGAGCAAAGTAGGGAGCCGCCAACAAGTTTATAAGGAACTTGTAAACCGTTCACGGATCATAAAAAGGCAACCACGATAAGGGACAACGATAGGCAACAACGATTGACCCGTAAAGGTTACACCCCATTCATAATCAATGAGATTACTAACTCCATATGGTTTGGAACCATGAAAGGAGGATCGGTGATGATGGTACGAAGTGAGTCATGGAGTCACATTCGCCTGTATTGGCCTCTACTCGATTCTTATAGTGAAAAGTGATTCCTGCGATCTCAAAGGCATACAAACAAAATATTCAATTTGCTCCAAACTATTATTAGGCTAAATTGGTTAAATATTAATGCAACACAGAATTCTAAAATATTTGTGATCACTTGAATTAAATAAAAAGATTAAAAAGGAACCTAAACCGGTTGTCCAAATTATCTTATTAGGCGTGATTTTCAATTACATATTCCCTTTAACATGCAGTATGGTGATCATAAAATATAATAAAATAAAATAAATATTAATATTGGAAGCAATTTAACAATAATAGCGTTAGTCAAATCAAATATAAAATAACCTAATCATGATGCTAGCAATATTAAAATAAAATAAGAGTAATTAAATTAATTAATTACTCACATTCCGCGCGTTCCTTAAAATTGCTACATCATGAATAAATTGTTAGTAACTTTAATAAAAAAATATAAAGCAAATGAAAATTAAATTAAATCAAATAAAAAGTAGAGTTTATTTGGGCTAAACTCTCAGTCCATTATACTTTTCACGCCTTAATTTAAGTATAGAACTTTGGATATTGTATGGACTCCTTGGAGTGCTTAAAAGAAGGAATAGTGAAAGAATGGGGAGGCTAGTGTTTAGGCTAAAGATGGAGAAGTGAATTATTTTGTGATCAACCTTGTTAATGATTGAAAAAATGGAGATATGACCTCTATTTATAGAGAACAAAGAATGGTCGAAAAAACAAGATAAGATCCGAATTAAATCGGAATCAAACTCGATAGACTGCAGTTTTTGCGGTTTTTGTTTTTATCATATCTTTTGATCCAGAAATTGGAATAATACAAATAAGATATCTTTGGAAAGATCTTGAAGTATAATTTCTAACCCAATTAGAATCAAATTAAAATATTTTTTAGAATAAATTATATGGCCGAAATAGTGAGACGGTGTCAATTTTGGATAGAGTTTGACATTTTATTCATATCTTTTCCGTTATAGCTCGGAATTGATATTATTATACATCATTGGAAAGATAGTTTAAAGGGATATCCAACTATATAAAATTTGTATAAAAACTGTGAGGTACAAAAATAATATCTTTCTATCTTTGAACGTCTTTCAATTCGAATAGAATTAGGACTTTCAAAAAAAGGAGTTTTATTCAATTTCAAACTCTTTAATCTTATCTTTTCAAAAAGGATAATTAAGACATTTTAGAAACTTATAGAAGCTTCCAATTAATCCTAATTTTTTTAGGAATGGGATTAAATAATTTGGACCTTGCAAATTATCATTGGGTCGTAGGTAAGGTGGGCTTAGGTTCGGTTTGGGCTAAGTTTATTATTTTTACCATAACTTATTCATTATAACTCGGATTTGGGCTTATAATATATCTTTGGAAAGCTATTTTAAAGCCACGTCCAAATGTTTAATCATTGGACTCAGATTATGGACCAAAATAAACTGGGCTAAACGTTTTTAGAAAAAGGACACGAAATGAATGATTTTAAAGGATACAAAATGAATTATCTTGGGTTTAAAGGCACGAAAAGAGGAAAATAAGTTATGGTTTGGGGAAATGGGATAGGAATTGTGTTGGTTTATGAAATGTATTGGGATTGAATATGGATTCAAGAACTCCAAAGATTAAATACTCAACCTGACCAATAATGGCGGTGAAAGGTTGTTCATCATCGGGTTTGGTTTTGGGGAGACATTTTTAGGTGTCTACACATATGTAACATCTTGATTTGTACATATCATGGCACATATAATGGACCCTTTTGCAAAAGCATGAGGTACACTATCCATACAACTCAACTCTATTAGCTTTTGAAAGTACTGAGTTTAACTGAGCGTACTACCATGAAACATGGGAAAACATCCTCTCTTAGTGTCTTGATTCATGAACTTATCAAGATTCTTATCAACATAAGTATCTTGATTCATTCCAATAATTCTTCAAGATTCACTTCATGGATCATGATTCCCAATATGTACTCAACATCTCTATTCTTTCATATTGAAACAATTTCTCTATCCATTGCTTGACTTACTCAAGCATTGATATGTCATTTCATATGAACTGTATGTCATCTACATATGACTTAGAAGACCAATTGCTCCCACTAAACTTCTTGTCTCTACAAGATTCCTTTTCGTTCTTTGAGGAAATTAAACTGTTTGATTGCCTAATCGAAACGAATGTTCCAATTCCTTGATGCTTACTTCAATCCATTAAATGAATCTCTGAAGTTTGAAAAACTTTCTAGGATTTTTTTATTTCAAAACTCTTAGGTTGTATCATATACATATCCTCCATTAAGAACATTTCAAGAAGGTGATTTTGATCTCCATTGCTAAAATTCATAATCGAAATCAGCAATCACTAGAAGAATCCGAATAGGCTTAAGCATCTAATAGGTTTAACCCTATTTGTAAGACTATTATGGACTAACACATCTTCATGTCCATTCAGGATTTTTTTGGCTTTAGGCCATTTCCTGAGTTGGCACTCATCCAAAGCTTGCTTGTAGGGCATAGATTCCAACCATTCCAATAGGAAAATTTTAGAATCCACCTTTTCTCAGAATTTCAACAAATTGTTTGTTTTGATCCTAAGTGACCTACAATAGATATGAGCTACAGTAGAATTATTCTCTTCATTTCTTTGAAGCCTTTCATTCAAGTGGGACGATAGTAGCCTCGCTAGTGGAATTAGCTTGCTTCGACACATGGTTTATCAAATTAGCTGATTTCATATGCCTTGGTCTCTAATGTAGTGTTATCCACATCCATTTGTTGCTCATCTCGAATATCATTGAGATTTAACTTTACTCCCACTTGGCTTTGTAGGAAGAGATTTCTTTCTATAAAGACATTATCGCGAGCAACAAACACTTTGTTTCTACGCGAATGTAGGAATAATACCTCTTAGTTTCCATGAGAAAACCCATGAAGAACTATTGTCTGATTTAGGGTGCATTATGTCATCTTTGTAAAAATTTTACATTGATTTCATAACCCTTAATCATGTTTAGAAAAAGATAACTTTTGGAACTCTTATGACATCTTTTCTACTGCTTTGGTTAAGTATTCTGTTTAGTATATTTGCAATTGTTGTTGTAAAGCTATCCTAAAAACGATATTTGTAAATCATTAAGGCTAATCTAGGATCGAACCATGGAAAGAAAAGTTTGATTCCTTCTTTAAACATACATTTTAACTGTAATATTTCTGGATTGTGAATTATTTCAACAATTCCCTTTAGATGATCAATTACTTTTGAGTTAAATATTTATCACAACAATCATATTGTGGTGTTAAATTGTTTATCTTAAACTGATTTTACATTTCATTTCGGAATTCTTGAACTTTTCAATTATTCCAAGCTTTACTTCATTAAATAATTTTCAATATACTTGCTTAAATCGTTAGTAAAAGCTATGAAATGGTTAAATCTCTTTGTTAATTCTTGAACTTATGGTCCACACACATCATGTGTATGAGTTCCAAAAGGTCATTAGCTCTTTTACCCTTTCAACTAAAAGGAAACTTGGTCATCTTACCTTATCAAGCATGATTTCTAATTCTCAAGTGATTCATAATCAATTTAGAATAAGAGTCCGTCCAATGTAACTTTGGATGTGCCAATGGTTTATGTGACCTAACCTTACTTTGTTCTAAGTAAGTTTATCTTTGAATCATCTAATATTGCTTTTGTGATCTACTTATATCAATGTCATAGAACAAATTTAACTCGTATCTAGCATAAATGAAAACAATTTATTACCTTGGTCATGGATCAACACTTGTCCAAGCCAAGTAAAACCAATTCAGTATTCAAACAAGAAAACCAAAATATTGTCTCATCAAAAACTGGAAATTGTTTTAAAATCATGATAAACTTATCAGAAAATAAAACTATGAAGCTATCCCTAGTCACTCGAACATTAGGAGTGCACCTTTAAGCTCCATTTCCATGCTAGTCTCACTTATTTGCAGTTCCTACGCAACATTCATAATGTCAAGCTCTGGAACTTCGTATCACATACCTAAGTGAAAGTTAAAATGTTTATAACATAATACCCGAGGTTGATGCTCCATTCTTCTTGAGGAAGTCAAGGTATTTCTATCAATCGTGTTTCCAATGCCCTTTCTTCTTGCAGTAAAAGCATTCACTTTCAATCGCAGCCTTGGGTTTTTGATTCGCCTTAGGCTTCTCAGGAGCCTTGGCAACTTGCTTTCCCTTGCTCTTGGCACTAGCCTTTTGCCCTTTATTATTGAACCCCTTTCCCTTTTGAATTATGATAACCTCTTTCTTAGGTTCCTTAGGGATTTGTTTTTCAGCACTAACCAGCATTGCGTATAATTGATTCATAGTCTTTGCAGTCGCAGTCATGTTAAAGTTCATGATATACTAGTTAAAACTTTCTGGAAGTAAGTGGAGAATGATGTCAGTTGCCATCTTATCACTGTATGGGTGCCCTAGTTTCTCCATATTTTAAATAAGGCCGATCATTTTAAAAACATGATCATGAACTATGGCACCCTTCTCCACCCTACAATCCAGAATTTCACGATGGAGCTCGTACCTTCAACTCTAGCTTGCTTCTTAAACAAAGCTTTGAGTTCTTGCATGATTGTGTACGCATCCTGTTCCTCAAAACGCTTTTGACACTAGTAGAAAAATAGCAAAGGGCACCAGTTCAAACCCGGCTTAAGGCACCATTTTGAACCGGTTTCAATGTGGGGGGTGCCAATTACCCCCCTTTTTGCCACCGGTTCAAAACCGGTGCCATAAACCGGTTTTGGCACTAGTTAACCGGTGCCTTAAATAGTTCCGCGAAATATATTTTTTGGATGGCAGCTCTTTTAGGCATCGGTTAACCGGTGCCTTTTGGTATTTTTTTTTTTCTTTTTTCTTGCAATAATAATAAAAAATAATATAAAAATACCATGTAAATTGTAAAATACGGAGTACAAACCAAACATCAATTTCTTAAGAAAAAAAACAATGAAATATAATCACATTATATTCAACAAGTAAATTGTTATTGTACAATAAAAAAAATTAAAAAATTACAATGAATTATAATGAAATTCAACTCGGAAATTAATAATGTACAACAAAAAAAAACAAAAAAAAAATTACAACATCAAAAAAAAATTCCAAAATCAAAGTGTTGAATCCTTGTTGCATGAATTAACACCTGCATCAATTAAAACCCATAAATTATTAAAGCTAAAAAAATTACGAAAAAAAAAACCCAGAAAACTCATGCATGAAAGAGAAAGAGAAAAGGACGAAAACCCAAATAAATCGCCCAATAAACCCCAACAAATCTACGAACTCCAAAAATTTTGAAAATCAATCAAACCCAGCAACCAATTAAACCCAGCAAATCCTGAAAATCAGTTATACCCAGCAAATCAATTAACCCCAAAACTTTCGAAAATCAATTAAACCTAGAAATTTCGAAAAGTCAATTAAGTGCAAAAAATGACAAAATCAATTAACCAAAATAATTCCAAAATTAATTACACCAATCAATTTCGAACAATATTACAACAACCAAACCCAAAAAAATTAAGGCATATAACATAAATAATTAAACCCTAAAACCCTTACCCCGAATAATTAAACCTAGAAACATGCACTAACCTCAAATTTGACCTGAAAATAAGCGGACTTGGTGGCGACGGTGTTTAGTGGCGTCGGTGGTGGTGGGTAGAAGACAGAAGAGAGGTCAGAGATCAAGAGGACAAAGAAGATTCACCGAGTCGAGGCAAAACCGCAGCATAATCTAGAAGCCTCTTAATTACCCTATTAATCGGTTCCATGAATTCCATCTGGGTATGGATTTAAATGGAAAAATCAGATGATTTTTTATTCTAAAGAGAAATTGGAAAGAAGAGGACAGAGAGGGGAGAAAGGATAGAGAAGAGAGGTCGGAGAGAGGAGAAGAGAGAGAGAGGAGAGAGGAGGAGAGGCGCCGAGCTGAGAGGTTAGGGTATATAAAGGAACAAAGATCGGTTTTTTTTTTTTGGTGCACCGGTTTAGTGGCACCGGTTCAAACCGGTGGCCTTTGTATTTTGGCACTGGTTTGAGCTGACCGGTGCCATTGTTCTTGGTCTAAATCCCGCCCAATTTTAGACCGGTTTTTGCCAACGGTTTTGCCTGAACTGGTGGCATTTGGGGGTTTCCTTTTTGTATTTTTCTACTAGTGTGAAGACTAGGTTCCATGGTAGCAATCATCAAGCAAGTGATAGGCACAACTCTATCATGAGCTTCCTTGTGCTTCTTGACTTCTGTGACAGATACAGTTTCTGGCAGAGGTCCTGGCAATGGGGTGTCAATGACATCCTCTCTACCTTCTAATTTCAGAACGAGCCTTAGAATTCTTTCCCAAGTGGAAAAGTTTTCTCCTGTCAACCTATCCTTTTCAAGGAATGGTCGAAGATTGTAAATGTTGTTGTCGTTGTGATTACAGTTACCCATTGTAGGGAATATTTCAAGCGTTACCCCTAGCTTGAACCCACTGTGATCATACACTAAAGTATGGTGGCGTCCAAAGGGAAAGAAGATAGAGCAAAAGAGTCGCCAACAAGTTTTAGGAACTTGTAAGAGGGTGAAGGTTACACCCCTTAACGATCCAGGGGATCGTCAACTCCAATTGGAACCATGACTGGTAGTTCGGGGATGAAGGTACAAATCCAACCAAAAAGAGATTGAACCTACCCTAATAATAGGCCTCTACTTTATTCTGATCGTATTCATGTGCGCTTTTTGACTAACATGCAATCAATAGGATTAACCCTAAACCTGTTTATCTATGTTGGTTGAATTTCATGCACAAATAAATCTATTATTGGCGATCACTTGAATTATAATCAAATTAACCCTAAACAAGATTATTAATTATCTTATTAAGCGTGATTACAAGTACAAATTCCCTTTAAACATGCATAAAAGGTGTGATAAAGCAATAACAATAAATAATATCAAGCAACATAATAATAATCATAAAAATTATAACAATTAAAATAATCATAAATCATCATCATAACAATAATAATAATATTCATGTTAAAGCATATTAATAGCAAGATCCTAGGAATGATACTAACAAGATTAATAACAAACCCTAGCATGTCACTAAACAATAAAGATCAAAGCTTTAACCCTAACACGATACTAACAATCATAAATATTAGGAAGAACATAAAAGGAATCATACTTTTAATCATACTTGATATTAAAGTTACCCTAAAGATGATACTAGGAAGATCAAAACGCCCTAACATAACATTAGGAATCATAATAACAACCTAAGCATGATTTCTACATAATAACATCAATAAAAACCATTAAAGCACTTACTTGGATGCCTCGTACCTCTTTCTAATAACAAAATACACACGTTAGTAACTTCAAGGATGATAATAATTAAAACAATTAAATTAAATAATTGAAATAGAGATTTGGGACCAAACCCTAAGAAATTAAAACCTTTCACGTCTAGGGCGAAGGCAACTTCAAATAATGCTAGGTGTATCTAGGTCTTGTGAATGCGGAATTTTGTAAGAAAGGGGGGTTTAGAAAAGAGAGAGAGAGAAGATTTAGCTTAGAGAAAAAGTTGATGATTGTAGATTAGAGGTTGTAGATGAGAATTGATGAATATTGATGAGTGTAGATGAATCAAAGAGGAGTTTTTAGGAGGCTATCTATAGAGAAAATCAACCAAAAAGATAGAAAAACAAATCAGAGTTCTATCTAAAATCAGAGTTCTATCTAAAACGGAGTTTACAATTAGCGTCAGACGCTAACATTAGCGCTTGACGCTAATGTCTGGCGTTAGGCGCTAATCCCGTTTTTGACGCGTTTTCTAAAATCAGATAGAATTTAACCGTACAGGAGGATAAAATCGTATTTTCCTCAAAAACATTCTTTTATTATGATTAAAACTCTAAAAAATCAACAAAAGTCAATTTATCAATGCTAATTGAATTAGGAATGAAAAGAACCTTCTAGAAAAATCTAGAATACTAAAACCATTCCTAATTGCATTATGAATGATAAATCCATATTAGGCCCTCCCCTAGATCATTGGGCCGCATATAAGACTCAAACCGGGCCCAATTTAGTAATTTGGCCATAACTTCCACATTATTCATCGGAATTGGGCTTATAATATATCGTTGGAAAACTCTTTTCAAGACCTATCCAACTACACTATTATTGGACCCATATCATGGACCAACCAAACTGGATTGACTATTTTCTTAAAATAGGTTTTCAAAAACAGAGAGAAGAGAAAAGAAATTAAACCTATCCGCAACACTAGACTTTCCACACTTTCACTTCATTCGATTATGATTCGACGTGAAAGGTACTCATCACTGGGTTTGGTTTTGGGGAGACACAAATCGGTATCTACACCCATCAATGTCTAAATAAGGAAAATTTTAATAATTATGTTTAATTTAACATTAAAGTAACATAAACAATTGATATAGGTAACTTTAAAGCACTTTATTCAATATTAATTGATCCCAATTGAATTTTAAGTGATTCCAAGACCCTTTATTTGTGTAATAGTTGACCGGACTGAGGCCCTACCATCAAGCATTACATTTTCAACGTGAGTAAACTCTTTACTGATTACAACTCTTGTAACTCTCGGTTGAATAATTACCATCACATGCTTAATTATTACCCTTTGCTTCAAGGTTCTAAACTCTTTAGGTAACCTTGTTGAGCGTAACCAATTAGGTATAGAAAACGTGATCCACCCCAAATTACCTAAAATAACAAGTGACCCTCTACTGAGGCCGACCCATCACTCACTATTAAGGATTGTTAGGTATCTAATTGAAAAGCAATCTCAATATTACTAGGACCTAGATTCATTTATGTTGTGATTATTTTAAATCATATTTAGATAATATCATATATTATTCAAGACCAATCATAAATAGCATATATTTTAATTTAGGCATGAGATAGAATCAAATCTTTTTTATTCCAGAAAGATAAACCATATTTAATCTTCCATGCTTATCCTAACAATTTTAGGAGATTCTATCCTAATTATTAGCCAATTTTATCCTAATTATTAGCCAATCAAATAATTTTAAAATCAATTATATCTTAATCTAATTATGGGATAATCACATTATTTAAATCAATTATTATCCTTTTAGAATATGCTCAAAATATCCTAATCAATCTTATCCAAAATAACCACTTTAATTATGGATAATTACCAGTTTAACAACTTTAAATATGGATAATATCAAATGTAACAACTTTTGAATATTTGATTTTATCCTAAAACAAAAGATTTTATCTAAAATAAAAAACGATTTTACCGTTAAAAATAATATTATAAATGTCTTGAAATATTTTCAAAACATTTTTTTTAAAAAACCGTATTGTACGGATTCTGGCACCTTGCGTGGCCAGCCAAGGTTGACCACGGTGGCTGGCCACCTTACGGTAGCCACCGCCGCAAAAGCAGCAGCAACAGCTGCACTACAGCCATGGCAGCAGTTGTGCAACGCTTGCACACAGCTGCCCACGGCTACCGAACCTCCTACCATCCCCTCCCCCTCCCCTTGTACCACCATCTGGTCGGCAACCGCCGTGGCTGCGCCACCCAGCTACGGCTGCCGACCACCATTTTTTTTTTTTTTTTTTGGTTTTCAATTTAATTAAAATAACTTTTATCAAAATTAAATCAAATCAGTCTAAAAAATTTAAAATTAAATCAACATTCCATTTTAAAATTAGGGTTCATCATAAAATTAATCCCAATTTAATTCTAACTCTTAAAATTAAATCGATGATCTTACACAAAATATTTTTATGCATAAATCAATCCGATTAAAATTATGAAGCTTAAAACAATTTGAATTAAATCAAAATCAAGCATAAAAATCATATTTTAGGGCTATGAATTTGGAAAATCCGAAAATTTTTAGGGTTAGGACTCGAAATTTTTGAATACTTTAGGGCTAAAATTCGGTCCTCTTCATGGCTATTTGAGCATCATTAAATCACATTTAATCAATTTCAAAAGTTTAATCACATTAATATAACAATTGAACCATAATTAAATTAGCTTCTTCCTCCTAATTGATTATAAAATTAACATGGACTTCAAATTAATCTTATTAATATGATCAAGTGCGTTCATGCAAGAGGCTAACGGATACCACTGTAAGAGTTTATAGGTACTACGCAACGGAAAATCATGTATCATATTCATAAGAGTACCTAATCCTAAGATCACATGCATAACATACAAGACACATAATCATACCTTTGAAGCGTGAACTTCAGGTAGCAATTTGATTGACAAATCAGGGAGAGAATGGAGCCCCAAGTGTTGCTCCTCTACTTAGTCCACGAGCTTCGAACGAGTTGTCCACCAATACTAGAATGGTTGGGTGATTGAGGAAGACCGCGATCACCACCTTTATTGGACTAAGCCGACCACCACGAACCACCACACTGGCGCCGAGGGAGGACAGAGGGCCATGAGAGAGAGGAGAGTTTGAGAGGGTTGGTCTCATGTTTTCTAAGTCGGGTTTGATCTTACTGATCACTGAATTGCTTGCTTGCAAACCCTAGGCACCTGGTCTACTTATAATCACATTATAACTAGACTAGAGTTAGGAAGCCCAAAACCCACAAACTCACTCCACATGGCCGCCCATACTAGAGAATGAGTCCCATAATGGGCCTTGTCCTCTCGTGCCCGATCTAGACCCTTTGTGTGATCTTATAGGATTCTTTCAATTGGGCTTTGGGATATTTTACTAGCCCAAAGATCGTTAGTACCTCTAGCTATGATAAAACGACAACCCAAATGTCCGAACTTCATTATCTCCATAATTTGATCCATTGATATATCTAATAATTGCACACGACGAAAACATAAATCCTTCAAGTATATTGTTACTATTGGTTTGTATACTATTATTATTGGTTTGTATACTGCTATTAAGAGGAGATAGACTACTTTTTTACAGCATGATAAATTGTACGCAAAATTACATTTTTGCCCTTGGTATGGGTCCAACGAGCCCATACCTGGTAGTGGTTTATCATTTCTCATTTGATTTTTCTCTCCTTTGAACCAATCTTTTTCACTCCATCTCTCCTTTTCCTCTCATTCTGCTAATTTCTAGATTACATTCTCACTTACCCAAGGGCGGTGATGATTTTCTCCGATCCTTTATTGAAGGAACTTCTATGCTGACTTACTCAAAGGCGGTGTACTTGTGGTGATTTTCTCTGATCCTCAATTGTTGAAGAAAATGAAGATCCTGATGTTGGTGCTTTAGAACAATCACGTTTTTTCCCTTAAATTTACAAAAAAAAAATTATTTCTATGATTCCTTCATAGAAGAAGAGGAAGGGAGGGTGCTCGCCGGAGACTCTATCATGCAGACCCTTGGTCATAATTAGTAGTGTTTTTGGCTCTTTAGAGCCATTTTTATTACTAATTAGTGTTTTCTAGTGTTTTCGTCGATTTGGTTGACTTTTGCAGGGATTTGAACTTTTGAAGCATTTTCCCGATATATCTTGGAGCAATTACGAGCATTGGAGAAGCACGACTAGTTTTTTACAGCCTAGGGCCAGTTAGAGCCATCGAACCGGTGATTAAGGGCTCGGTATATGAGATACCGGGGCATTTAGACCGAGTATTCAAGACCCAAAGAGGAAACCCAGATTGGCCCGAAGAATTGGAGCCCAATCGTAGTCCAGATAGTGGCCTAAGAGAGCTGCCCGGCCAAAGAGGCTGGCGCCCGGAGGCGCGCCCGGCCGGGCAAGAGAAGCAATAGTCGGCGCCCGAAGACGCGCCCGGTCAGGCACGAGATTCATACCTGATGAGAAAAAAGGCACGCCCGATTGGGCGGTGCCTTGCCCGATCGGGCGCGTATTATTATTGGGAGTTAATTTTGACGTTTAAGTTTGTTTTGGTTTAGGATTCATACGGAGTATAAATACTTCTCCGTAAAACGAGTTTAGTACTTTTCTTTACCTTCTTTTACTCTTTCTTAATTATTTCTTAGATTTTCTCTCACTACTTAGCTTTTAGATTAGTTTCTTTCTCTCATACTTTGTTCATTATTTTGATTCTTAATTCCAAATTTATTTTGGTCACAATTTCTCTTCTATTAATCTTAGTTGTTTATTCTATCCCTTTAATCATGTCTTATTCTATTGTTTTGATTAGTTTAGTTTTTATTATGTGTGAGTAGTTTTATTTCTAGGGTTTGCGGGGATCCATAAATAATATGAAGGGGTAATTTATTGTTGTTGATTGTCAATGCTAGATTAATTTCCTATTGATTGATTTAATGCTCTATGACTAGATTTGCGCAGATCTTTTATGCATGAGTTTGAAAATATTGATTCGAGATTCGACAGATGAGAATTGATGTTTAGGTCTAGTTTCAATAGGCAGGTTAATTTATAAATGGTTAAGTCGAGATTCGAAAGATGAGATTTAATACTGGTAAATTAATTGTGTGATTATAATATGTAGCGAAATCCCTTTATGATCTAATTAATGTATGCATTGATGATTGATAATTATGTTCTACCTTGGAATATTATTTATTGGCGAACCTATGCCCTAGATCCTTTTATTTATTGTTTTCTCCCTATTCTTAATCTTCGTAGTTTAGTTTCATATTCAAATTTATATATTGGTTACTTCATAATCTAGATTATATTAGTTAACTAGGAATAGAAAGACTCGTTTCTCTATGGATTTGACCCTACTTCCCTATCTACATTAGTTAGAGGATTTAGGAATTACTTTTGATTTGGGGATACGACTTTACCCTGTCAAAATTTGGTGTCGTTGCTAGGGAAACGGTTTTATTTTTATTTCTGATTATTTTTGTAGTCTAGGTTATTTCTTTTTGTCTCAGAGAACGTTAGTTCTTTGAGGCAAATCTCATATTTGCTTTTAGTTTTTTTTTTTTTTATGCCTAGGTGTTCCAGATCAGGGTACATCCCATTTGATCCTGAGATCGAACGATTCTTTCATAGACAGAAGAACTTCTACAAGCAAATTCTGGCGGATTTTGGTGATAATAATAATCACCGAGACACTCCAACTGGTTCTAGCGATTCAGAGGTATCATCAGATCCAGAATTAGAGATGACGGCTCCAAAGAAGCTTAGTGATTACTCACAACCAAAGCTTACATATTTTCCACATCTCACTCCCACTCCGGCTCTTGATGGGGTACAATTTGAGATTAAACCCCAATTTATAACGATGATAGAGAGGAAGCAATTTAGTGGAGCCAAGGGTGAAAACCCAAATCTTCACATTGCAGACTATTGCCAATATTTCAATACCAACAGGCAAGTCAGGGTCACACAAGACCAAATCAGGGAGATTCTCTTTACTTTCTCTTAACTGGAAAAGCCAAATTATGGTTTAATGGTTTAAATAGAACTGCACTTGGTATAACAGACTGGGAAACTCTTGTTTTGAATTTATATAACAAGTATTATCCTGCAGAGAGAACAGCCGTACTACGGAGTGCAATTCAGAACTTTGCCCAGAAGCTGATGAAACTTTATATGAGGCTTGGGAGAGGTTCAAGGACCTACAAAGAGAATGCCCCCATCATAATTTGGCACAATGGCAGTTAATCCAAGCCTTTTACAATGGCATTGGAAATTCTTCTAGAATAATTTTAGATTCTGCAGCTAGTGGGAGGTTTGTGAACCTTAATATTGATGAAGCAGGTCAGGTTATTGAAGATATGGCGATACATAATTCCCAATATGGGCATCCTAGAGGATTTTCTAACAAGGGGAAGCATAGTGTTGACTCTGTATCCTTTTTGCAAGCTCAATTGACCTCTATCTGCCAAAAATTAGATAATCTTAGCACTGCTAATGTAGCTAATGTTTCTGCAATTAATAATAATGCTAATGAGGCTTTCGGTGAAAATTGTGGAATTTTAGGTCATTGGGAACAAGATTGCAGGAGTTCCGTGGAGTAAGTTAATGTCTTTCAAGCTTATAGGCAGAATAACCCATACTCCAACACCTACAATCCTGGGTATCAGAATCATCCGTACCTTTCCTACCGGAGTACTAATGTTCAAAATCCACCACCACAAGAACCACAGGCGCCACAACAACAAGAGCAGAAATACTACCATCCCAATGCTGGCTAGAAGAACTAACCACAACAATCCTCCTCATCTTCCGACCCCGCTTTGGAAGAAATTAGAGCGATGATGGTTAATATGCAGAAGCACATGGAGAGTAGAGATGCGCAAATTGATTCAATTCTAGCACATAATAAAATTGTAGATAATCTAATTGCGCAGCTTTCCGCTACTCTACAAGCCCGCCAGCAGGGAGCTCTGCCAGCACAACCAATCAAGCCTATGCAATTACTCTAAGGAGTCATTCAAACTATGAAGGGCCCCCTATGCCCAGTGTTGATGAACCTGTTTTTATTAAATAATGCTAATCTTGATTCCGTTAAACCAAACAATGTAGCTAATAGCCCTGCAGGGTTAAAGCATAGTACTAATATATCTAATTCTACATTGCAGGGTACGACTCTAGAGAAGATGGCTATTCCAGATAAGAGCAATAATGCTCCAAAGCCAATTATCAAACTTCCATTCCCTAATTGTCAACTGAAGACAAATTTGGATAAGCAGTTTGGTAAGTTCCTGGACATGGTAAAAGATTTGAAGGTAACAGTTCCCTTCACTGTATTAATCACACAAATTCCTTCATATGCAAAATTTATGAAAGAAATATTGACAAGAAAAAGGTCTATTAGTGAGGTAGAGACAGTAGCTTTCACTACAGAGTGTAGTGCCGTACTTCAAAATAAATCCCCACCTAAATTAAAAGATCTGGGTAGCTTTTCTATCCCTTGTCATATTGGCAATGTAATGATTGATAATGCATTGTGTGATTTGGGTGCTAGCGTTAGTGTCATGCCATTATCCGTGTGTTCCAAATTGAATATGGGTAAATTAAAAGCTACCAATATTACTCTACAAATGGCCGACCGTTCTTTCAAATACCCTTTAGGTGTTTTAGAGGATGTTCCCGTTAGAGTAGGTAAATTTTATATACCTGTTGATTTTGTTGTTCTTGATATGGCTGAGGATATGCAAACCCCAATCATTTTGGGTAGACCATTCCTTAACACTGCAGGAGCAATTATAGATGTGAGAAGTGGCAAGTTAACACTATCCGTAGGGGACGATAAAATTATTTTTAATTTTAATAATACCCCTAAAAGCCCCATGACAGAGGAGAAGTGCTTTAGTGTTAATGTAGTTCAAAGTTATTCTAACAATCCCCAAGCTCTTGTAAAAGATCCCTTGGAGGCGGTATCTTGTGTTGCATCCCATTCAGCTGAGATAGACAAATGGCAGAAGGAAGTTGATGCAATAGAAAGAGCCTTCTACACTGTTGGTCTTGACTTTGAGGACGAAAAGGTGGAATCAATCAAGCAAGTTGTGCAAATTGAGCCTACGGTAAGTGTTCCGCCAGATCGAGTTGCAAGTGTTAAATGCAATGACAATTTGCAGCAACCCTCGATCAAAGAAGGATCTTTAGTGCTTAGCATTGAAGAACCCCCGATCCAAGTCAAGGAGGATCCACCAAATAAGGTGAATTGTCGTCCTACAGGGCATGTTAGGAAGCCGCGTGGTAGCCAAAACACCACTCGACTGGGTGAGAAACCGCCTGATCAAGCGTTAGGCCAATGGTCCTAGTTCTTGTACTTGGTAAGAAGGTCGTGCGGGACCTAAATAAACCAGCGCTCTGCGGGAGGCAACCCGTATTTTTAATGCTTTTTAGACTAGTTTTTCTTTCTTTTTCTTATGAGAGGAGAGATGAGGGAATTTAATGAGTTTTATGAGTTTTTGTCCAATTTTGAAGGAAAAGAGTTAGCCAAAATTGTAGAAAAGAAGAAAGCAAATAAAAATCGTCAATTAGCCTCGGGCCCGATCGGGCGAAGCTCGCTCGACCGGGCCTGAGAGCTAGGTTCAAAAATCGAGTATTTTCGCCCGAACGGGCGCGGAAATTGTCGTATACGGACATATTCGTCCACCCGATCGGGCAAACCTCGCCAGACCGGGCGTGAGAAAAGGCGAAAATTTCAGCATCAGATCACCCGATCGGGCGAAGGGCGCCTGACAAGGCGCGAGAGTAGATGAAATCGGGTACATCAGATCGCCCGACCAGGCGAATGCCGCCCGACCGAACGCGAGAGCAAAGCATAAATTATAAATCAGATCGCCTGACCGGGCGAGCACCCGCCCGACCGGGCACGACGCACCCGACCCCCCTTTCTTCTTCTTCTTTCTTCGGTTTTTCTCATTTCAATCTTTTTCCTCCATAACTTTCTCTTTCTAAAACTCAAATTCTCTCTACGTTCTCTATAAGATTCTCTCTTCATTTCTCACCCAAATCCAAAACTTTTTACATATTATTAATCCTCTCTTCATACTCTACATTTCTATATCAAAATTTTCGAATTCCATTCCAATAAATTTACATACCCATTTTTACCATGGCTTCAAAGAGGGCTCGATCTATTTTCGGTAGGAGTTCTAGCTCGAAGGAGGAGTATATATGACCCAGATTTGCAACTCCCGTACTTGCTGACGTTCCGTATTGCTAGCCAGGAGCAAAAGGAGCGGCTAGAACACCTAATCGGGCGCGAGGTAATTCCTTCAAGGTGGTTACACCGCCCTACTTTAGAATCGTATGGTTTGTATGATTTTGTGAAACGATTTTTAAATGACATAAACATGAGAAAATTCGTTAATATGTGTAGACACCCATTTGTGACTCCCCAAAACCAAACCCAGTGATGAGTACCTTTCACGTTGAATCATAATCGAATGAAACGAAAGTGTGGAAAGGTCTAGTGTTGCGGAAAGTTTTAATTTCTTTTCTCTTCTCTCTGTTTTTGAAAACTTATTTAAAGAAAACAGCCAATCCAGTTTGGTTGGTCCATGATATGGGTCCAATAGTAGTGTAGTTGGATGGGGCTTGCAAAGACCTTTCCAACGATATATTATAAGCCCTATTCCGATGAATATTGAGGAAGTTATGGCCAATTTACTAAACTGGGCCCGCTTTGAGCTTTATGTACGGCCCAATGATCTAGGGGAGGGCCTAATATGATTTATCATTCCTAATGCAATTAGGAATGGTTTTAGTCTTCTAGATTCTTCTAGAAGGTTCTTTTCATTCATAATTCAATTAGCATTGATAAATTGACTTTTGTTGACTTTTCAGAGTTTTAATCAAAATCAAATAGCATTTTCGAGGAAATTATATTATTTTATCCTCCAGTACGGTAAACTTATCGGATTTTCGAAAACGCGTTGGAATCAGGCTTGGCGCCAGCTCTGTTTTTAATGCGTCAAACTCTATTTTGTTAATTTATCTTTCTTGGTTGATTTTCTCTATAAATATCGTATTAAAAACTCCGTTTTGATTCATGAAGATTCATCAACAATCATTAATTCTTTAGCATTCTCTAAATCATTCATCTCTCTTAAAACATTCAATTCTTTCTTACTTTGCTTTTTCATACAAAATTCCGCATTCGTAAGATCTAGAAACACCTAGCCATATTCGAAGTTGCCTTCGCCCTAGACGTGAAAGGTTTAATTTCTGAGGGTTTGGTCCCAAATCTCTATTTCAATTATTTAATTTAATTGTTTGTTTATTATTTTCCTTGAAGTTACTAACGTGTGTATTTTGTAATTAGAAAGAGGTACGAGGCATCAAAGTAAGTACTTTATTGATTTATTGATATTATGATGTAGAAATCATGTTTACATTGTTATTATGATATTCCTAGTATCATGTCTAGGGTGACTTTAATATTAAATATGATTGCTATGATGCTTCCTATGTTCTTCCTAATATTTATGATTGTTAGTATCATGTTAGGGTTAAATATTTGATTTTTATTGCTTAGTGACATGCTAGGGTTTGTTATTAATCTTGTTAGTATCATGCCTAGGATTTTGCTATTTTTATTATGCTTTAATATTAACATGAATATGATTATGATTATAATTGTTATGATTTATGATGATTATTATTATTATTATTATTATTATTATTATTATTATATTTTTATTATTATTATTTTGGTGATGATTATTTTATTTATGATTATTATTATGACTATTATAATTTTATTACTATGATTATTATGTTGCTTGATATTTTTTCATTATTTTATTTTTATTGCTTGATCACGCCTTTATGCGTGTTTAAAGGGAATTGGTACTTGTAATCACGCTTAATAAGATATTAATAATCTTGTTTAAGGTTAATTGTGATTATAATTTCAAGTGATCGCCAATAATAGTTTCTTTGTGCATTAATATTCAACCAACATAGATAAACGGGTTTAGGGTTAAACCTAATGATTGCATGTTAATCAAAAAGCGCACATGAATACGATCTGAATAAAGTAGAGGCCTATTATTAGGGCAGGTTCAATCTCTTTTAGGTTGGATTTGTACCATCATCCCCGACCCCTTATTTGGTTCTAGACCTTATAGAGTTGACGATCTCTTGATCGTTAAGGGGTGTAACCTTCACCTCGTGAACGGTTTACAAGTTCCTAAAAAACTTGTTGGCGACTCTTTTGCTCAATCTTCTTCCCTTTTGGACGCCACCGTACTTTAGTGTATGATCACAGTGGGGTTCAAGCTAGTGGGATTTAAAGGCTTGAAATTATTCCCTACAGTTTTTGGCGACTCCACGGGGGAGGATTTCTATTTTAATTCCTGAATTTGTTTCGACAATGATTTAGAATGAGTGGATGAGACTCGAAAAGTTCTAAGTATTTCATGTGCGTAATTTTGATTAACATTATTGTCATATGCATAAAAAAGATCTCATTGAAATACCATCCGTAATGAGTTAAAAACATTGGATTTTACACGTAAAAAATTTGAGAAATATCTTTCACAACTAGGACTGAAATAACACCGCGCGAAACTGGAAAATTTTATCGAGCACAGAAAGCTGCTGAGGCATGTGGGAAGTAGCGTCAGGGGCCAGAGCTTGGCGCCAGTGTTTTAGTTGTAGCGCCTGACGACAGTATTGGCGCCAGACGCTACAGTTAAAAGCTAGCGCCAGTCTCTGATTGCTGGCGCCAGTTTACCCCAATACCGAGCCAGAAATATGCGTTCTAATTTCGACCGGTTTTTCGTATTGTTTGCTCGATCCTACTTCCTGATTGAACTTTTTCTCACTTTTCTGAAACCCATATGTGTTCTACATATGGACATAACCCTCTGGGAATTCATACTCCATCTACTCGATTGATTGCTCCGTGCAACAAAGGGTACGTCCGAGATGTTGAATTCACCAAACCATAGAAGCGAGTTTTTTCTAAAACTCGCGGTGTCCCATCCACTCGCGCCAACCCTTCACAGTTGGGCTTCCGCGCGGTGCATATGGACAATTAACCATGGACCTTCTATTGACTAACCCATATCCCAAACTTTAGAGGACTAGAGCCATGGTTAGGTTGCAAACTCATAGCATCATATTGTGCATACTTGACTAATTGTGCATTATTTGTTATGCATACTCTATGTAATTTTTCCTAACCGTTTGTTGACTTGTGTTGAGACTAAATCAATTAATGACTTAAATAACTTTGCCTAATTAATTAATTAATTAATTAATTAATTAATTTGAGTCGATAAAGTCTAATATTTTAATCGGAATTGACCTAATACGACTTTAGGCATACCCCAGTTGACTAATAACACCGAAAACAGTCCCAGACCGAAGCTCCAATATTGGCGCCAAGGTCTGAGTTGTAGTGCCACATTATGGAGTGTAGCGCTTAACGACAGTTCTGTCGCCTGGCGCCAAGCTCCACAGTGTGACGCCAGTCCTGTCGCTTAGCCGACAGTTCGGATTATTGGTCGAGTCATCACCTAAGGTCTAATTAATCAGTCTTCTGTTTAATTCGGTTAATTTTGCTGTCAATAATATTTAATTGAATCAATGATCGAGTTTAGGCACTAAGTCCCATGGTCTTACACAAGAGTCCAAGCATGTCACTTACACTCAACGCACACACCAATACACATACTTTGACCATGATTAAGTTAGTCTTGTGTGCGCGTTTTTCCGTCATTTTTTTTAGGGGGGTAAGTCGGATATTAATCCTCCAATAAAAATAATAATACTTAATTCCCGAAAAATATGTACATTATTTTTTCCAAAAATATGCACCCTTTTCTTTTTCTTTTTCCCTTAAAATAAACCATAAAGTCAAGATGATTCGAGTCAAGTAATTAAAACGCAAAATGGTTAATTTACAGCGCGTGGTCAAGAAAGGAAGGACGATTAATCAAAGATAACCTCTTCGTACAAGTCCAACTTTTCGACAAACCTATAGCTCGCAAGAGAAAAAGCTAGGGTTATAATGGCAACTTAAGAAGAAGTCAATGATCTTAAGAACCAACTGCTATTGTGACAGAGACACTGAAGCTTCTCGCACTTAGGATCGATGATCCCGTGGAGCAACAACAGATGGACCTCATGCAAGAGAGTTTAAGCAAGTTGTCCAGCGACTAAAAGTTTCAAGAGCTTACATCACAAGGGGTCTCGGTGGACAAGGATCTTCTTCCGCAGAAGTTCAACGCCAACGACATCCCAAAATTCAGAGTAATTGACAACCCTTACTTTCATTTAAGAGCATTTGAAACAATAATGAGTATCAAGGATCGATAAAAAAGTCTTCCCTTCTCTGTTCTCACTATCCCTCGAGACCGTTTGCCAACAATGGTTCTTTTCTCTCGAGAAAGAAAAGACCTCTACCTGGGAGTCTATAGCAAACGCTTTCGTTGATAGGTACAAGTGCAACATTCAAGTCGAGACTGACCATAGAGAACTTGAAATACTCAAACAGAAAGAGAATGAAGGCTTCACCTCTTTCTTTAACAAGTGGAGAGAAACCACAGCTAAGATGATTGAGGTGCCAAGTGAAAAAGAGTCTGTGAGACTGTTTATCAAAAATCTCCAAGAAAAATATTCCAAGCATCTTAAATATCAAAATAATCTCCATACCTTCAAGGCCGTTTATGACATTGGGATCAATGTTGAAGATGACTTGGCTAAGTCAAAAGCCGCCAACAATAACTCCAACAGTGGCTGGAAAGGAAAGAAGAACGACAATCCTTCTTCTTCCAAAACCGCCCACTCAAATAATGTTAGCACCTTTAATTTAGGAGAAGTTCTTGCCATGAACAACCAAGGACAGAAGAAACCATTTAGGAGGAACTTCACTCCTATTGGCATGAGTTATAACACCGCATTTGATTGATTAAATGCAAAAGGTCTTATAACTCCCATTGGACCATTTGGGGACACACCAGTTGAGAAGAGGTCAGTTAACTGGAACCCCAATGCACACTACAAGTATCACCAAGGTAGGGGCCATCTCACTAAAGCTGTTTGAAGCTTAAGGAAGCTATCCAAGACCTAATCGACAATAACAAACTGTTGTTTCCCCCTGCCAGTAAGAAGCCAAGCATCGACAATGCACCTCTAGCTCATACCCTGGCTATCTCCGATGAGGAAAACGAGGTTGACCCCTCCTCTCTCATTAAACCTGTCAAAGAAATCTGTGCCATAGAAAAAAAAGAGGATATCTTTTTCGATGTCAAGGATAGTCTTCCAAAACCGGTGAATAAAGAAGATATACAATTGCTCACACTGTCTACGAAGGAGGCATCGCAATTACTACGCGAAGCTCTCAAAGTTATGAACGAACTCCATAAGAAATATGATGAGATTCCACTTCCAAAAGAAGAACCTAAAAGAGAATTCACACCAGTGAGAATGACTTATGAGGCAAAGCACTTTCCCTTACAAGTCACTGAAAAACCCAAGAAGAGCAATAGAATATACACTCCAATTGGGATCCCATATGCGCAAATGTTTGAAATGCTCTCCGAGAGTGGCGAGGTCAAACCTCTCGAACCGAGACCATTCGAGTCATTAAAAAGGACAGATAGATATTACTGTCAGTATCATCAATCAGGGGGTCACACTATAGAAAACTGTTTTAAATTCAAGGATTTGGTACAGAAAATGATTGATGAAAAGAAACTGGTCCAAGTTCAACAAGAAGAGGATACAACCATTAATGGAGTTTGGGACAGTGATGAAGAAGATGTCTATCTAAAGGACATAGTAGGACCTTCACCTTCTGTGTCATACACCACAGATGACATTTGGGCTGAAGAAGATTCATCAATAGATGTCCTCACAAGATGTGGGAGAATGCAACCTCCCATTTCAACACAACCTATGCCACCGTACATCAAGTTCCCATACCTATCATCGAAGACAACAACATTGTTAAACAGTTTTAGAAGACAAAAGTTGAGATGAATGTATGGAAACTTCTGGCAACATCTCGAGAGCATAGGTTGGTCGTAATGAATACCTTGGATAAAATTAGGATAGATTCTGACACTACTCCTGAGGGACTAGCCAACTTCCTCACAAGTGACCTTCCTAGTCCGATCAATTTGATCACCTTTTCTAACAAAGATTTACCCCCACAAGGTGACAAACATTACAAGGCATTAAACCTCATGGTAGTTTGCAAAAGGATGAATGTTCCTATGACTCTTGTAGACAATGGATCGGCTATCAATGTCTGTCCACTTAGAACCGCGAGGATGCTCGGCATAAGGGATGAAGACTTAACTCCGTCCACACAAGGAATAAGAGCCTATGATAATACTCGTCGTCAAGCTCTTGGCAAGATTACCTTAAATGTAACGGCAGGAGCAATAGAACATGCTACTACTTTCCAAGTAGTGGACATCAAAGCTTCATTCAACTTATTGTTGGGACGCCCTTGGCTTCATGATCTAAAGGTCGTCCCTTCATCTCTCCACCAACAAGTGAAGGCTATAGTTGGAGGAATTCCAATCACCATCGATGCTTCGCCTATGAGAATCAAATCCATAGAGAATCCAATCATTAATGTGGAGCACGGCGAGGATGATGAAGACCTATGGGCCTTTAACGAAGAAGTCTCCTTAATCCAGGAGGATGAAAGGACATCTCTTTGCCATGACCCCCATTCCAACATGACTGTCCACGCCATGCTGAAGAAACAAGGACACTTTCCTGGGATGACTTTAGGAAAGAAGAAAGGAATGGCAGAACCGCTGGAGTCACCTGGCCTCCCTAAGTTAGATACTTTCGGACTTGGTTTTGAATTGACTCGGAAAGATCTCAAGCGAGCCTAGGAAAAGTTGAAAGCACGTAGGGACGCTCGCATTCAAAAGAAAGCAATTCCAATGGATCAGTACCCTCTTACGCTTAATGGTCAGTTCATAAAAGAAGGAGAGGGCTATCCTTGCCATGAATTTCCCGAGCCATTTGTTGTAAACGGCATAAGACAACCGGGATTCGAGATTTTCTTAGATTGCTACTTCACTGATGAAATCCCAACACCCGTCCATAAGGAGAAAGCACCCCCATGCTTTGACTTTAACGTCATGGGATTAGTGTTTGGGCGAGAAAAGAATGAGCGAACTTATGAAGAAGATAACTCCTCACTCATTCAAACGGTCCTACAAAGTGAAAGCTTCGACCCCTCGAAGCTAATTACTTCAAGTGAAGGATCACTACAAGGGTGGCGCAAGACTATCAAAGTGACTACTCCAAGCGGAAGGAAGATATCAATCACGACAGGACAAGGACCGATGTTTGAGGAGTCGTCTGAGTCTGAGTCTTTCCCTTTAGAGTCTTCTAAGTCTTTAGTAGTAACACCTCTCCCCCCATTATTTCTTCTCCTAGGATAGTTAGTGATCCAGTCCCTGAGGACATATCACTCTTTGATGTAATGATATCATAATATAATAATATTTCTCATTCTCCTTACTTCTTTTGTTCTTCTCTAACCCAAGATGACGAGAATTGCTTAGCTAACGATGAAAAAGACAAAGAAATTATTAAAGCAATGGAAACACTCGAAAAGAAAACATCGGTAATTGAAGAAACTGAAACAGTTGATCTCTCGAATGATTCAACTAATAAAAGAGAAGTTAAAATCGGATTAACATTTAATAAGCAAGAAAGAACCGATTTAATTAACTTACTTAAAGAATTTATCGATGTATTTGCTTGGTCATATGAAGATATGCCAGGCATTAATAGAGAAATATCTCAACACACTATACCACTACTTCCAGGAATGAAACCTGTAAAACAAAAGTTGCGTCGAATGAAACCCGACGTAGCACTTAAAATAAAAGAAGAAGTTCAAAAACAAATAACTGCAGGTTTCATCAAGGTATCTAAATACCCCGAATGGGTCGCCAATGTCATCCCAGTTCCAAAGAAAGACAGAAGGGTAAGGATGTGTGTCGACTATCGAGATCTAAATAAGGCAAGTCCAAAGGACGAAAAAGACATGGAGAAAACAACCTTTATAACACCATGGGGGACTTACTGCTACACGGTAATGCCATTCGGGTTGAAAAACGCGGGTGCTACTTACCAACGTGCAGAAACTGCCTTACTCCATGACATGATGCACAAAGAAGTCGAAGTATATGTCGACGACATGATTGTAAAATCAAAAGACCGTCCAGGCCATCAAGTAGCCTTAAGAAAATTTTTCGAAAGGCTAAGAAAGTATAACATGAGGTTGAATCCATCAAAATGTGCTTTTGGAGTCACCTCAGACAAGCTCTTGGGATACGTCATAAGCTCTAGAGGAATAGAGGTAGATCCAACCAAGATTAAAGCAATCATGTCAATGCCACCGCCCAAGACTGAGAAACAGATTCGAGGATTTATTGGCCGGTTGCAATAAATAAGTAGGTTCATATCAAAACTGACGACAATATGCGAACCGATCTTCAAGAAGCTTAAGAAGAATGTACCAGTAATATGGGATGACGAGTGTCAAAAAGCTTTTGAAAAGATCAAAGCCTACCTCGCAAATCCTCCCGTATTAGTGCCAGCACTTCCCGGAATACCTCTTAGGTTATATTTGACGGTTACCAAAGAGACAATGGTAGCCATGCTAGCACAAGAAGTAGAAGGCAAAGAGAACGCCATCTATTACCTAATTAAAAAGATGCTCGAATACGAAACACGCTATACACCGCTCGAGAAATTGTGCCTCGCCTTGGTGTGGGCCACAACTAAGTTAAGACATTACATGTTGGTACATACCTTTTTCGTAGTCTCCCGATTAGATCCACTCAAGTATCTATTCGAGAAATCTACACTCAATGGACGCATATCAAGATCGATAGTCAATCTAGTCTAGTTCGATGTAAGGTTTATGCCACAAAAAGATATTAAAGGATCCGTAGTGTCAAACTTTCTAGCAGACTTCCCAATAGAAGACTCGACGCCAATACAAGACAATGAATTTCCAGATGAAGACCTAATGGTCACTGAAGTTGATACTTGGACCTTGTATTTCGACGGAGCCTCAAACCAAAAGGGATGTGGCGTCGGAGTACTACTGGTATCACCTAAAGAAGAGCACGTTCCAATCTCCATAAAGCTTGATTTCGACGTTACCAACAACGTTGCTGAATATGAAGCGTGCGTGGTAAGCCTTGAAACAGCTTTGGCATTGGGAGTAAAGAAGTTAAGGATATTTGGAGACTCCTCTTTGATCATCAATCAGATATCTAAAAGGTGAAAAGTAAGCAGCGAAAGCTTAGCCCCTTACAAAACCTATCTGGAAACTCTTACCGATCAGTTAGAGAAGGTAGAATACACATATCTACCTAGAGAAGAAAACCAATTTGCCGATTCCTTGGCAAGATTAGCCTCAATGGTTAGGATTCTCATGGAAATCGAGCAAATGCCCCTAACTATCGAAAAAAGGCACAAACCAGCATATATCCAGGCTATAGAAGACGATGACTTAGTCCAAGAAGAGGAAGAAGAAGAAGAAGAAGAACCGTGGTACACAGACATACTCAATTATGTCACCAATGGAGAATACCCTCCTCATGCTAACAAAAGAGAAAAGTGAGCATTAAGACTTTTGGCTTCTCAATATGTACTCAAAGACAACAAGCTACATAAAAGGGTACCTAAAGGTCGAGCTCTCTTATGTGTAGGAAAGATGGATGCACAAAGAGTGATGAGAATAGTTCACGAAGGAATCTGTGGCACTCATGTAAACGGTAAAATGTTAGTCCAGAAAATAATGCGAGAAGGATATTATTGGACTACAATGAATAGGGACTGCCATCAATACGTAAAAAGATGCCCTAAGTGCCAAATTTATGCCAATTTACAACATGTCCCTCCATCTTTGCTCTACACCTACACGTCGCCATGGCCATTCTCTACATGGGGAATTGACATCATTGGCAAAATCACTCCCCCAGGAACAGGAGGCCACGAATTTATCCTAGTAGCAATCGATTACTTTACAAAGTGGGTCGAAGCGCAATCATACGCTAAACTCACTGCAAAACATGTAGCATTCTTTATCGAAAGAAATATTATTTATCGATATGGAGTCCCACATGAAATGATAAGTGACAATGGAACTCACTTTCAAGCCGAATGTGAAGAATTGTTACAAAAATACGGCGTTCAACACCATCATTCTTCCCCTTATAGACCTCAAGCAAACGGAGCTGTTGAGGCGGCTAATAAAAATCTAAAGACTATCATCGAGAAAATGACGGGAAAATATAAGGATTGGCCTGACAAACTTCACTTTGCATTGTGGGGTTATCGCACGTCAATCCGTACATCAACAGGAAATACGCCATTTTCCTTAGTATATGGAATGGATGTCGTACAACCTGTCGAACTAGAAATACCATCACTACGCATTGCGCTAGAGAGTAAACTCGATGAAGTTGAATGGAATAGGGCAAGATATGAAGAATTGATTCTACTTGACGAGAAACGATTAGAAGCTCTACACCACACTCAGTGTTACCAAACTCGTATGGCTAGGCATTTTAATAAGAAGGTCAAGACAAGAAATATCAAAGTAGGAGACTTAGTATTAAAAGCGCTAAGGAAAAATGTTTTAAACCCAAGGGGAAAATTTAGACCTAACTGGTCTGGACCCTACATTGTCAAAACAGTCATGTCAGGAGGTGCAGCAAAAGTAACTGATATGGAAGGCAATGAATTCTCAAACATGACAAATCTTGACCAACTTAAGAAATACTACCCATAAATTACTTGAGTAGGATACTCAAGAGAGCTACGTTCGGCCTGATTCCTTAAGAAAGGATACGTAGGCAACCCTTTACGGGTGCGGCCACTTTATTTTTCGACATCTCCGCGTTCCAGAATTTATTAAAATTTCAACAGAAAATCGGTGAATTATTAGCGTCGCAGAACAGAACCTGGCGCCAGTCAGAAGTCATAAGCGCCAGCCGATGGAATTGGCGCCTAGGGCCAAACTTCAATAGCAGGCGCCAAATGCCAATGACTGGCGCCAATTCGGAATAAAATCTAGGCGAATTTCGGTGTTTTTCGGAAAATTTTCGACTTCCGTACTCGAAGAATTTCTGGAAAATTAATTTTTTCGATTTTCATTGCTTTAATAAAATAAATTTAAAGTGAATAATTTAATTGAAAGCTGAAATTTCATTAATAAAATAAAATTACATTATTGATGGAATTTAAATAAAGCTAAGATAAATTAACTTTAAATAAAAATAACAATCTAAGTCTAATAAATCTAAAGCTAAGCAATGCTTTTAATCTTTCTTTTCCTTTCTAGCTCTTTTCCAATTCTTGTCTGCTTCCTCCTCTTCATCCATAACTTTAGCTAGTAGGCATCCTTTAGAGGACCTACATTCAATTTTGGAGTAGATGGTCTCCCCTTCAGCTAACACTCCATGCTTCTTTTCCACCCAAGCTTTTTTATCTGTGGTGTTAGCTTTCCTTTTTCCTTTGTCTTTGGTAGTATTTTTCTTCCTAGGCATTGTAGGTGTTTTGAATTCAATTCTTGCACCTAAGCGTTCCTTGGCAGAATTACCCTGTCACCTAGACGATTCTTCACATCGTTTCTACCCTGATCAATCAAAGATTTCTTCAGCAACCACTTCTTTACATCATTGGGCAAAGAAGGGGGAACCTTTTGGGTAATCACTTCCCATAAAGGTCTAGCACCCCAGTAAGCATCAAATCTGTCTACTTCTTGAGAAATAGGGTACTCAAAGGGAGGACGAAGATCCCCGGAAGGAATATTCTGAAGCAAGTCGTATTGTCTTTTTACCCTGCAGGGATAATAATAAGTTACACGAGACAAGCTTGGAAGACGGCAAAAAGGCTGCTTGTTAACACCAACCATCCTTTCTATTTTCCACCATGGGACGACTCACTTGATAGCAAAATCACGTGATTCAAAGAATTTTCCCCACCCATGGCGCCCAATTTTAGGGATGCTCTTCTTCCTTCTCACGAAGCAATTGGGTGTATATTTTTCAATATCGTCCGGAGGGCTAATTAATCCTAGCCTCTGCATTAGCCACATCTGTAAAAAAAATTACAATGCAAATAAATTGTTATTACAATACAAAAATATATTATTTGATTTCTGTAATTAAAAATATTATTTTTCTACCAGTAATAAAATTGGAGAACCGCGAAGAGGCGCTTTTGGGTCCCTTTTCAATTCATCTAGACTAATCATAGTCTCTCCAGCTATTAATGGCATTGGATTTCTCCCTGATTCAATTTGTTCTAGTACAGTGGTTATAATTGATTGACCCTCGTTATTTTTACCACTACTAAGAAAAAATTGGTTAAGCATGCAAAATAAGAACTCCCTTCTTTTATATATATGAAAAGATTCAGAAAGAGGTTTACCAAAATAATGGCATGCAAATTCTTTCAAATTAACTATATTGCCATCCACTATTTTTGATAAATCCCTTTCCTTTAAATTAAAGAAGCGCTCAAAATCCTTATAATAATATGCATCTACTCTAGGGATTGCTATAAGGTCTATCTTAGGGAAGCCTAAGATAGCACCAAATTCCTTCGGCAAAGGGCTAATCTCATCATACCCTATTCTGAAACAATGAGTATCAACATTCCAAAATTCTAAAGCGATATGTATGAAGTCTAGGTCAATATCTACCCCTTTGATGCCATAAATTCCCCCCAGGTGAAATAAGTCTAATTCTTTTCTCTCCCTCGCATTAAGAGATCGACACCATTCATGAGTGTATTGGGTGAAGGTCTTGGTGACTAAAGACATAATTATTGTTTTTATATAGAAGAGAATTATTTATTCGCTGGAATTATGAGAAGAATCGACTAGGCAGGGGGATTTTTATACAGAAACTGCGAGGAATTTTAATCAGATTAAAATACAGCATCAGCGTCAATTGGCGCCAGCCGCCAGCGCTTGGCGCCACACGCTTAAGTGTAGCGCCTGGCGCCACGCGCCATAGTGTGGCGCCACCTGGCGCCAAGTTGCCAGATCAGCCGCGCGTCCTCCACTTGCGTTTTTAATATTAAACTCGAGTCAGTTAATGACTTTATGGCTCTGTTTAATCCTATTCTATCCTTTTTCCTAATTAATTAAATATAGATATTATTTTTTTTAATTTTTATTATTCTTTTTTGGACTTTATTTTAATTTCCAAACACCCGACATTTCATTCGATTTTTTCCTTTTTTATTTTTTCTTTTTGGGGGAGAGAGTCGGATACCATCCATCAATAATAATAATGTTGGAATTTGTGCGCAAAATTGTTGTCACACTTTTCTTGCACACACAAACACACACACAACAGTAAATAAACTCATAATGGCATAAATATACAAAATGTGTCTATAAATAATGAGTCTAAGGCAAAGTTCTACAAAAAAAGTCAAAATAAAATATACACAGGAATAAACTACTGCGCCGGAGGACGTATGCCCATCATGTCATAAAATTGCGCCGTACGAGGAGTCACCTCTCCACCAGCTCCAGCTCCAGTCTCCGTAGGAGGAGGAAGACTCAATATAGGACCACTCTAGCCAAGATCAACCTAAGGCTGAGGCCGAGGAGGCTGCTGCGATGACGAGCCTACCTCGTACATCCCACCACCTCTAAAAGCCGAGGTAGCCTCTCCTACCGGTGCAGCATGAGCACCCTCAGAAGAAGATACCAAGCCCTCTGCAACATCAGCTCGAGCAGCCTCAGAGCGACCGCCTCTGCCTCCTGACGAAGTGCGACGACGTCTCGAACTGGACCTCGTTGGATCCCTCCGCCCCTCAGGTCTCGCGCGGGTGTGAGAAGAGATAGGCTGGCCCTGCAAAAAGAGTTAAATCAAAAACAAAGTAAAATTGAAGCAGCAATGCAAAAATAATGAGCAAAGAAAGGCTACCTCTCGGATGACATCATCCTGACGGCAAGTGGTCGCATTCCTCATCCGGACGAGCTGGCTCTGGAAGGCATCTATGCATCGTGCCATCGCCGAAACCACCTCGCGTGAAAACTGTCAGAAAAATAAGTCAGTAAAAAATGCATGATATATGAACACAAAAATTCTGAAAAAACTAGGCTTACTCTAGTCTGGTGGCGAGGAATCGACCGCTCTACAAAGCGCTCACCCTCGGGAGCCGGAGAAATCATCTCCTCGATCGGCCCGTACATCCCCTGGTAGTGGATGGACATACTAGGTGGCACGAATTCATCAGCACCGTCCTGATAAGACAAAAAGGTCAGTAAAACATTACTTGGGGGCTAATTAGTGGAAAGTAAAGCTAAGAAAATCTTACCCTCATATCCTCAGCCGGTACGGGGGCTGGAGCTAACAAAGGTAGTAGATCCTCAGCATAACACCGTCCGAGGATCACAGGGGACAGCCAAGGGGTACCAGCTCCCTCAGACATGCTCGACAACCGCGCCTCGTCGAACATATGACGTGGTGGAGCAACGGGAACGACGAAGACATCAGAAGGGACTATCCAACCGCCCCACGGCCGGTATACCACCTCAGGACCCTATAAAAAGCATCAATTAGGCAAGAATACATCTAAAGCACCGCGGAAAAGCAAGATAAACAATAAAAGTCATACCGAGATGATCCGGTTTCGGACATGTGTAGTGGACTTGTCCACATGATGA
Source organism: Chenopodium quinoa (assembly GCF_001683475.1). Lineage (NCBI taxonomy): Eukaryota > Viridiplantae > Streptophyta > Magnoliopsida > Caryophyllales > Amaranthaceae > Chenopodium > Chenopodium quinoa. The sequence goes on along the minus strand of NW_018742204.1, from coordinate 397,947 downwards.
CTGATAGGGTCGTAAAATATAATTTTTATATATATTAAATTCTTGATTTTATATTGACATTTGATAATTTAATAGTATTATAAGTAATTTTCTTTCGTAGACTTGAGTTACTACTATTTTATTTATTTGGTTGTAGGAAGGAAGATTACGGCACTAAATTACATTTTTACCAACGCTCGGATTAAAAGAAACCAAGACCACATGACCAGATTAAGTCACATTTGTCTCAAGCCCAATAAGATATTATTGTGAATGGGCATACTAGAGGAAAGAGAGCTACAAACCTACAATACTCATCAGAATCTTTTTCTCTTTATTTCGATGAGCAGTGAGGTAGGTTTCTTGAGCGATTTTTGTGGGTACCAAACTGTCAAGCTAGAAAAGATAGAGATGAAATCACATAAGGATGAGAGCGTTCGGGATCAAAGATTTCGGGTGATAAGATTGGGATGCCGAATGGGAAGAAAGGGGGTTGTTTTTGAGATTGGAAGGGGAGAGATTTTTTTAGACTGTTTTTGGAGTAAAGCCGAATTGCATGCGAGAGGAGGCGATCTTCTGGGCAGCGAATTGAGGAAAAAATCAGAAAACAAACTCAGAGCAGTGTAGTAGCGGTGAAGAGAAACAGCATCAGTCGAGAGGACTTAGATGTGTTCTGGAATTTGTCATTTGCTACGGGATTTTTCTGGGCTAGGTTTCAGGAATAAAAACTAAAGAAATTCCTTGGAGCACTGCAACTCGTGTCATAGTCTTGGGTAATCATCAAATTGGTTTTGATACTACATTAGTTTAATATCTCCTTTTACTCTTTGTATTGGATTTCATTTTGGTAATAATAGTCAGAGTTTGATTTCTTATTAAGATATAGGATTGAATTTTATTATTCAGCTAATCATTGGTAAGTTATGGCATTTGTTAAATGTTGGTACTTTGTGCTTCGTTTAGCTACTGCTAGCATTATCAATTTCGATGTTTAATTATTTATATCATATTATGAAGTTTCTTTTTGTACTTGTTATTGTAATTTCAACTCTTAATATGTTAGGCTAATTCATCTTAGGGTAGGGATATATATTATGCATTGGATTATTTTGTTGTGAGAATAGAGATGTTATAATTCTTGGGTATTATGTTTATTTCTTGATTGGGTTGATAATCTGTTTTATTAGTATGAATTACCAGATTATATTTTAGACCGGCCATCTTTAGTATAATTTGCTAGTTTAAATGCTAGAATATTAATCTATGATACGTAATTGTCCGGTTAGTACTCCTTAGTAGCACTTAGGTGTTTAATAGGTGACTGAAACTTGTCCGATGCCTATGATTATCAGCTCTTTAAGTTGCACGAATTTGAGCTTGTGAGATTTGTGGCTTAAGTTAGCTACTTCCTAGTTATTAATGCTGCTAATTAATCGAGTCTAGAGAGCTTGTTCTAGATTGTTAGTTAGTTAGACAATACTCCAAGAGCATGTTTGGTTTATTTGCAATTAAGGGAAGTGTTGAATGTTTGTTTGTGTTCATCGGCTAACATTGAGATAAGAACATAATTTTTATAATTCGATGACCAACAAATACTCCAATGCTATAATATGTCTCCCGATCCCTGTTTTATTATTATTCGTTTTTATCATATTTCAATTTTAGTAGTCTTTCTTTCGTACTTTATTTGTCCCATAGTTCATAGTAGTTTATTTATTAGATCGTAGTACTATTTCTTCAGAACAGGGGTTTCTAACTAACACAAGTTATAATTTAATAAACCAATTCTCTGTGGGATCGACCCTAGCTTACCCTACTACATTTTAGGAGGTTGGAGTTAGGTTTATTTTTGGTAGACACGCGACAGTCGTATCAAATTTTGGCGCCGTTGCCGGGGACTTGGCGTTTTATTTTATTATTTCTTGTGTTTTTCTAACTGTTCTTACTAACTTGTCACCTAGTTCCTTGTTCTTGTATGTGTGACAGAAATTTGAAACATCAAAGATTGAGAAATTTTGCGGCAAGGAACCAGGGACTTATAATTCATCCATTTTCTACTCTTCCTGTAGCTAAAAGGACTCGTGCTCATATACTGGAGCAAGCTCGTCATATTCCGTTACCTCACAGTGAAAGTTCATCTTCGGACGAGGAGGGTGAATATATTTTTGAGATGGGTGATCAAACACTAAAGCAGCTTGCAGCTCCAACGTTTGATCCAAATTTATTGTGCATAGTAGACGATGAGGCAGAAATTGAGATCAAGCCGGGGTTGATTAGAGCTCTTCCCACATTTTCAGGTTTCCGTAATACTAACTCCTTGGGTTCAGTTCACATGAATGAGGCTAGCAGATTTTTGAAGGCATTTCACATAGCATGTGCGGGGATGAAACCGGCTGGTGTCACCCTCGACCAGCTCAAGTTAAAGGCATTTCCTTTTGCCTTGTCTGATGCTGCCAGGGAGTGGTTATTTGAAGTACCTGCTGGAACCATCACAACATGGGATCAAATGCTAAAAGTATTCGCAGAAAGATATTTTCCAGCATCTTTGATAGCTAATATCAGGAAAGAAATATGTGGAATTCGACAAGACGATGCAGAGACACTTCATGAGTACTGGGAGCGTTTCAAGAAACTATGTGATAGTTTTCCAAACCATCAAATCAGTGAGCAATTATTAATACAGTACTTTTACGAAGGACTCAGGGAGACAGACAGGAATTTAGTTGATGCAGCAAGTGGTGGAGCATTGGTTGACAAAACACCCGCAGAGGCAAAGAAACTGATTGTAAACATGGCTGCAAACTCTCAGTATCGAGGAGGTCAAAATATCAAGTCCACCTCTGTACGTCAAGTTAATGAAGTGGTGAGTTCTAACCTTGAGCAACAAGTAGCTAAACTCACTTCCTTAGTGGAGCGAGTAATGATCAAAAGAGGGCAAGAAAAAGTATGTGGCCTTTGTTCAATGGTAGGACACCCAACTGATATGTGTCCTACTCTGCAAGAAGAAGAAGTTAATTCGATTGGTGGTGGTCAGGGGCAGTAAAGACGTTATGATCCATTCTCTCAGACTTATAATCCGGGGTGGAGAGATCATCCAAACCTGAGATATGGTAATGCTCAGCAGCAGGCAGGCAACTCTAACCTCAGACCACCAGCTTTCCAGCAACAGCAAGCTTCTAATCCTCCACCTGGGTTTCATCAGCAACCACAATATCAGCCGCGACCTCAAAATCAGCAAGTTTCCCAGCCACAATCTGGTAGCATGTCTCTGGAAGATATTGTGAAGGCAATGGCTGACAACACTTTGCATTTCCAGAAAGAGACAAGAAGTGGTCTAAAGAACTTGGAGAACCAAGTTTCTCAGTTAGCTAACACAGTAGGAAAGCTCCAAGCTCAGAACTCTAACAAGCTTCCGAGTCAACCAGAGAGAAATCCAAAGGAGAACACGAGTGCAATCTCCCTAAGAAGTGGCAAGCAATTAGAGGTTCCAGCGAAAAAGACTGAAGGGCTGGCAGCACACCAAGAGGAACAAGAGACTATTGTTCCAGAGCAAGATAAGCAGCCCACTAAGGTAAGAGATGTTGTTTCTCCTAATATTGATGAGTTTACTTCTTCTGTTCCATTTCCTAGTAGGTTATCATCTAAGAATAAGAAGAGAGAGCAAGAAAAGGAGAAAGAGACCCTGGACATTTTTCTCAAGGTTGAGGTAAACATACCTTTACTGGAAGCTATAAGACAAGTGCCGCGGTATGCAAAGTTTTTGAAGGAGTTATGCACTAACAAGAGGAGATTGAGTGGAGATGAAAAAGTCAGTGTTAGTGAGAATGTGTCTGCTGTTTTACAGAGGAAAGTTCCTCCAAAGTGCAAGGATCCAGGTATTTTTACTATACCATGTAAAATAGGTAACACGAGATACGATAAATGCATACTAGACTTAAGAGCTTCTATTAATGTCATGCCTTTATATATCTATAAAGCTCTAAACTTAGGACCTTTGAAAGACACTCGAGTGATTATTCAGCTTGCTGACCGTTCTAATACATACCCTGTAGGAGTAGTCGAGGATGTTTTAGTGCAAGTGAATGAACTGGTGTTTCCTGCTGACTTTTATGTTTTAGATATGTCAAATGATGAATCCCCTAGTGCAGCACCTATCTTATTAGGAAGACCTTTTCTGAAAACATCTAGAACTAAAATTGATGTTCACAGTGGGGTGTTGACCATGGAATTCGATGGGGAGGTTATCCGGTTTAATTTATTTGATGCCATGAGATATCCCTCTGATTGTGAATCTGTTTCTAGTATAGATGTCATTGATGCACTAACTGAGCAAGTATTCTTTCTCTCTGGTCATGATGGGTTAGATGTTGTTTTGACTGGGCCTATGGAAAAAGAAAAGTATACTGACTTGCAGGAACATTTTGAGCTTAAGGGGGAAGTTAAGGAAGCTTTTTCCTCTCTGGAAATACTTCCCGATAAGCAGTCAAGGTATGACAAACAGTTTATGCAGTTACCTGTCACTTCTAACAGATTGTTACCTTCTATTGTACAGGCCCCTGAAGTGGAACTAAAGCCACTACCAGACCATCTCAAGTATGCGTTTTTGGGAGAAAATGACACTCTGCCAGTCATAATCGCGAGTAATCTAACTCCGAATCAAGAGCAAAAGCTGGTGCAAGTTCTGAAGGAGCATAAAACAGCTCTAGGGTGGACGGTTGCTGATATAAAAGGAATTAGTCCCTCTATGTGTCAGCACAGAATCTTATTAGAAGTGGTAGCTAAACCCGTGAGACAAGTGCAGCGACGACTTAATCCACCTATGATGGAAGTGGTGAAGAAAGAAGTAATGAAGCTTCTTGAAGTAGGGGTGATATACCCTATATCAGATAGCCCTTGGGTCAGTCCCTTGCAAGTGGTCCCAAAAAAGTCAGGAGTCACAGTGGTGGAAAACGATAAGGGAGAAATGGTTCCCACCCGAGTACAAAATGGGTGGAGAGTTTGTGTAGATTACAGAAAACTCAATTCTTTGACTCGAAAAGATCATTTTCCCTTACCCTTTATTGATCAAATGGTAGAGCGTCTTGCTGGTCATGCTTATTACTGTTTTCTTGACGGTTTTTCAGGTTATGTGCAGGTCCCTATAACTCCGGAGGATCAAGAAAAAACGACGTTCACATGCCTGTACGGCACATTTGCGTATCGTCGTATGCCATTTGGACTGTGCAATGCTCCAGCGACTTTTCAGAGATGTATGGTAAGCATCTTTTCAAATTACCTTGAAAATTTCATAGAAGTTTTCATGGATGATTTCACTGTACATGGAGATTCTTTTGATAGATGCTTAGAACACCTCACTTTGGTCCTTAAACGTTGTCTTGAAACTAACCTTGTGCTTAATTCTGAAAAATGTCATTTCATGGTTCAACAAGGTATAGTTTTAGGCCATATTGTGTCGTCTGAAGAAATAAAAGTTGATAAAGCTAAAATAGATCTTATTTCTTCTCTGCCTTACCCCGCCTCTGTGCGGGAAGTTCGATCTTTTCTTGGCCATGCAGGGTTCTATCGCAGGTTTATTGAAGGATTCTCGAAGATTGCGCAACCACTATGCAGACTACTCCAAAAAGATGTGGAGTTCCATTTTGATGAGACCTGTAAGCAGGAATTTGACAAGCTGAAAGACAAGTTGGTCACTGCCCCTGTTCTACAACCTCCTAACTGGGAGCTCCCATTCGAGTTGATGTGCGACGCTTCTAATTATGCTGTAGGAGCGGTGCTAGGCCAGCGAGTTGGAAAAGTTCCCCATGCCATCTACTATGCCTCAAGGACTTTGGATGCGGCTCAAGCTAATTATAGTACAACTGAGAAAGAACTTTTAGCTGTAGTTTTTGCTTTAGACAAATTCAGGTCTTATTTATTGGGTACTAAAATTGTTGTGTTTACTGACCATGCAGCGCTGAAATATCTGTGGTCAAAAGATGTATACAAACCTAGGCTAATACGTTGGATATTATTGCTTCAACAATTTAATGTTGAAATAAAAGATAAAAAAGGTTCTGACAATAGTGTTGCTGATCATTTGAGCAGGTTAGTTATTGAAGCTGATGAAGGTAAAGTCCCAATCAATGAAGAGTTCCCCGATGAGCAGCTTCATGCCTTGAACTCAAGAACTCCATGGTATGCTGATTTGGTGAATTTTTTTGTATCCGGGAAGTTTCCAGCCAGCTACACAAAAGCACAGAAGGACCGGATGCGTAGTATAGCAAAATACTACATATGGGATGACCCATACCTCTGGAAATACTGTGCTAATCAACTGATCAGAAGGTGCGTACCTGATTCTGAAATTCTTTCTATACTAACTTTCTGCCATTCTTATGCATGTGGGGGACATTTTGGACCAAAGAGAACCGCACGCAAGGTTTTAGAGAGTGGATTCTATTGGCCATCCATATTTAAAGATGCATACGAAATCTGTAAGGCATGTGATAGTTGTCAAAGAACAGGTACACTAGGTCCTAGGAATGAAATGCCCCAAACTCCTATCTTAATATGTGAAATCTTCGACGTTTGGGGTATGGGTTTCATGGGGCCTTTCCCCTCTTCTTTTGGTTTTCAATATATTTTGCTTGCTGTCGATTATGTCTCGAAATGGGTGGAAGCTATAGCCACCCGTACTGATGATTCTAAAGTTGTTGCAGAATTTTTGAACTCAAATATTTTTTCCAGATTCGGATTCCCGAGAGCCATCATCAATGACAAGGGGACACACTTTTGCAATAAGACAATAGGAGCTCTCTTGAAGAAGTATAATGTGTTTCATCGAGTGTCCACTGCATATCACCCACAAACAAATGGACAGGCAGAAGTCTCCAATCGAGAAATCAAGTCCATTCTAGAGAAGACTGTGAATCCAAACAGGAAAGATTGGAGTCTCCGCCTCAACGAAAATTTAGCTCTGTTTTATTCTATCGTCATTTTTTTCAATTTTATAGCTCTGTTTAAAAAAAAAAAAAAAAAGAAAAAAAAGAAAAAAAAAATTCAGCTTAGATATTTCGTTTGCTCCTACTTTGAAGCCCCCTATAATATTCAGGAAACTAATTCTGTTTTTATTTGGCATAAGTTGTTGCAGGACAGTGGGATTGGTTGGACCCAATGGTGAAGTTAAAGCTGCGCTGATACAACACCTGCTTATATCCAAAAATGTTTGCAGCAAGAAAATATGAACATATTGAAGCTTGGGGGGATACCATCAGGCAGTACCCTACCATATTCAACTCATCCGGTGAGCTCGTTTCCTTGTCTCTTCCTATTTCTATCCCCTTATTTTTTTTACAGTCACACATTGAGGGCAATGTGTGGATTAAGCTTTGGGGGAATGCGTTATGTTCAGTCTCTTGGTATGTCTCTGTTGTGGTATGGTATTATATTGAGTCTAATAATGAAATTTAGACAGTGCATTGCATATGAACATTACATTCACTCTACAATGCTTAACTTTGCTAATAGACTTGTATATATATCAAAAAAAAAAAAAAAAAACAAAAAAAAAAACAAAAAAAAAAATGATTTGGCCCTGTTCTATCCTTGATTCAAGTCTTGAGGATCTTTGATTTACTCCACTACAGTGTTGACGGAAGGTAGGCTGTAATTGTTTTAAGAGTTGATAATTGATTTTGTAATCATAAAAATGATTTGCCCCCTACATATATACTTGACTTGACGCTGTTATTGAGCAAAGTAGAGTGATTATTACAGAATGCTTAGCTGGTCTGATGTGTCAATATATTTGGCTTGAAATTGTAATTGAGCAAGAGTGGAGTAATTGTAACATGTCAGGTTGCATACTATTATATCAAGAGTCTAACTTCTCTGTAATTTCATGCCTTTGCTTGAGGACAAGCAAAATATTAAGCTTGGGGGTGTTTGATAGGGTCGTAAAATATAATTTTTATATATATTAAACTCTTGATTTTATATTGACATTTGATAATTTAAGAGTATTATAAGTAATTTTCTTTCGTAGACTTGAGTTACTACTATTTTATTTATTTGGCTGTAGGAAGGAAGATTACGGCACTAAATTACATTTTTACCAACGCTCGGATTAAAAGAAACCAAGACCACATGACCAGATTAAGTCACATTTGTCTCAAGCCCAATAAGATATTATTGTGAATGGGCATACTAGAGGAAAGAGAGCTACAAACCTACAATACTCATCAGAATCTTTTTCTCTTTATTTCGATGAGCAGTGAGGTAGGTTTCTTGAGCGATTTTTGTGGGTACCAAACTGTCAAGCTAGAAAAGATAGAGATGAAATCACATAAGGATGAGAGCGTTCGGGATCAAAGATTCCGGGTGATAAGATTGGGATGCCGAATGGGAAGAAAGGGGGTTGTTTTTGAGATTGGAAGGGGAGAGATTTTTTTAGACTGTTTTTGGAGTAAAGCCGAATTGCATGCGAGAGGAGGCGATCTTCTGGGCAGCGAATTGAGGAAAAAATCAGAAAACAAACTCAGAGCAGTGTAGTAGCGGTGAAGAGAAACAGCATCAGTCGAGAGGACTTAGATGTGTTCTGGAATTTGTCATTTGCTACGGGATTTTTCTGGGCTAGGTTTCAGGAATAAAAACTAAAGAAATTCCTTGGAGCACTGCAACTCGTGTCATAGTCTTGGGTAATCATCAAATTGGTTTTGATACTACATTAGTTTAATATCTCCTTTTACTCTTTGTATTGGATTTCATTTTGGTAATAATAGTCAGAGTTTGATTTCTTATTAAGATATAGGATTGAATTTTATTATTCAGCTAATCATTGGTAAGTTATGGCATTTGTTAAATGTTGGTACTTTGTGCTTCGTTTAGCTACTGCTAGCATTATCAATTTCGATGTTTAATTATTTATATCATATTATGAAGTTTCTTTTTGTACTTGTTATTGTAATTTCAACTCTTAATATGTTAGGCTAATTCATCTTAGGGTAGGGATATATATTATGCATTGGATTATTTTGTTGTGAGAATAGAGATGTTATAATTCTTGGGTATTATGTTTATTTCTTGATTGGGTTGATAATCTGTTTTATTAGTATGAATTACCAGATTATATTTTAGACCGGCCATCTTTAGTATAATTTGCTAGTTTAAATGCTAGAATATTAATCTATGATACGTAATTGTCCGGTTAGTACTCCTTAGTAGCACTTAGGTGTTTAATAGGTGACTGAAACTTGTCCGATGCCTATGATTATCAGCTCTTTAAGTTGCACGAATCCGAGCTTGTGAGATTTGTGGCTTAAGTTAGCTACTTCCTAGTTATTAATGCTGCTAATTAATCGAGTCTAGAGAGCTTGTTCTAGATTGTTAGTTAGTTAGACAATACTCAAAAAGCATGTTTGGTTTATTTGCAATTAAGGGAAGTGTTGAATGTTTGTTTGTGTTCATCGGCTAACATTGAGATAAGAACATAATTTTTATAATTCGATGACCAACAAATACTCCAATGCTATAATATGTCTCCCGATCCCTGTTTTATTATTATTCGTTTTTATCATATTTCAATTTTAGTAGTCTTTCTTTCGTACTTTATTTGTCCCATAGTTCATAGTAGTTTATTTATTAGATCGTAGTACTATTTCTTCAGAACAGGGGTTTCTAACTAACACAAGTTATAATTTAATAAACCAATTCTCTGTGGGATCGACCCTAGCTTACCCTACTACATTTTAGGAGGTTGGAGTTAGGTTTATTTTTGGTAGACACGCGACAGTCGTATCAATGACCGCCCCAAGAGGCGCTCACTGGAAATCCCCGCGGCGATGGTCTCGCCGGCGCAACAGAAGGAAAATACTCGTAGAACCAGATCTACAAGGAGTTAAAAGTGTGAGCAAAGGCTAACTAATATGCAGAGCTAAACTTTATAGGGAATAAATGTTTACCTCTACGACCTTCCAAAAGGCAGACAAAGCAACGTTCATCCCAAAGGACCGGTGGCGACACAAGTCCCTCAGCGCACGAACGAAGTCAGCATAGGCCAAGCTAGCCCAATCATAAGTCCCGATCCGGTGAAGATTACGGACAGCAAGAAGATAGTAAAGCAACACTCTACTACCTTTGTTAGGGGAGAATGTCCCTGACAACAATATCAGCACAACGATGCGCACCCGCTGCTCTCGGGTGGTCGCATCGTCATCAAGAGCCGCTGCCAGCGTCGAGCGGCGAATTCCTCTAGTACTAAACTGAGTTGTCTCGACCTCAGCTCGGACCCGAATAGCGATCGGCCCCAACAGCTCCTCGACCTCCAAAGAAAAGACGTCGATTCCACTATCAAACGACAGTGGAACAGAAGTGAACTCCAGTCCTGTGATGAGACTGAAGTCCGTAGGGGTGACCATCATCTCGCCCCGGGGGAAATGGAAGGTGTTGGTGGTGTTCCAGAAGAACTCCACCAAAGCGCGCACTACGTGATGACCCCCGCTGGAGGCAACCATAGCCTCGGAGGTCTCGAACAAAGTTGCTAGTCCACAAGACTCCCATAGGAGTCTCGTCTCAAGATCCCTAGCGATGTGCATCTTGTACAAATCGCCCAAACCATCACAGCCAGGCCGTGATGTCGTGTCCTCCCGGGGGTGATGCCCTGTCTCACCCTCTCAGAAATGTAGTGGACAGGGGCGAAGAACAAGGTCCGCTCATCCCACTCCGGAAGTCGACCAAGAGAAGTGGAAGGCGTGATGTCATCCTCCACGGGTTCCTGCTCCCGTCTAGTGTTTTGGGACCGTGAACCTGACCCTCGTTGTCTAGCAATGCTACATTGTGCAAAATTTTGAAATGTAGTATCTAAAGTTTTCCTAGCCGCATGATACTATGTTCACAAAAACAGAGTACGTAGTACTAAAACAGAGCACAAATTCAAATTAAGCATGACAACATTTTTCAAGCAATCAAACAAATTGGACAAGAATTGCTAGCAAAAATGTCAAGAACGAGTCACATTGTTCTTCACGACCTTAATAGGTCCAACAATGGCAAATTGCTCATTTCTTCACCAAATTAAGTCAAACAAGTCTCAAATTACTCCCAAGGCAATATACAAACATAATCAAGCAATTTCATGGCATAAAACTTGACAAACAAAGCAAATTGAGCATTATAAATTTCGAATTTTCATGAAATTCGTAAATAAACATGCCAAGAATTCGTAAAAACTGATATGAGTTTGAAGAAAACTTACATAGATCAGGAAAATAGATGAAAAGAGCTTTGATTTGCAACAAATTTGAGCGAATTCGGTTGAGAAACGAGCAAGCAATGAGCAATTGAAGCTTTCGGGTTTCTTCGAGCAGTTTCGCGACGAACAAAGCAGCAAAATGAAGAGGAAGGGGGTATTTAAGGAAATCCCCGTGCTGGCGCTAGGCCCTATGCATTGGCGTCACAAATTTGGCTTGGCGCCTGGCGCCAATATCAGCGCCTAGCGCTAATGCTAATAAGGTGGCGCTTATGGTTTTTCAGTGGCGCCAAAGCATCCAGCCACCTGATGAGGTTGTGCTAGCCTTCTGCAACATATTTTTTGGTTCCTTGGTACGCCAGTTAACCCCTCTAAGCAATTTGACATGATTTAGTAATCGGCTTGATTACATAAAGTGATCAACCTGACAAGAGATCGTCTCACTTAGCTTAAAGCGCCTAAGCATTGGCTCATTAGCAAAAGGCACTGACATATAGGTTCGAGAGCAAAAGAGCACCGACATACAGGTTCAAAGCAACGGAAGCGCCGACGTATAGGCATAGCGGAAGCAAAGTTCAGGCAAACTTTTAAAGATCGACAGGCGTGGATCTTCGGTAATTTCCTTTGGAAAATTATCGCATCAAATGAAGGTGACTTCAAGAGAAGATATCTTCGACGGCATTCCCTAGCTTGCGGAAAGTTGTCATGAACAACTGGAGGTAATTTTGGGCGAAGTTATCTTCGATGGTATTCCCTAGGATGTGGAATATTATCAATGCGGATGGAGATTGTTTCAAGAGAAATAATCTTCGATAGTATTTCCTAGGATGTGGAATACTATCATTGCAGAGGAGGATCATTTCAGGCGAAGCAATCTTCTAATTTGGAAGCAGTTACAGGCATAGCGGTTTTCAAGCGGGATGGCATTCTCTAGCTTGCAGGAGGTCATCAAAACAACAAGGATATAGCAGCAAATCGGTTACTTTCAGAGACGTGTGCTCGAGGGTGCAAGATACGCGTTTCTTAACTCTTTTATCTGTTTAACTAATGCTAGTTTTGCAGGTATCGGCGTTGCAAGATTGATTTAGGATCGCAGAACGTTCTAAATCATTCTCCGTCCCTATCGATACTTTGACTTTCGTTTTTCGAAACTTGCGTTTCTCCAAACTCAGTCAAAGTGGGGGCTTCTGTAGACACCCATTTGTGTCTCCCCAAAACCAAACCCAGTGATGAGTATCTTTCACGTTGAATCATAATCGAATGAAACGAAAGTGTGGAAAGGTCTAGTGTTGCAGAAAGTTTTAATTTCTTTTCTCTTCTCTCTGTTTTTGAAAACTTATTTTAAGAAAACAGCCAATCCAGTTTGGTTGATCCATGATATGGGTCCAATAGTAGTGTAGTTGGATGGGGCTTGCAAAGACCTTTCCAAAGATATATTATAAGCCCAATTCCGATGAATATTGAGGAAGTTATGGCCAATCTACTAAACTGGGCCCGGTTTGAGCTTTATGTACGGCCCAATGATATAGGGGAGGGCCTAATATGATTTATCATTCCTAATGCAATTAGGAATGGTTTTAGTCTTCTAGATTCTTCTAGAAGGTTCTTTTCATTCCTAATTCAATTAGCATTGATAAATTGACTTTTGTTGACTTTTAAGAGTTTTAATTAAAATCAAATAGAATTTTCGAGGAAATTATATTATTTTATTCTCCAGTACGGTAAACTTATCGGATTTTTGAAAACGCGTTGGAATCAGGCTTGGCGCCTAACCCCAGGCCTTGGCGCCTGAAAACAGGCCTGGCTCCTGGCGCTAGCCATTGCCGCCTGGCGCTAGTGTTGGCGCCTAGCGCCAGCTAGCCAGGGTTGGCGCCAGCTCTGTTTTTAATGCGTTAGACTCTGTTTTGTTAATTTATCTTTCTTGGCTGATTTTCTCTATAAATATTGTATTAAAAACTCCGTTTTGATTCATGAAGATTCATCAACATGTAGGAGTTTATAGGTACTACGCAGCGGAAAAACATGAATCATATTCAATCAAGTACCAATCCCAAGAATCACATGCATAACACACAAGACACATAATCATACCTTTGACGCGTGAATTCCACGAAGCTATTCGACGGGCAAATCAGGGAGAGAATAGAGCCCCAAGCGTTGCTCCTCTACTTAGTCCACGAGATTCGAACGAGCCGTCCACCAATACTAGATTGGTCGAGTGATTGAGGAGAACCGCGATCACCACCTTTACGGACAACCGACCACCGCACGAACCACCACCACCATGACACACCACCGGCGCCTAGGAGGAGGAGAGAGTCGTGAGAGAGAGAGAGAGGACTTTGAGAGGGTTGGGTTTCGTGTTTGCTAATTAGGGTTTGATCACACTGATCAGTTAATTGCTTCCTTACTGCAAACCTAGGCACCTAGTCTATTTATAATCTCATTATAATTAGACTAGGGCACGAAGCCCAAAACTCCTTCTAATCCACTACATGGCCGACTACCTAGAGTGATGAGGCCCATGATGCGCCTCGTCCTCTAATGCTCGATCTAGCCCCTTTGTGTGACCTTATAGGATCCGTCCAATTGGGCTTTGGCCTATTTTACTAGTCCAAAGATCGTTAGTACCTCTACCTATGGCAAAACGACAATCCAAATGTACGAACTTAATTATCTCCATAATTTGATCCAATTATATATCTAGTAATTGCACGACGAAGACATAACTCCTTCAATCTCCCACTTGTCTGAGACAAGGGTGCAATATTCAAATTCCTTAAGTCAATATATGTGTCGATTTGGTAATATGATTGCATCACATGTCGAGATCATATTAATCTACAAATCGTTTCTTGAAATCTGAGTTAGAATTACAAAACCAAATGATTACTGTGTAATGCATTTGAACGCAGCCACTTATTTTCTGAATTCTCCCTCACAAGCGGCCATGATACATTTCCTAATTTAATAGGTAGACTCTATCCAATCTTGTGGCAACATGACTCCCACTCAACTTTTGAAATAACCGGGAAACACCCTTTATAATCTCCAGTTACGGACGTTTGAGTGTACCACAGTCACAACATCCATTGAATGAAATCAATGTTCCACTCATGTCAAAGGAATCCACTAATATATACGGAAGCTCTATAATTGAACTTCAATGTAGGTCAATAGTTCGATCATGCATCATTCATGCATATCCAAGTGATTGACCGAGCATCACTATGCCCCCATAGCCCATGAAACTGCGCTATCCAATCAATCTTACATGCTAGTTCATTTATTGAAATCATTTATGTCCACTTTAATGATCTCGAACTAGGAACTTTAAATAATGTATGAATTTTGTTCGCATGTGGGGTTTCAATTCACCAGGTCATCAACCTGATGAGCCCATCAATTCATAATTATTTTGGACATTTTATTTAATTTCCAAAACCATAATTAAATAAGAGAAATAATAATTTCTATTTTAAACATAATTCTGCAAATTGATGCATTTCTCATGTAATATGTTTTCTCAAAACATATACAACTTAAATTACACAACTTGCTTCAATCCTAGGACTTTTATATGACTTTCATAGCTTAGTCCATGGAAGGGGTTTAGTGATTTCTCACTCATATTAAAACTTTGCAGAACACGACCTTCCGCTGGTCAATGATCTCATAATTGAGGTGATATCTCATATCCTTTTGTTTGGATTTGTCATGTGACTCTGGCTCCTTTGTTCTTGGTCAAAGGTGACCCTTTAGTCACATGACATTTTAATTCGAACTTACTCTCAAACTATCTCACTATAGTTTAATACACATATTATGACATTGAGTATGCAACAGTGCTCTGCTTTGAACTCTTCAAGCTCATTGTCCTTTTCCATCCAGACACAAATATGCATTTAGATCACCATCTAGAATCATCTTGCCTGTTTGGAAAACTTGCATTCGTGTAACCTTTTGACAACTTGCTTAAATTACCATTTAGCACAATAGCTAGAAGAATTCCTTTTAGTGCTTCTCAAGTACTCAAGGATCTATTCTTGCTAATTCTCCGTATGCTCATTCTGAATTTGCTTGAAACTTGCTACACATGCACAATTCATGTGCAACATCTTGCATTGTACATTTCATGGCACATATAATTAACCTTTTGCAAAAGCATAAGATACATTATCCATACAACTCAACTCTATTAGCTTTTGAAGGCATTGAGTCTTACTGAGTGTAATACCATGAAACATGGGAAGACATCCTCTCTTAGAGTCTTGCTTCATGAACTTGTCAAGATCCTTATCAACATAAGTCTCTCGATTCATTCCAATCATTCCTCAAGATTCACTTCATGGATCTTAATTCCCAATATGTACTCAACATCTCCTAAGTCTATCATATTAAAACAATCTTTCTAACCACTGCTTGACTTATTCAAGCATTGATATATCATTTCATATGAACTGTATGTCAACTACATACTAGACTAAAAGACCAATTACTCCCACTAAACTTCTTGTCTCTACAAGATTCCCTTTTCGTTCTATTAAGGAAATCAAACTGTTTGATTGCCTCATCAAAACGAATGGTCCAACTCCTTAATGCTTACTTCAATTCATAAATGAATTTCTGAAGTTTGCAAAACTTTCTAGGAATTTTTGGATTTCAAAACTCTTAGGATGTATCATATACATTCTCACCATCAAGAACATTTCATGAAAGTGATTTTGATATCCATAACTAGAATAATCCGAATAGACTTACCAACTAATAGGTTTGACCCTATTTGTAAGACTATTATGGTCTAACATATTTTTTACAAACATGGAGTCCATACTGGATTTCATGGTTTAAAGCCATTTCCTAAGTTGGCATTTATCCAAAGCTTGCTTGTAGGCCATGGATTCTAACCGTTCTAATAAGAAAATTTTAGAATCCACCTTTTCTTAGAATTTCAACAAACTGTTTGTTTTGATCCCAAGTAACGTACGATAGGTATGAGCGACAATAGAATTATTCTGTTCAACTCTTTGAAGTCTTTCATTCTAGTGGGACGATAGAAGCCTCACTAGTGGAATTAGCTTGCTTCGACACATGGTTTATCAAATTAGCTGATTTCATATGCCTTCGTCTCTGATGTAGTGTTATCCACATCCATTTGTTGCTCGTTTCGAATCTCACCGAGATCTAACTTTACTCCCACTTGGCTTTGTAGGAAGACATTCTTTCTATAAAGACACTATCGCGAGCAACAAACACTTTGTTTCTACGCGATTGTTGGAATAATACCTCTTAGTTTCCATAAGAAAACCCATGAAGAACTACTTTTCTGATTTAGGGTGTATTATTTTATCTTTGTAAACATTTTACATTGATTTCATAACCCTTAATCCTGTTAGAAAAGATAACTCTTGGAACATTTCCAAATCATAAATCTTATGACATCTTTACTACTGCTTTGGTTAAGTTTCTTGTTTAGTTTATCGCAATTGTTGTTGTTCTAATGCATATCCTCAAAACGATATTTGTAAATCATTAAATCTTGGATCGAACAATGGCAAGCAAAGTTTGATTCCTTCTTCATAAACATACACTTTAATTGTAATGTTTCCGGATTGTGAATTAATCCCTTTAGATGATCATTCCTTTTGAGCTAAATATTTATCATAACAATCATATTGTGGTGTTAAATTGTTTATCTCAAACTGATTTTACATTTCATTTTTGGAAATTTTGAACTTTTCAATTATTCCAAGTTTTACTTCATTAAGTAATTATCGATATGTTTACTTAAATCGTCAGTAAAAGCGATGAAGTAGTTAAATCTCTTTGCTAATTTTGAGCTTATTGGTTCACACACATCATATGTATGAGTATCAAAAAGGTTATTTTAGCTTCTTTTATTCTTTCTACTAAAAGGCAACTTGGTCATTTTAACTTATCAAGCATGACTTATTTCTCATGTGATTCATAATCATATAAGAATGAGAGTCATAATCATATAAGAATGAGAGTCCATCCAAAACTTTGGATGTGCAAATGGTTTATGTGACCTTACTTTACTTGTTGTAAGTGTATTTTGAATCATCTAAATTTACTTTTGTGATCTACTTATATCAATGTCATAAAACAAAATTAACTCATATCTAGCAAAATGAAAACAATTTATTACCTTGGTCATGGATCAACACTTGTCCAAGCCAAGTAAACCAAATTCAGTATTCAAAACAAGAAAACCGAAATATTGTCTCATCAAAACTGGAAATTGTTCTAAAATCATGATAAACTAATCAAAAATTTTAAACTATGAAGCTATCTGGCCACTCAAATACTTCTAGTGCACCTTCAAGCTCCATTTCCATGCTAGCTTCACTTATTTTCAGTTCCTGCGCAACATCACTATGTTAAGCACTGCAACTTGGTATCTCATACCTAAGTGAAAGTTAAAATGTTTATAACATTATACCTGAGGTTGATGCTCCATTCTTCTTGAGGAAGTCATGGTATTTCTGGCAATTTCGCTTCCAATGCCCCTTCTTCTTGCAGTAAAAACATTCACTTTCACTTGCAGCCTTGGGCTTTGGAGTCGTCTTAGGCTTTTCAGGAGCCTTGGCAACTTGCTTGCCCTTGCTCTTAGCACTAGCCTTTTGCCCCTTCTTCTTGAACCCCTTTCCCTTTTGAATCATAAGAACTTCCTTCTTAGGTTCCTTAGGGATTTGTTTCTCAGCACTAACCAGCATTGCATGCAATTGATTCATAGTTTTTGCAGTGGCAGTCATGTTAAAATTCATGATAAACTGGTTAAAACTTTCTCGTAGTGAATGGAGAATGATGTCTGTTGCCAAATCATCACTGTATGGGTGCCCCAGTTTTTCCATACTTTGAATTAGGCCGTTCATTTTGAAAACATGATCATGAACTGTGGCTCCCTTCTCCATCCTACAATCCAGAATCTCACAATGGAGCTCATACCTTTCAACTCTAGCTTGTTTCTTAAACAAAGCTTTGAGTTCTTGCATGATTGAATAGGCATCCTGGTCCTCAAAGCGCTTTTGAAGACTAGGCTCCATGGTAGCAATCATTAAGCAAGTGATAGGTATAGCTCTGTCATGAGCTTCCTTGTGCTTCTTGATCTCTGCCACAGTTGGATTTTCTGGCAAAGGTCCTGGTAATGGGGTATCAATGATATCCTCTTTACCCTCAGATTTCAGAACAAGTCTTAGCATTCTTTCCCAAGTGGAAAAGTTCTCCCCTGTCAACCTATCCTTCTCAAGGAATGGTCGAAGGTTGTAAACGTTGTTGTCATTGTGGTTACGGCTACCCATCTATGTCAAAATAAGGCAAAGTTTAATAATTATGTTTAATTTAAAATTAAAGTACCATAAACGCATTCATTTGGTAACTTTAAAACACTTTATTCAATAATTAATTGATCCCAATTGAATTTAAGTGATTCCAAAATCCTTTATTTGTGCAATAATTGACCGGACTTTGGCCCTACCATCAACCATTACATTTTCAAGGTGAGTAAACTCTTTACTGATTACAACTCTTGTAACTCTTGGTTGAATAATTAATCATCACATGTTTAATTATTTCCCTTTGCTTCAAGGTTCTAAACTCTTTAGGTAACCTTGTTGAGCACAACCAATTAAAAGTGTAAAATTTGTTTTACCCCCACTCCCCTAAGATATAATATGACACCCAGCTTTGGCATGACCCATCATAAATATCAAAGGTTTCATCGGGTTTTTAATTGGAAAAGCAATCTCAATATCACTGGGACCTAGATTTATTATGTTGTGATTATTTAGTGAACTCTAGCGCATCATCAATCAACATAAATGAAATCTAACATGCATAATCTACTAATGCATTAAATCATGACATAGTATGGCCCCTTAGTCCTAAGAAAACTAGAAATGAAAAAGCTCCCACTTGAATCACCATGGATCTCCATCCACCTTGCTCCTTTGGGCCTTCACTTCATGGGCTTCTTTGGACTAACACTATTTAAATAACTATTCTATTTACTTTAAATAAAAGTTACAAAAATACTTAACGGTACGCAGACCGTATTTAAATTACAAAAATACATCACGATGCGCAGATCGTATTTAAGAATCTATGGGCCATACTAGTCTATATATAGCAACATAATATCATATATTATAAAAGTGCCATATAATAAATCACTCAACATGCTTGTCTAAACTACAACATCGAATGTTCATAATAAAGTCAACGCATTTCCTAAAATATCTCATATTTTAATCATAATTAGATAATATCATATATTATTCATGACCATTTATAAAATATCATATATTTAATTTAGTCATGAGATAGAATCAAATCATATTTTAATCTAGAAAGATAAATCTTATTTAATCTTTCATGATTATCCTAACAAATTTAGGAGATTCTATCCTAATTATTAGCCAATCAAATAATTTTAAAATCAATTATATCCTAATCTAATTATGGGATAATCACATTATTTAAATCAATTATTATCCTTTTGGAATATGCTCAGAATATCCTAGTCAATCTTATCCAAAATTAACCACTTTAATTAGGATAATTACCAATTTAACAACTTTAAATATGGATAATATCAAATATAACAACTTTTGAATATTTGATTTTATCCTAAAATAAAAGATTTTATCCAAATAAAACCAACTTTATCTTTTAAAAATAAAAGATCATATTTTCAAAATATTTTAACTTATCCAAAATAAAACTGATTTTATCCCAAAATAATTCACAATTATCTTGAAATAATTTTAAAATAGGATAATTAATCTTTTTTTTTTTTGAAAAATCCGCAAGCCACCACCGTCGGCCACCGTGGTTGGCTAGCCGAAGCTAGCCACGATGGCTGGCTACCTTAACAACAGCCACTGCCGCAAGGCAGCAGCGTGCAGCTGCTCTGGCAGCCGTGGCAGTAGCCGTGCAACGCTTGCACGCTGCTGCCCACAGCTACCCCAGACCGCCTGTCCTCCCTCCCTCTCTGACTGCCACTCGGTCGGCAGCCGCCGTGGCTGAGCCACCCAGCCGCGGTTGCCGACCACCTATTTTTTTTTTTTTGTGTTTTAATTTAATTAAAATAATGCTTATCATAATTAAATTAAATCAGTCCATAAGATTAAAATTAAATCACTTTCAACTTTAAAATTAGGGTTCTTCATAAAATTAATCCCAATTTAATTCTAACTTTTAAAATTAAATTGATGATCATACACAAAACACTTTTATGCATAAATCAATCCGATTAAAATTATGAATCATAAAATAAATCGAATTAAATCAAAATCAAGCACAAAAATCATATTTTAGGGCTAGGATTTTCGAAAAATTCGAAATTTTAGGGTTAGGGTGTTCGAAATTTTCGAACAATTTAGGGCTAAATTTCGATCACTTCATGGCTATTTTGAGCATAATTAAATAACATTTAATCGATTCCAAAAGTTTAATCACATTAAATATAATAATTGAACCATAATTAAATTAATTTCTCCCTCTAATTGATTAAAAATTAACGTGGACATCAAATAATCGTATTATTATGATCTAGCGCGTTCATGCAAGAGGCTAACTGATACCACTGTAGGAGTTTATAGATACTACGCAGCGGAAAAACATGAATCATATTCAATCAAGTACCAATCCCAAGAAACACATGCATAACACACAAGACAAATAATCATACCTTTGACGCGTGAATTCCACGAAGCTATTCGGCAGGCAAATCAGGGAGAGAATAGAGCCCCAAGCGTTGCTCCTCTACTTAGTCCACGAGATTCGAACGAGCCGTCCACCAATATTAGATTGGTCGAGTGATTGAGGAGAACCGCGATCACCACCTTTATGGAAAACCGACCACCGCACGAACCACCATCACCACGACACACCACCGACGCCTAGGAGCAGGAGAGAGCCGTGAGAGAGAGAGGAATTTGAGAGGGTTGGGTTTCATGTTTGCTAATTAGGGTTTGATCATACTGATCAGTTAATTGCTTCCTTACTGCAAACCTAGGCACCTAGTCTATTTATAATCTCATTATAAGTAGACTAGGGCACGAAGCCCAAAACTCCTTCTAATCCACTACATGGTCGGCCACCTAGAGTGATGAGGCCCATGATGGGCCTCGTCCTCTAATGCTCAAACTAGCCCCTTTGTGTGACCTTATAGGATCCGTCCAATTGGGCTTTGGTCTATTTTACTAGTCCAAAGATCGTTAGTACCTCTACCTATGGCAAAACGACAACCCAAATGTACGAACTTAATTATCTCCATAATTTGATCCAATTATATATCTAGTAATTGCACACGACGAAGACATAACTCCTTCACAACAATCATTAATTCTTTAGCATTCTCTAAACAATTCATCTCTCTTAAAACATTCAATTCTTTCTTACTTTGCTTTTTCATACAAAATTCCGCATTCGCAAGATCTAGAAACACCTAGCCATATTCGAAGTTGCCTTCGCCCTAGACGTGAAAGGTTTAATTTCTGAGGGTTTGGTCCCAAATCTCTATTTCAATTATTTAATTTAATTGTTTGTTTATTATTTTCCTTGAAATTACTAACGTGTGTATTTTGCAATTAGAAAGAGGTACGAGGCATCAAAGTAAGTACTTTATTGATTTATTGATATTATGATGTAGAAATCATGTTTACATTGTTATTATGATATTCCTAGTATCATGTCTAGGGTAACTTTAATATTAAATATGATTGCTATGATGCTTCCTATGTTCTTCCTAATATTTATGATTGTTAGTATCATGTTAGGGTTAAAGATTTGATTTTTATTGCTTAGTGACATGCTAGGATTTGTTATTAATCTTGTTAATATCATGCCTAAGATCTTGCTATTTTTATTATGCTTTAATATTAACATGAATATGATTATGATTATAATTGTTATGATTTATGATGATGATGATTATTATTATTATTATTATTATTATTATTATTATTATTATTATTATTATTATTATTATTATTATTATTATTATTATTATTATTATTATTATTATTATTATTATTATTATTATTATTTTGGTGATGATTATTTTATTTATGATTATTATTATGACTATTATAATTTTATTACTATGGTTATTATGGTGCTTGATATTTATTCATTATTTTATTTTTATTTCTTGATCACGCCTTTATGCGTGTTTAAAGGGAATTGGTACTAGTAATCACGCTTAATAAGATATTAATAATCTTGTTTAAGGTTAATTGTGATTATAATTTCAAGTTATCGCCAATAATAGTTTGTTTGTGCATTAATATTCAACCAACATAGATAAACAGGTTTAGGGTTAAACCTAATGATTGCATGTTAATCAAAAAGCGCACATGAATACGATCTGAATAAAGTAGAGGCCTATTATTAGGGCAGGTTCAATCTCTTTTAGGTTGGATTTGTACCATCATCCCCGAACCCTAATTTGGTTCTATACCTTATGGAGTTGACGATCTCTTGGATCGTTAAGGGGTTTAACCTTCACCTCGTGAACGGTTTACAAGTTCCAAAAAACACTTGTCGGCGACTCTTTTGCTCAATCTTCTTCCCTTTTGGACGCCAAAGTACTTTAGTGTATGATCACAGTGGGGTTCAAGCTAGTGGGATTTAAAGGCTTGAAATTATTCCCTACAATATGCATTATCCTACATACCATGAATTAACTTGAGAATTCTTGTCTTCTTTGAAAGTTGTAAATAGTAGAAATGGACCGAATTTAATTTTTAGGTTGAACAATAGGAATATTAGTTTAACTTATGTGGAATTTTGTAAATTGTTTGAATTAAATTCTGAATAACCACACCAATGGCATGTTGAATATAAAATGGGTGACATTTATTATGCTCTGACTGGTTTGCCTACTCCTGACCCCCTACATGCTAGTGTCAAACCTATTCATCACCCTATCCCAAAAATCTGGCAAAGATTTGCGGGTTTGTGTTTTTTAGGTAGAAACGAGCCCCATAACGCCCAAACTAACGAACTAGCTGTTATAGGTCACTATGTGTATGGGTTTGGGAAATTGAACATAGGTAGGTACATTATTCACCATCTGAGCAGACATGCCACGGTCAGTACCCAATCTCGCACCCCCATTCGTATAGGAGGCCTTATCACTAGAATAGCAGTGAAAAAGGTCGGTTTTGTTGAGGGTGGACCCCACCAACTGACCAACTGTGGACCAGATACCTATATGATTACTAGGTATTTTGAGGAGTTGGGGTGGGTACGACCGGACAGTGAGCAGACACCCCACTGGTGTATTAGGACTGGGACCGAGCATCCTTTGCCCATCTTTCCCCTACCTAGTCCTGACATGACCGCCTTTCCCCCCGGGAAACCATCCTACACATATGACCTTTTAGTTGCCAACACTAGGGGGCAAGCACCACCAGTTCCACCACCCCAGCCTCAGCCTCAGCTCGAGGTGGAATTTTCTCCACCTCGCATGTCTCACTCCGTCCCCCATGTTGACTCTGACCCAGTTTGGGACCTTCAGAGTATAAGTCAGGCCTTAGGACGTATCGAGCACTCCCACACTGACCAGAGGTTAGGGTGCCTGGAGAGGAACCAGGGTAGATCTCTCTACCCTATGTATAATGATTATGCTCGTCGGGGCAACATTCCCGACGGTGCTATTTACCCTGACTGGTTTCAGCCTCCACCCCAAGGATACGATAGGGATCCCACTTCCCATGGCATTTATACTGACTATTCTTCCTTCCATGGGTACGGTCAGGACATTCCTTTCGGGGGACCGGCGGGGGGGAGTTTTCATGCTGACTATTTTGGTGGTAGCTCTTCTGGTGCAGGTGGTGCAGGTGGCAGTGGAGGTGCAGGGTTTGGCTCCACGGATGAGGATGATTAGGACTAGATATGCAGAGCTAGTTCCCGAGCCAATGAGGACATTGTCTGACTCTGGCTTGGGGGAGATTTTGGATTTGGTATCTTTCTTTTTCTCTTTTCTTTTATTTTTGGTGTGTTTTCTTAGTTTAGATTTATTGCTTTCTAGGTTAGTTTTATTGCTTTCTTATAAAAATTGAAAAATAAAAAAATCCAAAAATACGTTCCAATGAATTGTAAATCATGCTTCCCTGTGCTCCTTACTTGAGAAAATTGTTTTGATTCTTGGTTATTGATGATAAGAATTGTGGATTAGTTGATCATGATTTGATGTTTGATTGCCTTGAAACCTTATCCTGAGTCAATTTTGCCCAACTACTTGTGAATATAGTGCTTGACTAGTTGATTTGGTTAGGAATGTGTGTTAGTTCCTGGTATGTCAATGAATTTGAGTATTGGTTTGCAACTATAAGTAATGTTTATATAATTCATTATTATGCACATTGAGGAGGACGAAGGCTTTTGTTCTTTTAGGTGGCCTTCAGATGACTTTAGATACATTTGTTCCCTTCTTGCTACCCATGTTGTTGCCTTGACCTTATTGTTGTTTATTAGCCACATTACAAGCCGATTTTCCCCGTTGGTTACTAGTCCTAAGCTTGGCTTGGGGGAGCTATTAGTGAGTGAGGTGAGGGAGTTTGTAGTGTGCTTTTTATTTGCACAATTTGGGTGGGATTTGAGAAGTTGTTTTGTTTTATCATGTTTATTTTTGATAAGTTTGAAAGTTATATTTTCTTGAAAAAATAAAACATGATGTTATGAAAAAAAAAAAGAGAGAAGTTCAAGAAAAAAAGGTGAAAAAATAAGTGAACTTCAATAGAAAAAAAAAACAAAAAGAAAAAAAATGTTCAATGTTCAAATGTTCTAGTTGGAGGTTGATCAGAAAGAAAAATTGAGTTTCAATGAAAAATTCAAGTTTGGAAATAAAGTTTGTTTATTCACTCCAGTTCTTCATTATTATATCTTATGAGTGAAATTGTAAGAGTTGGGATTATTTATATTGTTTGGAGTATATT
This sequence comes from Chenopodium quinoa, assembly GCF_001683475.1. Classification (NCBI taxonomy): domain Eukaryota; kingdom Viridiplantae; phylum Streptophyta; class Magnoliopsida; order Caryophyllales; family Amaranthaceae; genus Chenopodium; species Chenopodium quinoa. Next base: position 372,777 of record NW_018742204.1, on the reverse strand, counting down.
TGGTGGATTTTTGTTAGAGTTGGTTATGTAGGAGATGTTGATCATCTTTTATTTTGATCATGAGTTTTACTAAGATTTGCTCCCTTAAGCATAACTTTTCTCTCACTTGTTCCCAAATGATTCCTACCCTTTACCCTAGCCTTACATTACAAGCTTTAAAGACTTCCCGACCTTTGTGCATAAAGTTGTATGAATGTGAAAGTGTTGTTTATCAATGCAAGTTATGACTTGACATATTTCGAGTCGACTAGTAGGTTGAGCGTTCATTGTTTTATACACACGAGAGTGTGAGTTGGGAGGGCATTGTTCACATAAAGGGGTTGGTTGGAGAGCGATCGAGTACATCTTTTACTCGCCACATAAATGAGAGTTGAGTGTGTGAGCACTAGTCTTGAATTCTATATGCTATTGTGGTTTGCTCTATTTGACAATTGTTAGGGAGGAAAGGTAGTTGGATGGATTTGATTGGTTGATTTTGAAGCATGTTTATTTTATTTACCCTGAATTGTTCGTGCTTGATTTTTACTTTTTGGGGTGAAGCATGTTTCGGGGTTTTCTGATGTCCTGCGGGAGAGTTACAATTCCGAGACTGGAACCGGACGCCTGTACCTGCAAAACAACGGAGACTCCTTGTGGTGGGAGCTCCGCCTCCAACGGTCAAGTTAGTACTTGATTAAGGAGTAATTAATGCGGAAATTAAAGTGATTGGGTCTCTCTAGGTGAGAGTGTTTAATGTGTGTAATCTGCGTTTTCTGCGTAATCTCCCTTAATGAGGATTAAGGGAGGTATTTATAACCTCGGGAAACGTGTCAATCTAGGTTTAGGTTAACCTTGGGCTGATTGGGCTTCCCTCGGAAGTTGGGCCTAGGTGACCGGCTTCTCCATTAGGCATGGAGTATGCCACGTGTCATGACATAATAAGTCCAGGGTGGACGAATAAGCGTGTGCCACGTGGCAAGCCCTGAGATGTCCAACTGGGGGACACTTGGCAGGACCTGATTGGCCCACGTGGCGCATTCCGATTGGTGGGAGCAAAATCCCCTAATCATTTGCCCCTCACAGGTGGCACGTGACTGGTCACGTGTTACCTGTGACAGGTATCGCCCTGTAACAGGCGACGGCCTGCTACAGGTGTCACTCGGCGAGAGGACGCCTGTTTTCTTTTTTGTTTGGAAACTGACGACTGTTCCCCTTTTTACTTAGGCCCTGCTCCGAGTGAACGGCCTTCGCAAGCCGCTTGACCGGAAGAACAAAGAGGTAAAGGCTGCAAAAGCTATGGTCGCCTCTGACTGTGATAAGGCAATGTTTCAAATTGCCCAAAATGAAGTTCTGACCATTGATATTCTTTATTATCAGGCGCAGGCTACCGCCGCTATCCGGGCTCAGTTAGAGGCGGCCCAGAAGAGGAATAGCGAGCTGGAGGCGACCATCAACAACCTCAAGACCAAGCTGAGACCTCTTCGCCAAAAGATGTCCTCATACGAAACCTTGGAGAAATCCTTGGCGAGTGTAAAGGAACGCCTGGTGACCCAGGAGAAGAGTCTTACTCAGGAGCTCTCGGAAAAAGCCGAGAAAGAAAAGAAAGAGCTGGTCCGGGAGATGATGGAAGACTTTGCTCAAATCCAGCGCATGACTTGGGGCCGCCTCTTCCCCAATGCCGACTTTGCCTCCTGGGAAAAAACGTACCGCCAGTGTTCTGATAGATATAATCAAGAGATCCTGGCGGCTGCTGAGGAAGAGGCGTTGGAGGAGGAGGAGCAGCCGGTAGTGGCGCTTGTGCCGCTTGGGGGTAATGCATCGAAGAAGGATGCAGCTGAAGCCGAGTCCAGCAAAAAGAGTGCTGACCAGGCGGCAGCTACTAATATTGAAGATATGCCCCCTTCTTAAGCTTTATGTCTTCTTTCCACGGCCTGCGTGCCGTTTGTTTGTATTTACCCGGCCAGGGGGCCGGGGCTCTGAATATTTTGCTGGTCTTTAATGACCGGCTTCCTTTTAATGAATATTTTTGTTTTGCTTCAAATTTGTTTAAGTATTGAATATTCTAATATCCAATTGTACACTATACCGACTGTTTTACATGGCCGATAGTTGCAGACAGGTACGGATAGTTAGTCACGCCGCCTATGCCCCTGGACGACTGGTTGTCTGTTTCCAGGCTAGACGATCAGTCGTCCATTTATCCAATCGGTATTCGAACCATTTTAAAGGCTGGATCCCCTTTAGGCAGGCGGTCCTGCCATTTGTAAAATTAACCAAGTAGGAAAGTGGTTTTCTACTTGTCATGTTTTTAGGCTAGAGACTTTAGGCCGTCTAGGCCGACTGTTCCCCGCCATATTTAATCTAGTGTGAACAGATGCTGTATGAACACCTTTTTAGTTTCATACTAAATTTTTAAGGAGTGACCAAGTAAACATGATTGTTACCTAGTCGCCAAGTAACTGAGTAATAGAGGTATCAAGCAGTGGGTACCGGTTGTTCCCCTTTATTCGCCAATGTTTGTTGGCTTTTAACTCATAGGTTGTTAACCTAGCAGGAGTAGTGGTTGAGAGCCCCTGTTTGCTAAAAACAGGCGGACGACTCATACCTTTTAGGCTCCATACTAAGTTTGAGAGAGTGACTATGAGTTAACTTTGGTGTTACTCAGTCGCCGTCACTCCTGCTTGAGTAGTAAAGGTACCAGGCGGCGGAGGCCGGCTGAACCTTTTGATTCGCCAATGTTTGTTGGCTATTAACTCAAGAGGTACCCCCTGCATTTATCCCAAGTAATACCGGCGGTCATCTGACTCAGATGTCAACTGCTACCACTGGTTTGGTTAGTGATAGAGTTATCCTTGTCTCAAAAACGGCTACGTGGTTGCCCTTGGGGACAGTCGTATAGGTGCCGTGTAATTAGTTTATAGAGCAATGTTCCACCCAAAAGGGAGCTGCTCTCTGCGACGATTTTCATCCGGAGGGATGCCGCCGGACGCCTGCTATGATGTTGGGACAGGTCGTATTAGTTTAAAGATTGGATCAGTTGGCTTGGCGCCTGGACTGATCATTCGGCTTGTGGCCTTGGTTAGTTCTTGGTGAACGTAGGTGCTAAGTAAGAGGAGGGTAGCCGCCTGTTTAAGCACAGGGTCGGCCAGGCCACCATCATTTTTTAGCTAAGTATAGGAGGGTGGTCGTCTGTCTTGGAATCGACTGTATGTCCAGACGGCATGCCCCTATGGTGATAGAGTAAAATATTCAATGGAGAGTAGCCGACTGTAAAGGTACAAGCGGCATGCCCCTCTGAAGATAGAGTAAAATACTCAATGGAGAGTAGCCGACTGTAAAGGTACAGGCGGCATGCCCCTCTGAAGATAGAGTAAAATACTCAATGGAGAGTAGCCGACTGTAAAGGTACAGACGGCATGCCCCTCTGATGATAAAGTGAAATACTCAATGGAGAGTAGGCGGCTGTAAATGTATAGGCGGCCTGCCCCTCTTAAGTAAGAATAAAAATTAAACATGGAGAGTAGCCGACTGTTTGTCAGTAGGCATGCCCCTCTTAAGTAAAAATGAAAACTGAGTATGGAGAGTAGCCGACTGTTTGTTAGTAGGCGTGCCCCTCTTAGTACAAAATTGAATATTAAGTATGCAAACTTTTATTAAATAGCCCTTGACTATTTACATCATTCAAAAGAAATATTTCTTAAGATTATCTACATTCCAAGTTCGAGGCAACGGTTGGCCGTCTGGTGTTTCCAGACGGTAGGTACCGTCCCTGACCTCTTCACAGATTCGGTAGGGTCCTTCCCAGTTGGGAGTTAGTTTGCCAGACTCATTAGCCCTTCCAACTGCTTCCATTTTTCTAAGTACAAAGTCCCCCACTTTGAGTGGACGCCTGTGTACTTTTTTGTTGTATGATCTAGTCATTCTCAGGCGGTAAATTTCATGGCGCAAGACAGCATTGCCCCTCCTTTCAGGAAGTGAGTCTAATGCCAGGCGCATGGCTTCCCAGTTTGCCTCTTCGTCATATAGCATTACTCGAAGAGTCGGCTCGTAGTGTTCTATCGGAAGAACAGCTTCCGCACCATAAGTTAGGAGGAATGGAGTTTCTCCAGTCGCCCCTTTTTCAGTCGTCCTAATGGCCCAGAGAACATGTGGTAATTCATCCGCCCATAGGCCGCCTTCTCGTTCAATCTTTTTCTTGAGACCGTCTGAGATGATTTTATTAAAGGCTTCTACCTGGCCGTTTGCTTGTGGACGGCCGACAGATGCAAAGTAGTGTGCAATTCCTTGGTCACCCAACCAGCTTTTGAGAACAGGCGTCTCAAATTGGGGACCATTATCAAAAACCATAGACATGGGAACCCCGAACCGAGTGATGACATTTTTCCAAATGAATGAAATTACATCCTTCGTCTTGATTCCCTTTACAGCCTCCGCCTCTACCCATTTAGTGAAGTAGTCGACTGCAACAAGTATGTACCTCCTTCCGCCTGTAGCAGGCGTATATGGACCCAGAATATCCATGCCCTACTTAGCAAACGGTAGTGGGCTATGAATGGTAGTGAGGTCAGTAGCCGGACGGTGAATTAGCTTGCCAAACCTTTGGCACTTGTCACATTTTTTCACCATCTCCATTGCATCTGCTTCTAAAGTAGGCCAAAAGTAGCCCTGCCGCCTTGCCCGTTGAGCAAGCGTCCTACCGCCTATATGGGAAGCACAGTAACCAGAGTGAAGATCATCTAGTATCTCTCGCCCCTTTTCTGGAGTAACACACTTTAAGAAGGGTTGAAGGTACCCCCTTTTGTGAAGTTCTCCCTTTATTATTTCAAAATGGTTGCTCGTTTTTTTCAGTGCTGCCGCCTGTTGATGATCATCCGGCAGGGTACCATTTGTCAGATATGCCCTGATTAGATCCATCCAGGTTGAGCTTCTGTCTAAGATTCCAATAGGGTCTTCCTCAATGCTTCTCTTCTCCATTACTTCCCAAAAAACAGTTCGAGGAGTATCACAGGAGGCGGATGATGCTAATTTTGAAAGTGCATCCGCCTGGTTGTTTTCTGATCTCGGCACTTGGGTCAGATGGAAATCCTCAAGAGAGCCGACTGCTTGTCGGACCGCCTGTAAATACTTGATCATGGCCGGATGGGTTGCTTCGTATTCGCCATTGTACTGACTCACTATCAATTGTGAATCGGAACAAGCGTCTATTTTTCTTGCCCCTGCCGCCTTGCACATGCGGATTCCGGCTAGTAAAGCTTCATATTCTGCCTCATTGTTTGAGGCCTGAAAACTGAAGCGTAGAGCATACTCGTACCTGTCGCCCTCTGGCGACTGACATATGACGCCTGCTCCACAACCATTTGAAGTAGAGCTTCCATCCACATATACCTTCCAGACTTGGTCTGGAACTTGAGAGTCAGGAGGACGAGTCATCTCAACAATAAAGTCAGCAAAGGCTTGCCCCTTCACTGATTTTCTAGGCTCGAAGGTAACTTCGAGGCTCTGTATTTCTATGGCCCATTTGATCGTTCGGCCTGACGACTCCATGATGGTCAGTGGCCGCTTGATAGGTTGGTCTGTATACACGACGACTGCATGTGCCAAAAAGTAGGGCTTCAATTTTTTAACAGCCATGAAGAGTGCAAGACCAAATTTCTCCACTAAGGGATACCTCAACTCGGCATTTTTCAGTACGTGACTGACAAAGTAGACCGGGAGCTGACAGCCGTCTCTTTTAGCAAGGAGAACAACGCTTAACGCATGATCAGAGACGGTCAGGTACATGTAGAGTACTTCTTTGGGCAAAGGGCTGACCAGCCTCGGCAAGGAATGCAAGTGAACTTTCAATTTCTGGAAGGTCGCCTCAGCATCTGGCGCCCATTCAAACCTTTCCTTTTTCTTAATTGCCTGGAAAAAGTATAGGCATTTGTCGCCTGATCGGCTTAGAAATCTTCCCAAGGCCGCCAGACAACCTGTTAACTTCTGAACCTCTCGGATGGTACGAGGCGACTGCATGTCGATGACCGCCTGCACCTTCTCAGGGTTCGCCTTTATTCCTCTCTGATTGATAAGGAATCCGAGAAATTTCCCAAACTCAACTCCAAAGAAACATTTCTTGGGATTGAGCATGACATGGTGTCGCCTGAGTGTGGCGAAAGTTTCTCGGAGGTCCGACAGATGATCTTTCTGAAGTTTAGACTTGACAATCATATCATCAATATATGCCTCGACATTTCTCCCAATCTGATCAAAGAACACAGTGTTTATCATTCGCTAGAAAGTGGCCGGGGCATTCTTAAGACCAAACGGCATGACCGTGTAACAGTATAACCCCTGATCAGTGACGAAGGCCGTCTTCTCCTGATCTTTCTTCCATAAAGGAATTTGATGGAAACCAGAGTAGGCGTCCATAAAGATCATCAAAGCATGGCCGACTGTTGAGTCGACCAGGTTATCAATTTTAGGCAGAGGCTAACTGTCTTTGGGGCACGCCTTGTTTAAGTCTGTGTAGTCTACACACATTTGCCAGGTGCCATTCGGCTTTTTAACAAGCACCACATTTGCAACCCAGTCTGGGAAGTAACATTGCCGAATGAACCCTGCATCAAGTAATTTTTTAACTTCGGCGGCTGCCGCTTGACTTCTTTCTTCGCCATGGTTCCGCTTCTTCTGCCGTACCGGCTTCTTTTTCGGATCCACGACCAGTTTATGTACCGCCAGATCAGGACTAATGCCTGGCATTTCATGGACTTCGAATGCAAAGATGTCCTTGTATTCTTTCAATAGTTTGTGAAAGTCGTCACCCAGGTCCCTTAGAGCAGTCGTCCCAACCTTGATTGTTTTGTCAGGACGCGAGTCATCTAAGATCAGGTCCGTATGCTCACCAGCTGGCTGAGGGCGGAATTCATCTGACCGCTCCTCTGCCAATGATTGCTATTTTCTGTCTTTTCTTGCGGCCCCTGTCTGGGATGCCTTTCTCTTCTTGCCGCCTGCTTCTTGAACAGGCACTCTCCTTGACATTGTCAAGATCTATTTTTCCACCGCTCGACATAGTGGCCATAACAGTGGGCTTGACATCAGAGAGATAGCACTCTCGGGCCATCCTCTAATCTCCCCTTAGGGACCCGACTGTTCCATTATCCCTCTCAAACTTGAGCAACATAAGAGATGTGATTATAACAGCCTTCGAATTATTCAGGGTTGGTCGTCCCAGAATCATGTTGTAGGCCGAGAGTTCTTCTACTACCAGGAACCGGACTACTATGTGTCGTCCTTCCCCTTTTTCACCTAAGCGGATGGGTAAATCCACTCGTCCCACTGGGTGGACGACTCCTCCTCCAAACCCTACTAAAGGGTGGGATGCCGGATGTATGCAATCAGTCTGATATTTTAGTTTCGACAGACATTTGCTACTGGTGAGATCTGAGGAGCTTCCGGTATCTATGAGGATTCGGCCAACTCTCTGGTTGGCCACTTTACATTCAATAACGATAGGGTCGTCATGCGGCCCTCTTACCCCTCCTAGATCTTCTTCAGTGATGACAATCTCAAGAAATGAATATTTGGAGGGCCGTTCTTGGTGAACGGAATTTACATCTAGCCGTCTGATATTGTCTTTGTTGCCCCTAATAGTGGGGCCGCCTCCTGAGAAGCCGCCTGCAATGGTGTAGACGACTGCATCATCTGTATCGGAGCTGTCGGCCTGTTGATTCTTTTTGGCCGACTGCTTTTTCGAGGAAGTGTTCCCCGTAGATTTCTTGACATAAGTGTCAAGATCACCTTGCTCAGCCAGGCGGTCAAGATACCGCATGAGACTGATGCATTCATTGGTGTGATGACCAACATCTTCATGATAATCACATAATTTTTCTTGGTTCCGGTTGTTTGCAGAACCCTTCATGGGGACCGGCTTCTCAATTGAGATCCGTCCCTTGATTTCCTTTAGGATAAATTGGCTATCCTTGTTAAACGCATACTTTGGGGAGTATGGTTTGAATTCTTTTTTCTTCTTCTGGGCCGGCTGTTTAGAGGAATCAGCCGCCCAGACCTCTTTTCTCTTCTCATCTTTGTTTGACGACTGTTTCTGTCGTCCTTCTCTTTTGTCGGACCTTCTCCCGTCTGACTGTTTTACCGTACTACAAAGATCAGTCGCCTGTATATAGGCTTCCGCTTCAATCAAGGCCTCTTGAAGAGTCGCCACCCTCTTTCGGACCAAATCAAATTTGAAGGCCGACCCGTCTTTGAGACCTCTGAAAAAGTCAGTATATGCTACTTCATCCGGTAACCCTTGAATCTGTATTCTCATCAGGTTAAATCGCCTGATGTAAGAACGAAGCCCCTCCTTCTCGCCCTGCTGAATTGTTCCTAAATCAAGGGTCGTCTTCTTCGCAGGGATGTTCATGGCGAAGTTGGAGGTGAATAAGTAAGCAAGCGTCTTGAAGTTATTTACACAACCAGTCGGTAGGTTTCCGAACCATTGTTGTGCGATTCCTTTGAGAGTCGCTGGGAAACACTTGCACCAAGTGGGATCATCCAACCCTTGAAGGTACATCAGGTTGGTGAATGCCATCAGATGGTCTCCTGGGTTAGTAGTGCCGTCATAGGCGCCTACTAATACATTTTTCACTTTGGCCGACTGAGCGGCTTCAGTAATTTCCTTGGAGAAGGCCGACGGCTGTTCACCAAGTCTAAGCAACCGTAGCTGCCAGTCCATAGGTTGGACATTTTTTGCTGCATGTCCACCAAACGGCGGTGGCTGTAAAAAATAATGTTGTTGTGGTACAAACGGTAAGTTTGGTACCGCCTGGTCGCTATGAAAGCAGGACTGACGGGAAGTGCCGCCTGACTGACCCTCATGATACGACTGAGTATGCCTCATCGAGGTATTTCACAGACTGTCTTGGAAGTTTGAAGTAGAGGCCGACTCTGACAATCGGTCACTCTTCTTCTGCTCTAGCAGTAGCCGAGCGTCTGTGTATGTTTTCCTCGACCCGTCCGCCTAAATATGACGAACAGGTTTCCTATTTCCTGGAGTAGGAAAACGGTATTTTGTGAAATCAAGGGCAGGTGGCTCCCACTTCCTAGATTTAGGATGAGGGGTCGCCTCTCGCCATTGAACTGGCTTCCTCTTTCGTGAAGTGGAGGGTTTCTTAGCCGACTGCTCCTTGTCCAGAGCAGGCGGCTTCTTGTTGATCAACTCTTGAATTTCTCCCTTGAAGTCCCTCATGAAGGTCATGAGTTCGTTCCTTGTGATGGGAGCAGACCCATCAGTCGGCTGCTGCCGAACAGGCGGTGCGCCTGCTGGCTCGCTTCCAGTTTGAAGACGTTCCCGTTCCCTCCTTTCGGTATGACGGGTACGTCGGGCCCTTAGGGTCCCGTCTGAAGCTGTGTGAGCTTCAACTTCGAATTCATTCTCAGTATCGTGGTCCGACTGAACTTGAGGGTCATCTAGGGACGCCTCTCTTCAGGAGTCGGTACAGACGTGGATGCCATCTCAGAAGTACTCTCCCCACAGACGACGCCAAGATGTTTCGGGGTTTTCTGATGTCCTGCGGGAGAGTTACAATTCCGAGACTGGAACCGGACGCCTGTACCTGCAAAACAACGGAGACTCCTTGTGGTGGGAGCTCCGCCTCCAACGGTCAAGTTAGTACTTGATTAAGGAGTAATTAATGCCGAAATTAAAGTGATTGGGTCTCTCTAGGTGAGAGTGTTTAATGTGTGTAATCTGCGTTTTCTGCGTAATCTCCCTTAATGAGGATTAAGGGAGGTATTTATAACCTCGGGAAACGTGTCAATCTAGGTTTAGGTTAACCTTGGGCTGATTGGGCTTCCCTCGGAAGTTGGGCCTAGGTGACCGGCTTCTCCATTAGGCATGGAGTATGCCACGTGTCATGACATAATAAGTCCAGGGTGGACGAATAAGCGTGTGCCACGTGGCAAGCCCTGAGATGTCCAACTGGGGGACACTTGGCAGGACCTGATTGGCCCACGTGGCGCATTCCGATTGGTGGGAGCAAAATCCCCTAATCAAAGCATATTTATTTATTCATTGATGAGATCTTTGCTTAGGGACAAGCAAAGGTTTGGCTTGGGGGAGTTTGATGTCTCTATTTTCTATAGTATTTTACCCTTGTCCCTTGGTCATAATTAGTAGTGTTTTTGGCTCTTTGGAGCCACTTTTATTACTAATTGGTGTTTTCTAGTGTTTTCATAGATTTGGTTAACTTTTGCAGGGATTTGCACTTTTGGAGCATTTTCCCGATATATCTTGGAGCAATTACGAGCATTGGAGAAGCACGACCAGTTTTTTACTGCCCAGGGCCGGTTAGAGCCATCGAATCGGTGATTAAGGGCTCGGTATATGTGATACCGGGGCATTTGGACCGAGTATTCAAGACCCGAAGAGGAAACCCAGATTGGCCCGAAGAATTGGAACCCAATCGTAGTCCAGATAGTGGCCCAAGAGAGCTACCCGGCCAAAGAGGCTGGCGCCCGGAGGCGCGCCCGGTCGTGCAAGAGAAGCAAAGGTTGGCGCCCGAAGACGCGCCCGGCCGGGCGCGAGATTCATACCTGATGAATAAAAAGGCATGCCCGATCGGGCGCATATTATTATTAGGAGTTAATTTTGACGTTTAAGTTTGTTTTAGTTTAGGATTCGTACGGAGTATAAATACTTCTCCGTAAAACGAGTTTAGTACTTTTCTTTACCTTCTTTTATTCTTTCTTAATTATTTCTTAGATTTTCTCTCACTACTTAGCTTTTAGATTAGTTTCTCTCTCTCATACTTTTTTCATTATTTTGATTCTTAATTCCAGATTTATTTTGGTAACGATTTCTCTTCTGTTAATCTTAGTTGTTTATTTTATTCCTTTAATCATGTCTTATTCTATTGTTTTGATTAGTTTAGTTTTTATTATGTGTGAGTAGTTTTATTTCTAGGGTTTGTGGGGATCCATAAATAATATGAAGGGGTAATTTATTGTTGTTGATTGTCAATGCTAGATTAATTTCCTATTGATAGATTTAATGCTATGTGACTAGATATGCGCAGATCTTTTATGCATGAGTTTGACAATATTGATTCGAGATTCGACAGATGAGAATTGATGTTTAGGTCTAGTTTCAATAAGCAGGTTAATTTATAAATGTTTAAGTCGAGATTCGAAAGATGAGATTTAATACCGGTAAATTAATCGTGTGATTATAATACGTAACGAAAGCCCTTTATGATCTGATTAATGTATGCAATGATGGTTGATTATTATGTTCTACCCTGGAATGTTATTTATTGGTGAACCTATGCCCTAGATCCTTTTATTCATTGTTTTCTCCCTATTCTTAATCTTCGTAGTTTAGTTTCATATTCAAATTTATATATTGGTTACTTCATAATCTAGATTATATTAGTTAATTAGGAATAGAAAGACTCGTTTCTCTGTGAATTCGACCCTACTTCCCTATCTACATTAGTTAGAGGATTTAGGAATTACTTTTGATTTGGGGATACGACTTTACCCTGTCATATATATATATATATATATATATATATATATATATATATATAAACTTTTCGTCAAGTGTCGCGCCACGTAGGATAGATTTAAATAGACTTCGTAAGATAAAAAAAGTTAGTTTAGAATTCTATTTGGATAGTTTTTTAGGATAAAATTGTTAGTTTAGAGTTTTATTTTCGATAAAAATACTAATATTTCAAATGTACAAATTGAATTATAATTTTATTCAAAAAAATTATTAGATTACAATTATAAAAAATTATCATATATATTTTGTATCATAAAAAATTAAAATGAAGTTTACCCTGTATAATTGAAGTGATTTTTTTTTCTAGGTATTTTGGAATTGAAGTAAAAATTATATGATTTGCTTTGATTTTGATAGCCTTGATTGATAGTCTTATTGGGTAGATTAGAGCTTATTAAGCTATATATCCTTTCATCTTGTTCAATTAGTTCTTAATTTGGTTGCTGATCTGAATATGAAGTGGGGTGAAATTGTTGTTCTTCGTTGAACATCCTGTAGTTCTTCGTTGTGTTTGCTCTGTTCTTTAGCTTGACGCGTCATTGCTCACCATCATCATGAATCCAAAATCTTAACAAGAATGTATACGATTACTTCCACCTATCCAAAACCCTCACCCCTATGAAAATTAATGGATCAATCTTCTTTAATCGCAAATATTAGATGCAGTACCAAATAACCTAAATGCAGAAATTAACTAATGATACAAAAATAATAAAAAGTCTAAAATACCCTTTTCTAAAAAAAACTAATTCGCCATTTCACCGGGCTTTTAGATTTTACATTTTTCAATTTATTTTGCAACTCATTTCACTCGCCAACTTTTCCCTTCAATCACCTTTTTTTTGGGCAATTCAATTCATTTCACCATTTCCCTCACAATGCTTCAATCTGAGCCTTAGAGACGAACAAGTCGTTCACCGCTCATAAACCATCCGGTCTAAGGTTTTTTTGTTTAATTGTTGTAATTTTCATTGTAAGTACCCCCGTCTATGTTTTTTGGGGAATACTGTTTACCCTCGGAAATCTTATCCGGGGTGTACTAAAGACCCTCGGAATTCTTATCCGGGGGGCTAAAGACCCTCGGAAATCTTATCCGGAGTACCCCCGGAATCTTAGCCGGGGGGTTGTGGAGACCCTCGAAAATCTCATACGGGGGTGCTAGAGACCTTCGAAAATCTTAGCCGTATAAGATGGAAATGTTTTTTTGTTCGATTGTTCATCTAGTACAACACATATTTTTCACACCTCAAAAAAAATCGTCATAGTGCACTTTATTATTGTCTAGAATTTTTATAGTATTGAATATTAAATAGGATACAAGATTGAATACGTTAGAATTTGGTTGTAACTCAAACAGTAGGGATGATCATATAATTAGGAGTATACAAAATTTAGTTTTAATCATTTTAAAAGTAAAAGTGTAAGGATTAAGTTAAAACAAGGACAAAATTGGAATATAATCTTTTTTTTAAAAATAAATTATTCTACATTTAGGTAAACTTATCCCTGCATTTAGTACTCCTCTTTTTAATTAATGTATTGAAAAACTACCCTATTCTATTTAGTAGGTTTTTTTGTTGAAGTGAAATTATTATGAGTGACCCGCATTTAAGGGTGTAAATGAACCAATCCAATCAATAAAGTACTCGTGTTTGGGCTTGGTTGAAGCTCGTTCATGTAAGTTTATTTAATAAATGAGCTGAGCTTGAACAAATTTTGAACCTCGTTTAATAAATGAGCTTGAACACGAAAATAGATATGCTCGTTCAAATAAGTTCATGAACAACTCGTTTATTTATATTCATGAACTACTCGTTTATTTATGTTCATGAATTATTTATTTATTTACAATTGTTAATTTAGTTATTAAATTTATAATTAAGATTCAATTATTATGCTAATTTTGAAAATTTCAAATATCAAAAGTACAAAGTTCATTTATTGGAGAAGCTCGATTATTATTAAGTTAGTTCATGAAAGGCTCGTTAAATAAACGAGTTGTTCACGAACCATTCGTGAACATGTAGTGTACAGATCCTGCTCTAACTCGCCCAAGTTAAATGAATTTGAACAAGCTAATGGCTCGGCTCGGCTCGGCTCATTTACACCCCTACCCGTATTTACTTTTTGAAAAGCAAAGAGAGCTACAATGGAATTGACCAAATTGCCCTCGTTTGTGTTCTTCTTCCTTTCTCCTCTCTCAAACCACCGCACAACGACCACCAACAGTTAAACACCCGACAACCAGTCCACCGCCACCAAAATACAACATAATTTTTTATTTACGATTCTATATATCGATCTTTTGCAAACAATAGTTTGAATCATAATTTTATTCTCTGAATCAGTGACGAAATCAGGTTTATTCTCTTCTTCTCTCTCCTCATTTCAATTTAATTGGATTTACAATTCTCTCTCTTTTTTTGTTGGGTTCAATCTGATTTTTTCCATTTTGATTATTCCCAAGGTTAAATTTTTCATATAATTGACGATTTTTTTGGGTTGCTAGACAGAATTCAAAGGTTTTTGCGTCGAATTTTTGCTTAAAAAATCCATTTGAAATGTATTTGTTGGTTAACTGAATGATTGGCATGCTTATAATGCACTCCAAATGTTAGATAAAATGCTAACAATGGAAAATTTTTTCCCCTTATTTTAGATTTTGATGTTTATGAAACTACCCACATTTTCTTTTATAGAGTAATTGACTTTATACAACTCCATTTCATTTATAATTAGTGAGAATTTATAGTATTTCGTGCTATTGATCTTTTTTAGTATCAAACTTATATGAATCTAGTTATAACTGTTGTAGTTCATCCTAATACAATGTTGAAATTGACAGGTGATTGAATAATGGAATGGTTCTTAATTGTGCTCTCTGCTTCTGTGATTTGGATTGCCTCTTTATGTAAAATATTGCACATATCTTATTTTTCCACAAAAGGTCAATACTTCAACATTGGTAGGTGCGTTGTTTTCGAATTTATAGCGTTGATATATTTCAATTAATTACATTATACGAAGTATATGATTGGGAATGTGTACAAATGTACAATCTTATTATAGCTTGCAATATATATACGTTGGATTTGCATTGTTAATAGTAATTCTGAAATTAAACTTTTGAACTATGTGTGAAGTGTTCTATATTTGCTAATGGGAATGGAAATTGATTTGTCATGTAGGTGACACCCTACACAAGAAGGCTGTCTTGCTTGTGATTGCACATCCTGATGACGAGTCCATGTTAGTTGATCTGTTTTTCTTGTCATGGTTTAAAATGGTTTTTGCATATACTATGAAATGACAGGTTTTAATTATTCAATTACGCACTTTTTCATATCTTGAAGAAGACATTGGAGTGTAATTATCATTGAATACTTTTTTGCTGCATAGTTTTTTGGGTAAATTAGAAAGAGGGATAGCTCCAGAAGAGTGACCAAAGTTCAAAGGGTCACTTGAGCTTGTTGTAGATATCACATTGTTAGAGTATGTGCCACTATACAAATTATACTCCTGTATCATATTACTTGTGTTAATTGTAAGCTATTATTTCAGGTTCTTCACTCCGACGATTAACTATTTGACATCAAGAGGGCACAATATTCACATCTTATGCTTGTCTACTGGTAATGCAATATTTCCAACTTTAGGACTTTGTGCTCAGACCCATAAGCATGTATCTACAACTCAATATCATCTTGTGACTTTCTTAGTGAACAATTACAGACAACCCTTAGATATTCAACTTGAGCTTTAGCATCACTCTTGCCTGCTTTATATTTTGGTTTGTTGACTACCCTTATTGTAGTCTTCTAGATCTTGGATGTACCATGTACCTAATAGCTTTTTGTTAAGCCTCCTATAGAATGTTTAAGGGAGGGCCAAATGCACACTACTTTATCTCCTAGCTATTGAAGAGTCATAGAGGCTGTTTCCAAATATATTCTACTCAATGCATATTTCTTCACGCCTCTCAGACTTCTGTGTTTGTTCTCTTCTGCTTTATAATTTCCTTTCATCTTTGGTGCAAAGGAAATTGTAGTAGAATTCAGTACTTCGTATTCAATTTCATCCTTGTACAGAGTTACAATTTACCTTTTTTCACATATATAGGTAATGCTGATGGGATGTGAAAAATTAGGACAGATGAGCTCTACAAGGCTTGCTCTATGTTAAAGGTGATATATTGTGTTTGGCTTATTGCTATCCTATCTTTGAGTTGCTAACTAGATGAACCTGAAAAAGTTTTCTGCCTCCTTGTGATTGTTTACATATGTTTATGCTTTGACTTCGTAATGGTGTAGCCATTAGATGCAAAGATATTATATTTCATCTAATGTTGATAGTTGGTGATAACTTTGTAAAGGATGACTGAAATTGTGGTGATAAAATTTTTCTTTGTGCGCATAGTAGTTTCTTTACTGGTGTAGACCTTGTTCAAAAATATATTATGTGAGCTTGATATCAATCTCTTTGCGCAGGTTCCTCTGAAGCAAGTGGTTGTCTTTGA
The DNA here is from genome assembly GCF_001683475.1 of Chenopodium quinoa. Taxonomy (NCBI): domain Eukaryota; kingdom Viridiplantae; phylum Streptophyta; class Magnoliopsida; order Caryophyllales; family Amaranthaceae; genus Chenopodium; species Chenopodium quinoa. The sequence goes on along the minus strand of NW_018742204.1, from coordinate 356,740 downwards.
CCATCCAGAGCTTCAGGTTTGAAAAGCAAAAGTATTCTAATATTTGACTCTTTTTTTTTTTTTTTTTTTTTTTTTTTTTTTTTTTTTTTTTATTCAAATGAGGATGAAAAATTCCAAGAAAGAAAAAGCAAACAAACAGAAGGAATATTTGACTTTATAGTAGTACAGCTAAATGATACTCTCAAAATGTTATAGCATCTTCTTGCTGTGACTAGGATGGGTTTGGCAAAGTGTGGAACCACACCTTAATTGCAAAAATTGTCGAAGATAACATCAGATCTCATGGCATTGATACAGTGAGATTCATCTTTCTATCTTTTGTGGCTTTGCATGGTTTTAGTACTTAATTTTTGGAGCGTATATTTTCTTAAATCATTCAAATGAAATTTTGAATCTTTCTGTTCACATTTTCTGTTGTTGGGTGTTTTTGTTCACATTTTGGTTGTACTGCATATTCAGTATTGTTAAATGATCTCTTGTTGGAATCTGCAGGTAATTACATTTGATAGTTATGGAGTTTCTGGCCATTGTAATCACCGAGATGTACATATTGGAATAAGGTGACTTCATCAACCACCTTTAAATCTTGATTTTGATTGTGATTTTGTTTATACTTCATCTTTATTATGTGCAGCACCTATATCATTTGTATTCATTGTTTTCTTGTTATATACTTATCTATTCTGCATTCTGCATCTGAGCTGTAAGCTGCACACTAGTTCATTTTTGTTTCTTAGCTGTCAATGCTTGTCTGGATACATGGATTGAACTATGTGCTTCTTTTGTCTATTTGCTTGATCCAACAACTTATTTTATTTAGTGTAGTAGCATCATGTGCTCACTTGATCTTGGGGTTAGCTTATCTTCTTCTTCCCAAGGCCATTGTTTTAGATTTTTAGTGGATAAATGATTGGTCAAAGTCTAAATTTAAAGGTTTCTTTGTATTGTAACAGAATGGTACTAATTGATTCCCAACAAAATAGTTTTGAAGCATGGGAATTGGTAAATTTTTTCCCCTACTAATTATAGACAATGTATCTTGTTAGCTTTTGTAATTTTTCCCCCCTCATTGCTGTTCCCAGGATAGTAGCAGTGTTTTGCGGAAGTATAGTGGACCAGTAGATATTTGGTTGTCCATCTTTATGGCCTGGTGTCTCCCTCATAGGAAATCTGTTTGTCTACTGAATGAGCATCCTTTTAAGAGCTTTCGAGCAATGGCACAACACGCACGCCAGTGGGTCTGGTAGGTGTTCTAACTTCTTTTCTTCTTCTGTTCAGCTTCAGAGTATCCAAGAAACGTTCCTTCCATATGATTGAATATTGTTCTTTCATTGACCCCACTAACAACTTAAAAGCCTTGACTTTGTGCATTCACAGTTCACACCCCTCCCCCTTTTCTTCCACTGCTTCTACTTTGCCAGTACTTAATCTACCCTGCCTTAGTCGAGGGCCTTAGTGATCATGGGGTTGGGTTTTTTCTCCCTGATTGTTCTAAAAAATTGTGCAGGTTTAGGAAACTATTTGTTTGTTTTTCAAGTTACACATATGTGAACACACTTCAAAGGATTGTGCTTTAGACTTATGGTTCAGGACCTGAGGTAAATTGGTTTGTACCTTAGTTTAAACCTTACAATTTTCATCGTACATGTGAAGTTAAAGTTTGTCATGACTGATACATGGCCAGATTTGTGGTTCAAGTTCGAAACTGAAAGGAGGTGATTTTTGGAAGAACTATGAATTTACCTTGAGAGTGTCGTTGCCGTTCACAAAAGATTGAAAGAATCAGTAATTGCAGTATACCCATAATTATTGTTGGAAGATCTATACACGGATGATGGATTCAAGGGAGAAATGTTCTTAGGTAACATGTTTGTTGCATCCTGATTCCCAAGGAAAAACAAGTTTTGTTGCAAACATCTGGATCGTTGTTTTAAAGTGAAAGCCTGTTTGCTGCAAATGAGGCTTAGGTTAATTACTTAACAATGTTGTGAAATATTTGATCCCTGTTTTGTTGAGGTTAGAAGTTGTTTGATGAATGCTTAATAATACTAATTTCACTGATTTGTAAGCTTAAGGCTAGCATGATTTTTTTAATTTTGTAATTTGGGTCAAAGTGCTCTTCTTCTATTGTTTTATGGACACTATCATATTTATGATTATTATTATTATGATTATTATAATGATTATTTATTATTATGTTGCTTGATGCTATTTATTGTTATTGCTTGATCACACCTTTTATGCATGTTTAAAGGGAATTGATCTTGTAATCACGCTTAATAAGATAATTAATAATCTTGTTAGGGTTAATTGTGATTATAATTCAAGTGATCGCCAATGATAGATTTATTTGTGCATTAATATTCAACCAACATAGATAAACAGGTTTAGGGTTAACATATTGATTGCATGTTAATCAGAAAGTGCACATGAATACGATCAGAATAAAGTAAAGGCCTATTATTAGGGCAGGTTCAGCCTCTTTTAGGTTGGATTTGTACCTTTATCCCCGAACCCTTATTTGGTTCATGACCTTATGGAGTTGACGATCTCTTGGATCGTTATAGGGTGTAACTTTCACCTCGTGAACGGTTTACAAGTTTCTAAAAAACTTGTTGGCGACTCTTTTGCTCTATTTTCTTCCCTTTTGGACGCCACCGTACTTTAGTGTATGATCACAGTGGGGTTCAAGCTAGTGGGATTTAAAGGCTTGAAATTATTCCCTATAGTTTTTGGCGACTCCACTGGGGAGGATTTCTATTTTAATTCCTGAATTTGTTTCGACAATGATTTAGAATGAGTGGATGAGACTCGAAACGTTCTAAGTATTTCATGTGCGTAATTTTGATTAACATTATTGTCATATGCATAAAAAAGATCTCATTGGAAAGACCATCCGTAATGAGTTAAAAACATAGGATTTTACACGTAGGAAATTTGAGAAATATCTTTCACAACTAGGACCGAAATAACACCGCGCGAAACTGGAAAACTTTATCGAGCACAGAAAGCTGCTGAGGCATGTGGGAAGTAGCGCCAGAGGCCAGAGCTTGGCGTCAGCGTTTTAGCCGTAGCGCCAGACGCTAGTATTGGCGCCAGACGCTACAGTTAAAAGCTGGCGCCAGTCTCTGTTTGCTGGCGCCAATTTCCCCCAATACCGAGCCATAAAAATGCGTTCTAATTTCGACCGGTTTTTCGTATTGTTTGCTCGATCCTACTTCCTGATTGAATTTTTTATCACTTTTCTGAAACCCATATGTGTTCTACATATGGACATAACCCTCTGGGAATTCATGCTCCATCTACCCGATTGAACGCTCCGTGCAACAAAGGGTACATCCGAGATGTTGAATTCACCAAACCATGGAAGCGAGTTTTTTCTAAAGCTTGCGGTGTCCCATCCACTCGCGCCAACCCTTCACGGTTAGGCTTCCGCGCGGTGCATCCGGGCAATTAACCATGGACCCTCTTTGACTAAACCATATCCCGAACTTTAGAGAACTAGAGCCATGGTTAGGTTGCAAACTCATTGCATCATATTGTGCCTACTTGACTAATTGTGCATTATTTGCTGTGCATATATATTCTATGTTTCTCTTAACCGTTTGTTGACTTGTGTTGAGACTAAATAAATTAATGACTTAAAGAACTTTGCCTAATTAATTAATTATTTAATTTGAGTCAATAAAGTCTAATATTTTAATCGGAATTGACCTAGTACGACTTTAGGCATACCCCAGTTGACTAATAACACCGAAAACAGACCCAAACTGAAGCTCCACTATTGACGCCAAGGTCTGAGCTGTAGCGCCACACTATGGAGTGTAGCGCCTGACGACAGCTATGTTGTTTGGCGCCAAGCTCCACAGTGTGACGCCAGTCCTGTCGCTTGGCCGACAGTTCGGATTATTTGTCGAGTCATCACCTAAGGTCTAATTAATCAGTTTTCTATTTAATTCGGCTAAAATTTTGCTGTCAATAGTATTTAATTGAGTCAATGATCGAGTTTAGGCACTAAGTCCCATGGTCTTACACACGAGTCTTAACATGTCACCTACACTCACTAGTACACATCACCATGGCCATGTCTTAGGTTCATGCATGAGTCGGTTTTTTCCGTCATTTGAGTAAGGGGGTACACTCTATTCCTAACTTTTCATATCCCTCCATCTCCATCATTTTTCTTCGCATTCTTCCATCTTTCTTCACCTCCTCCATCCATTGCATGTTGAATAAAGCTTGAGTCAAATAATTAAAAATAAAAATCCCAAAATTCCTTTTCCACAGTACTTGGTCGAGGAGTGAAGGGCAATTAATCAAGGACAACCTCTTTATTCAGGTTTCGCTTTTTGATAAACCGATTCGTCAAAAGAGGAAGGCTAAGAAGATAATGGAAACTCAAGAAGAAGTCAATGATCTTAAGAACCAACTGGCTACCGTGATTGAGACACTGAAGCTTCTCGCACTCAAGATCGATGACCCCGTGAAGCAACAACAGATGGACCTCATACAAGAGAGCCTAAGCAAGTTGTCTAGCGATTACAAGTTTCAAGAGCTTACATCACAAGGGGTCTCGGTGGACAAAGATCTTCTTCCGCATAAGTTCAATGCCAACGACATCCCAAAATTCAAGGCGACGGATAATCCTTACTTTCATCTAAGAGCTTTCGAAACTATAATGAACATTAAGGGCATCGATAAGAAGGTTTTTCCCTCTCTGTTCTCACTATCTCTGGAAACCGTTTGCCCACAATGGTACTTCTCCCTTGACAAGGAGAAAACCTCTACCTGGGAATCGATAGTAAACGCTTTCGTTGATAGGTACAAGTGCAATATCCAAGTTGAAACCGACCATAGACAACTTGAGATGCTAAGACAAAAAGAGAATGAAGGCTTTACTTCTTTCTTTAATAAATGGAGGGAAACTTCCGCCAAGATGATTGAGGTCCCCACGGAAAAGGAGTCTGTGAGGATGTTTATCAAGAATCTCCAAGAAAAGTATTCAAAGCACTTAAAATATCAACACAATTTGAATACTTTCAGAGCCATCTATGACATAGGTATCGAGATCGAAGATGACCTCGCAAAGCAAAAAGCTACTAACAATAGTAACCACGGTGGCTGGAAAGGAAAGAAGAGCGACAATCCTTCTTCTTCCGAAAACGCCCACTCTAGTAATAATGTCAGTACCTTTGACCATAATGGTGTCTTAGCCATGGACAATTAAGGATCTAAAACGAAACCCAGGTAAGAGTTCACACCCATTGGAATGACCTACGATGATGCTTTCGATCGTCTCTATGATCGAGGATTAATCAAACCTATTGGCCCTACCGAGGACCCAACACCAGAAAATCGATCTTCGAGATGGAATCCAAATTCCTATTGCAAGTATCATCGAGGAAACGGTCATACCACTGATGAATGCTACAGGTTTCAAAATCTCATTCAATATCTCATAGAGGAAAACAAGATCCCATTGCCTCTAGCTAGCGAGAAGACTGGGTGTTGATGAAGCGAATGACACAAGACAAGAGGCGAGCTGCAACGACAAGATTTCATGACCTCTTTTTCTATTTCTTTTTCATTTTTTCCTTTCCCCAATAAGTCTAGCATAGGCACCCTTTGTCTCCCTTACATTTATTTCATAGTTTTTTTTCCCCTTTAATAAAATGACCTCTTGCATATGATCATCGCATTGCATTGCACCATTTAAAAAAAAAAATTAAAAAAAAACCATGTCAAATTAAGCACAAGGTATACCAATGATTTAAGGCACCCCTTTGTAGCCACATCATATCTCCTTTCACCTTTCAAATATACATCCTTTTCTCATAAGCCACTTTGAGCCTCGTCTAACGATAGACCTCTCTTTTTCAACCTACATCTACCTAACCTTGGGATGGGATGGTGTGAACTTATGCAATCTCAAAGGCTTGAGTGAATTCAAAAGATTAAAATAGCAAAAAAATAAGTAAAAAATAAATAAAAGTGTACAAAAGGGCAAGTGTTCCAATGTCTTTGATATGAAAATATCTTTGATATGAGGCCGTCTCATATCGAGTCTCTTATCGAGTGCTCGGTACCGTGCCTGAGAAACATGAATGCCAAGTGAGTGATAGACCGCATGATCGGGATTGCCCACGCTTATAAAAATAAAATAGATGCTAAAGCAAAAGATAAAAGAGAGCTAAAAAAGAGTAGAAACTCAAACATAAAAATATAAAGATTTGAAAGCGAGGTTACACACCTTGGGGGCTTATCTAGGGTCTTGAGCCTTTATCCCCTTCTTCTTTAAACCTTTAGCCTAACCACGTTACAACCCTTAAAAGACCTTTTTGAGGTATACACACTTGTGCGAGGTTCGGCTAGAGCTACGTTCAGCCTGATTCCTAACGAATACGTAGGCAACCTCACATCGAGGTGCGGCCGTAATAAACATGCATTCATATTCACATTCACACACTTACACCATGATCATATCAAGGGATCTCCAATGTTCATCCTTATTCACTTAGAGCTAGACTTGGGGGCTTGATCCCTACATCATTAGCTTACCTAGCCTAAGAGTCACCACCATTTGACTCTTTTAACAAATAACATCTTTCCACACACTTAGCCTTTGCGGCCTAGCTTTAGTGTCACTATCACACACATCACACATACATGACCAAATATACTTCCATTAGGAACCCTTTGTCATGAAATCATAGCGCTGAATCATGCCTTGTCATATCAACATCACACATCACTCATAATCATCATTTCATCGAAGTATGATGTGCTTAGCCTCCGTGCCTAAGTTACCCAAATACTTTCATCATTGAGTTAACCATTGAGATAGCCTAGGATGAATTAATCCTTGCACCTTGAGAGCTAGTATCAAATGACATTTGACTAAGCTCATTCAACATACACCTTCAAAACTTCGATTCTTTTTCGCGTTTTTCTTTTTCGGGAGAAAGTCGGTACCCTCCACAAAAATGAAGGAAATTTTTTGCTTTTTTGCATTTTCGAATCGCACAATCATAATACTATGCACACACGGGTCATGAGTCACACGTGTCGTTTCACTTTCAATCCAGTCAACCTTGAGTCAGTCAATCATATCGAGTCAAGTTTATACCTTGAGTCGTGTCAAGTCTATGAGTCAAGCAATGCTAAACCTTATGTCAACCCTGTTGTGGGTAAAAATACCTCGTATACATGGACCAATCCCATAGTGACACGTGGCCCAGTTATAGGGTGACACGTGTCACCACGGGAAGATGCCACGTAATTCAGAGCCCTTAAGGCCGCAGGCCAGTCTCGTCGCGACACGTGGCCCAGTCAGAGGGTGACACGTGTCGTCACGAGAAGATGCCATGTGTTAAGGGAATTTGTTCCCTTAATAATCAACATGCCAGAAAACCCTAGCAACGTCAGGGCCCAAATCCCGAGAGATAACAATGAAAGCCGCAAAATGGCGCCCCCAGAGTAGCACGTGGCATTCACTGATTTCACAGCCAATCACGTCACGCAAATCTAGGGTATAAACCCTAGAGAGGGGCACGAGTCCCACCCCTATAAATACCCCAATCATTTATGATGGGAGGGGATCAAGACATTTACAAACAACAGAGCATTAAATAGCTCCACCTTCTCTCTACTTTCTCTCTCTAGCCTTTTCTGTTCTGATCACTGACTTGATCGTCGGAGGCGAATATTCCGTTGATCGGAATATTCGTTGTTTTTGCAGGTGGGACCGTCTCATTGCCAGGAGAGCGTGACCAGTATCCGAGGAAATCTAAAAAACACCCGAAACATTTGGCGCCGACTGAGGGCATACAACAAATTGATCTCCAATGGAATTAAGCGCAAGCTTGAAAGAGCAGGCGGCTTATGGGCTGATGAGTTAGTCAATGTGCTGTGGTCCATACGAACCACGACCAAGAGTTCCACAGGGGAAACTCCCTTCTTCTTAGTCTATGGTGCCATGGCGGTCCTTCCAATGGAGATGTATGAGCCCACCCTTAGGGTAATGCTATATGATGAAGCAGCCAATTGGGAAGCCATGAAGACCGCCCTATATTTCCTTCCTGAAGCCAGGGGCAACGCGGCACTTAGACACGAAATCTATCGTCTACGAATGACAAGGGCGTACAATCGCCGAGTGTCTAAACGACCGATGAAGTTGGGAGATCTGGTCCTAAGAAAGATGGAGGCTGTGGGACGAGCAAATGAGGATGGGAAGCTGACCCCAAATTGGGAAGGGCCGTATCGAGACAGGGAAGAGGTCCGAGATGGGACTTACCGTCTCGAAGCCATGAACGGTCGACCCATTCCGCATACATGGAACGCTGACAATCTAAAGAGATATTATGTTTAAATACTTAGCCAAAAGCTGTGTATACAGCTAGGTCTGTTGACCGAGCAATGTAAGCCGTACGGCCACAACAATGTAATTTTGACAAATTAATGAAAATTCAAGCATTGTTATAATTATTTTTCCATTTAATTTATGCTTATTTGCACAGTCATAACTTATACAGATAGGCCGCGTGAAATTTGCAAGTAGGTTGCTTGCAACATAGCAACTCGGTCGCAGAACAAAAGTGAATTAAATAAAATAAGAATGGGCAACTTGATCCCAAGTCATATGAATGCGTCCGCCCTTATTTAAGGTGGACGAAAAAGGTAAGGTACCCTGTGAAACCCATATAATGGGGCAAGGGCATACCTAGGCATTCCAGCCCAGCCGAACATGAAAATTTTAAGTTGAGATCATACTTGGAATTTTCTGAGTGCGTCCGAGCGATAGTTTCAACGGACAAACTCACATAAAGCCAATTGAACGGCCAATAAATGTGTTGATTCGGCGTACCACCTAGTCCAAGGGCAATCATTATTATACGATTTGATTAACTTGGTAGTAGTCATACCACCTAAGGTATAAATTCTACCAAGTCAATCAAACCACCCAAAATATGGACTAGGCGAACGCCGAATAAAGGGGCATACCCCACAATTGTACGAAGATACAAAAATACGGGTACATAAAATCGCTCAAATAAAATCGCTCAAATGTGAAAAAGTATGCGTACGAAAATGCAAAATTTGCAAAGTATGAAGCAAAACCTGTAAGCTGAATTAATAAAAGGACCAATCAAAAGGCGATAAAATATCTTACATAAAAACCGCTCGAAAAGGCGGTTGAAAAAGTCGAGAAAAATATACATAAATAGAGCTTAAAGACAGAAAAAGCTGAAAGTCAGGGGGCGGCCGGGGTTGAAGCTGAATCATGGACTAGGACAGGATCCTGAGAAGCTGCAGGAGAAGCGTCCTCAGCTGGCACCTCTAAGGTTGTTGGTGTGGCGTCCAGCTCTGGAGAAGGCTGTCCAGCCTTCTTAGCTTCTTCCCTGAGGCAGACGAAGTTGAGGCGCTTAGTGAAGCGCTCTTGAAAATAGGCGGCCTCCCCATCGTACACCATGAGCTTGAACGCCTCGAAGAAGTGACTCTTCAGCCTATCCTCAGCGTTTTTCTCAATACGGACGACCTCGTCTGCGCTAGGGGCCCGAAGCGTCTTCAGCTGGAGAGTCAAGTCCTCAACAGACTTCTTCAAGGTCTCCATCTCGACCCTAAGTGCGTCCGCCTCGTCCAGGGATTCTTTCAAATGCTTCTGGGCCAAGGACACCTCACTTCTGAACTTCTCTGAAGCCTCAAATCCCTCCTTCCAGCGTTGGCCATCCAGGAGGGCATGATCCCTCTCTTGCCTCATAGTGTCCCTAGCTTAGGCCTCTTGTTCGAGGGACTTACCCTGTTTCACCAGATCCTTCGCCTGCCGCGTTGCCTTGTCGGACAGCGCATTGATCTGGGTATCAAAATATCGGCGCTGGACGGCCACTTCCCCAGTAACAGCATCCTGGGCCTTCTAGACGTTCTCCCAGGCGCGCTTCAGCTTTTCGTTTTCTTTTTCCTTCCATTCAAGGAAGGCGGTCAGCCGCAAGAAAAGCTGCGCACAAGAAAAACAGGGTAAATGTGTTAGCAAAGTAAGAGTGAAAAATTGACTAAGTGCATTTGAGGGGAAAAGTTACCTCAGCGCTGCAATTGATCATGGGGCCGAGGAAGCCCTCATGTATCCCCCGCAGCTTATCTCGCTGCTTAGCAGGGACGGCCCGGGCCATGGCTTCCTGCATAGCTTTTCTGTCCGCCCCAGTAAGGGACTGGCCGGGCGTCTTCATGTGTAGCTCCTCTGCAATGTCTGTAGGCGGACGCAAGGAGTTTAATTTAAGCTCAAAAAAAAAAACGAAGTATAAAATCCAAAATCACTCGGACTGACCGTCAGAGAAGCTTGGAGGGGTAGGAAGGTTAAAAGTGAATGGCGGGGGCGGCGCAGGCTCGTCACCCTCTTCCCCCGTCCGGACAGGCTGATCGCCGGCCGACCTAATGGCATCAAGCCAATCAGATTCATTGATTCTTTGGACGGGCGGAGTCACTTCAGGCCCGGTCGGTTTTGCCGGGGTCGACTTACCCCCATCACCCGATTTCTCGGACCTAACATGACCCGGCATGGCGGCCGGATCCATGGACTTGGAGGCCCCGCTATCACTCAGCCAGGGTTGTTCTCCTTTGGACTGCTTAGAGGGAGTCCGCGACGTCGTCTTGGCCGCAGAAGTGGAAGTGATCTTGGACGCGACCGTCTTCCTTTGTTTGGACGCCTTCCGTCCTGGTCCGTCTTGGACGCAGGGGACGACTGCTTCCGTTTGGACCGAGGGGTTGGAGTGGCCAGCTGTAGAGGCAAAAGTTAGTAAAAAGAAAGCAAGATAATATAATTGATAGGCCGTGCCAAGTTAGGAAGAAGATCTCTTCCGTAATACATACACGGATGAGGGGAAGAAGTCCAAATGGGTTTACTTACTCCTTTAATTTTCTCGTACAGCTTCTAGCGAGCCTTGTATCGATCCAAGTCAATCTCGGCCATGTTGACCTCCCCTTTCTGCTTTGAGTTAAGCATCTTGTATGCCTCAGCTGAAAGAGAAAAGGAAAAAGTGTTAGAAAATTCTTCAAGATCAAATAATCTGCGTATGTGTAAGAATGTGTCCATGCGTCCACCTTGGGGCAGGTTCTTGTACAGGCCATAGGCGGACATAAATGTGGGATCCCGCAGCCAGCTGGATAAAGGGACCCAGTTACTTGGAGTGCGCTCAGTTCTGCCGCCCCTTCTCACCCGCTTGACTTTGAAATATTCAAGCTGATACTCCTGGCTGGGGTGGACGGGTGGCTTATCAGGCTTGAGGTCCCCGCGTCCAAAGTGAATTGGCTCAGCATTGAACCGATTCATACGCAGGTTAAATTCAACGTCCTTGGTTTTGATGCGGTAGAATCGGTGCTTCCAGTCACGCCACTTAGAGACGCGGTCCACCACCATCATGTAGTCTCTAGTGGTGCTTAAGATGAACCAGCCATCCGTGTCCGCGTCCAGCTTAGTCAGTGAGTGCATCTCATAGAAAACTGCAAAGTCTAGCTTGAAGCCTTTGCAGATGCACGTCACCAAGTACCCAAAAATGTTCAACCAGCTGTTTGGCATCAGCTGGAAGAGGGCTATGTCATACTCGTCCAAGATTGTGCGGACGAAAGGATGGAGGGGGAAGCGCAGTCCAACGTCTAAGGCCGCCTTGTAGACGCTAAAGGATCTTTGGCGCGGCCTCGCTTCTTCCCAAGCGGCCACGGCGCGGGACTTCCGTGGGGGCTGTATCTCGAATCCCTCCCCAAGGTGGAGGAATGCCTTGTAATCCTCAAATTTGTAGTTTAGATAGCCCAAGGCTGTGCTACCCACCGTGCAGGCGTACGGATCCTTGAAGTTGTCAATATTGGCAACATCCTCCTCGGCCGCCTCTTCGCCCTCTCCGGCCGCCGCTCCACCCTCGGCCGCATTCTCAACTTCATCCTCCTCTCGCTGAGGAGCGCTCCCAAACTCGGAAGACAGCACTCTGTCCAGGTCGGCTACCTCCGCTGAGCTGCGGCTCCTAGAACTACGGCCGCCTCGGGGAGAGATAATGTCTTCAAGTGGTCGTTTGCCCTTATCTTTGGCACCGACCGCCTGACTCCCTGTAGGAGGAGCTCTGCGAGGGGGCAGGTCGGACGGTTCATTAATTGAAACCCCCGTTCTTGGTGTGTCCGACCTGCCATATCGGAGATGGAGTTCTGAGGGAGTGGGGACAGACGCATTAGCGTCCGCCTGAGAAGAAGAAGGAGGCCCTTCACAAAGTAGCAACTCGGCCCCATCCATGACCGAGCTGGCATTGAGGGAACCTCAACCCCGGGGTTCGCCCGGACGCTCCCCCCGTAGTAGAAGCGCCTTGGGTTCTTTAGTGCTCCTCGAACGAGGAAGTTACTTCCACAGGCGAGTAGTGGGTGCCCGTGGAAGCGGTCGTAGGAGTGGTAGAAGGGGTCTCTAAGTTGGCATTATTTGGGTCATACGGAGGCCTAGGGTTTACCAAACTTCCGTCTGGATTTCTGGCCGCATGACGATCGTACGTCTGCATCGTCCGTGCCATGTTCGAATACAGGGACAGAGAAGAATGGGTGGATGTGAGTTGGTACGCACTAGAAATGGACCCACTCCATGAAGGAGACAACTCGTCTCCGTCCACTCTAGATTCCTCAGTCCCAGGCGAACAGCCGGCCTCATGAGGAGAAACGGACGAAGCCGAGTGTTGAGCCAGCTTTTAAATAAACAAAGAAATAAAAATGCAAGGAAAAGAAAAACAGGCGGCCTACCTCTGTACGTGTTGAAAACTCGGAAGCCTCGAAGATTGATCGGAAAATTCAACAAATGTCCCCGAAAAACTCAACCACACGGCGGAGCTCTAGAAGATTCAGAGGAAAACACACTTTCTCCCTCTAGAAGCTCTAACTTCTCTCTAGAAAATGTAATGTTCCAAAGTCCCAAAATGAAGTCAAACCCCTTGTATATATAGGGAAAATTTATGGGGTTAAGATAGTAAATTCATCTTTCCCGCCTAACTCTGCTGAACGGTTACAATTTGAAAATGTGACCTAGAATTTGGAGGACAAGGAGCAACTCCGTTAAATTAGGCGGAAAAGAATGTGACCTAATAAGCGGCGCGTTCGAAGGGTAGTTGGCAGGACTAAAGCTCTTTCCGCAATGGCAAGACGGCCGCATCTCTCCAAAGCAAGACGGCCTATCTTCGACCAGGGAAGTTGGCAGAGCTAAAGCTCTCTTCGCAATGGCGAGACGGCCGCCTCTCCCAACAGCAAGACGGCTTACCTTCGTCCGCGCCATTTGTATAGACAGGCGTTCGCTCTAAAATTTTCAGGCGGACGAAAAACTGACAAAAACATAATACACTTGTAGGCACCAAGGCTATCTGAGGTCAGAGGAGTCGACCTGTATGCGTACGAGCCACCCCCTATGAGGGACAAATGTTGTGGGTAAAAATACCTCGTATACATGGACCAATCCCATAATGACACGTGGCCCAGTTATAGGGTGACACGTGTCACCACGGGAAGATGCCACGTAATTCAGAGCCCTTAAGGTCGCAGGCCAGTCTCGTCGCGACACGTGGCCCAGTCAGAGGGTGACACGCGTCGTCACGAGAAGATTCCATGTGTTAAGGGAATTTGTTCCCTTAATAATCAACATGCCAGAAAACCCTAGCAACTTCAAGGCCCAAATCCCGAGAGATAACAATGAAAGCCGCAAAACGGCGCCCCTAGAGTAGCACGTGGCATTCACTGATTGCACAACCAATCACGTCACGCAAATCTAGGGTATAAACCCTAGAGAGGGGCACGAGTCCTACCCCTATAAATACCCCAATCATTTATGATGGGAGGGGATCAAGACATTTACAAACAACAGAGCATTAAATAGCTCCACCTTCTCTCTACTTTCTCTCTCTAGCCTTTTCCGTTCTGATCACTGACTTGATCGTCGGAGGCGAATATTCCATTGATCGGAATATTCGTTGTTTTGCAGGTGGGACCGTCTCGTTTCCAGGAGAGCGTGACCAGTATCCGAGGAAATCCAAAAAACACCCGAAACAAACCCTAAGATAATTAAAGAGATTGGCAAAGTTCTATAGTCAAAATAAATACAGGTGCAACAGAATAGGGAAGACCCTACTCTAGAAATATTTCAACAGCGATAGAGCTCGAAGCCTCTCAGAAAGGTGATTTCGACCTCATGCAGCAACTTCGGGTAATCAATTTGACATGATTAAGTAGTCGGTTTGATTACAGTCTAAGTGATCGACCTGACGAAAGATCGTCTCACTTAGCTTAAGCGCCTAAGTATTGCCTCATTACAAACACCAAAGCATCGGTTCAAAAGCAAGCACTTAAACGACAATGTTTCCAAATATGGATTGTCGCGCATTCTGATTAAACGACAAAGTTTTCCAAAAATTCAATTGTCATCACCAACTGACAATATTTCCAAAAATGGAATGTCGTGCATCTTCTTCAACGACAATTTTTTCCAATATTGGATTGTCATCTCTGGCAAAGTTTCCAAGTGTGGATTGTCGTGCTCCTTCTTTGTTTGGCAAGTTTTTCCAAGTTCGGATTGTCATACATTCGTCGGCTCGTTGGCAAGTTTTCCGAGATTGGATTGTCATGCACCCAGTTCCCTATGGAAAAATTTCCCAAAGGATTGTTGTAGGTCTCTACTCATCATAAATTTCGACAAAAGTTCCTCAACGTGGATTGTCATTCATTTAATCAAGTGGCAAATTTTCCCGAATTGGATTGTCGGTCGACTCTTTTTTGCGAATGTTCCAAGACGCTGATTGTCAATTGTGGCAATAATTTCCTAAAAGGATTGTCGCATAGTGTTGGCAAATTTCCAAGGCGGATTGCTTTCAAGAGTTATATTCCAAGACATGGATTGTCGATCGTAGCAAAGTTCTTATGAAAGATTGTTACGAAGAATTCGCAACTTTTCCCAAAATTGGATTTTGACAAATTTTCTGAGATACGGATTGTCGCTTCATCGTGGCAACATTTCCAAGGATGGATTGTTACGTGGCATTGACAACTTTCCCCAAATCGGATTGTCATACATCATACAAGAGTTATGTTGGCAACTATTCCCAAAGAAAAGAGGATTGTCATCACAGCAAAAGCACCGACATACTGGTTCACAAGCAGCAAAGCGCCGACGTACTGGCATAACAAAGATTAAAAAGCAGTGATCTTTTCGAAGACTATCACAGCGGAAATTGGAGTCATATAAAAAAGAAGCTCTTTGTTCAGAGCCGAGTGAACATCGAAACAACAAGGTGGCGTTCCCTAGATTGTGGAGAGTTGTCACAAACAACTGAGGATTGTTTCAAGAGAAGCAATCTTCGATAGTATTCCCTTGGACGTGGAATATTATCAATGCGGATAAGGATCGTTTCAAGAGAAGCAATCTTCGATGGTATTCCCTTGGATGTGGAATATTATCAATGCGGAGGAGGATCGTTTCAGGCGAAGCAATCTTCAAATTTGGAAGCAGTTACAGGCGTAGTGGTTTTCAAGCAGGATGGAATTCTCTAGCTTGCATGAGGTCATCAAAACAAGGAAGCGACAACAGATCGGTTACTTTCAGAGACGTGTGCTCGACAGTGCAAGATACGCGTTTCTTAACTCTTTTATCTGTTTAACTAACGCTAGTTTTTGCAGGTATCGGCGTTACAAGAATGGTTTAAAATCGCAGAACGTTCTGAATCATTCTCCGTCCCTATCGATACTTTGACTTTTGTTTTCGAAACTTGCGTTTCTCCAAACTTAGTCAAAGTGGGGGCTTCTGTAGACACCCATTTGTGTCTCCCCAAAACCAAACCCAGTGATGAGTACCTTTCACGTCAAATCATAATCGAATGAAGCGAAAGTGTGGAAGCGGAAAGTTTTTATTTCTTTTCTCTTCTCTCTGTTTTTGAAAACTTATTTTAAGAAAACAGCCAATCCAGTTTGGTTGGTCCATGATATGGGTCCAATGGTAGTGTAGTTGGATGGGGCTTGCAAAGACCTTTCCAACGATATATTATAAGCCTAATTCCGATGAATATTAAGAAGTTATGGCCAATTTACCAAACTGGGCCCGGTTTGAGCTTTATGTACGGCCCAATGATCTAGGGGAGGGGCCTAATATGATTTATCATTCCTAATGCAATTAGGAATGGTTTTAGTATTCTAGAATCTTCTAGAAGGTTCTTTTCATTCCTAATTCAATTAGCATTGATAAATTGACTTTTGTTGACTTTTTAGAGTTTTAATCAAAATCAAATAGCATTTTCGAAGAAATTATATGATTTTATCCTCCATTATGGTAAACTTATCGGATTTTCGAAAACGCGTTGGTATCAGGCTTGGCGCCTAACCCCAGGCCTTGGCGCCTGGCGCTAGTGTTGGTGCCTGGCGCCAGCTAGCCAGGGTTGGCGCCAGCTCTGTTTTCTGAGCGTCAGATCTCTTTTGTTTAATTTATCTTTTTTGGATGATTTTCTCTATAAATATCGTATTAAAAACTCCGTTTTCATTCACCTACAATCAGTTTTCATTCGCGATCATTAATTCTCTAATTCTCTCTTAATCATTCACCAATTCTCATGATCTACAATCAGTTTTAATTAGCATTCATTCATCTTTCTTTCTCTTAATTCTTACTTTATTTTTTTTCTTTTTTTATACAAAATTCCGCATTCACAAGATCTAGAAACACCTAGCCATATTCGAAGTTGCCTTCGCCCTTGACGTGAAAGGTTTAATTTCTAAGGGTTTGGTCCCAAATCTCTATTTCAATTATTTAGTTTAATTGTTTTGATTATTACTTTCCTTGAAGTTACTAACGTTTGTATTTTGTTATTAGAAAGAGGTACGGGGCATCAAAGTAAGTACTTTAATTGATTTATTGATATTATGATGTACACATCATGTTTATATTGTTATTATGATATTCCTAGTATCATGTGTAGGGTAATTATAATATCAAATATGCTTAATATGATTCCTGCGATGCTTCCTATGTTCTTCCTAATATTCATGATTGTTAGTAACATGTTAGGGTTAAAGATTTGATATTTATTGCTTAGTGACATGCTAGGGTTTGCTATTAATCTTGTTAGTATCATGCCTTGGATCTTGCTATTTTTATTATGCTTTAATATTAACATGAACATGATTATGATTATAATTGTTATAATTTATGATGATTATGAATATTATTATTATTATTTTGATGATGATTATTTTATTTATGATGATTATTTATTATGATTATAATTTTATTGTCATGATATTTATGATTATTATTATTATGATTATTATAATGATTATTCATTATTATGTTGCTTGATGCTATTTATTGTTATTGCTTGATCACACCTTTTATGCATGTTTAAAGGGAATTGGTACTTGTAATCACGCTTAATAAGATAATTAATAATCTTGTTAGGGTTAATTGTGATTATAATTCAAGTGATCGCCAATGATAGATTTATTTGTGCATTAATATTCAACCAACATAGATAAACAGGTTTAGGGTTAACATATTGATTGCATGTTAATCAGAAAGCGCACATGAATACGATCATAATAAAGTAAAGGCCTATTATTAGGGCAGGTTCAGTCTCTTTTAGGTTGGATTTGTACCTTCATCCCCGAACCCTTATTTGGTTCATGACCTTATGGAGTTGACGATCTCTTGGATCGTTAAGGGGTGTAACCTTCACCTCGTGAACGGTTTACAAGTTCCTAAAAAACTTGTTGGCGACTCTTTTGCTCTATCTTCTTTCCCTTTTGGACGCCACCGTACTTTAGTGTATGATTACAGTGGGGTTCAAGCTAGTGGGATTTAAAGGCTTGAAATTATTCCCTACAGGGTGCTTCTCTACATGATGCCAAATTTCCAATAATGAAAGTGTGGAAAGTGTGGTAGGCACAATCCAACTTGAAACCATAACCAACCACACTCCAAATGATAAGCGAGTCAGCTTCCACGTCAACCCGCCACGTGGCGCATTGGTTAGCACCCATCCAAACTCTTTCTTATCAAGTCTCTGAGATCTCACCCTTCTACTACTACATCCTTTAGCACAAACCAACCTTAATTTCTACTAATCCTGTGCCAATTTTAGTAGTAATGGCGGCGGCAGCAACAATAACAACAATGGCAACAATGGTAGCAACTACACTGGCATGAAAGCAGCAAAACCTAGCAATGATGGCAGCACTCCCTACAAACATAGGCCAGGCTGTGTTCGGACTCAAGGCCAGTGCTTGTGGGGGAAGGATGACCGTGATGGCTGCCTACAAAGCTACCTTAATTACACCTAGGGGTGAGCGTATGCAGTAGACTCAACCCTCAAGAAACAATCTACAACAGCAATAAACACAACAATAACAGAGGAAGGTTGAGAGATTTTGATTGAGGATTGAAATGGAGAATAACGGCTACAAGGTTGATACTACAATTAAAGCTAGAGTCTTGGAGAATCTACTGCTACTACTGCTACACTATAATGAACATCAAAATTGGCATACTATTCTCTCTCATTCCCTCCCTTAAATATCAAGCACTCCCATGTAACTTAGCTTAGGAATTTGTCATGTACTGCCAGTGAGGCTGCGCACCACATTCCCTTGCCTTAATACAAAGTGACTCAGTAATCATTTTTGTCTTCACTTGCTGTCCTCATTGGCTGTTGTCCTTGCTGATCTTTGCTTTTGTTTTTATCTTGTATTTTGTGCCTCCTTGTGTATACTTGGATAGGTGGGTCTATTGCATCAATCCCCCCGCGGAGATTAACCTTGTCCTCAAGGTGGAATGATGGAAAACATTGATCAATAGACTCGAAGTCCTTCCATGTGGCCTCAAACTCAGGCAAACCCTTCCATTTAAGCAGCACTTCTGCCCCATTCTTGTTGTTCCCTTTCCCTGGCCGCACTCCTAAGACTGTTTCAGGTTCGACCAGTAATTCTAACTCAACTGAAATTTGACTTGGTAGGGTGGGATTGACAAATAGATTTCCCACTGCCTTTTTGAGTTGAGAAACGTGGAGAACGGGGTGAAACTTACTATCTTGGGGCAACTTCAGCTTGTATGCTACCGCTCCAATATGTTGCAAAATTTCAAAAGGCCCATAGTAGCGAGCAACCAGTTTCTCATATGGTCTCTTCGCAATTGATTTCCGCCTGTAAAGCTGTAGCTTCAAAAATACCTCCTCACCCACTTCAAACCGAACATCTCTTCGTTTACCATCTGCACTCTCTTTCATAAGTTGATGTGCTCTGTTGATTTGCATGCGCAACTCATCCAAGATCAAATCTCTCTCACGGAGCCCTTCTTCCAAACTCTGAACCACTGTGGTGCCCTTCCCAAACTTGCAGATTCTTGGGGGATCTCTCCCATACACCACTCGCAAAGGGGTCATCTTAGTGGCTATATGTGGGGAGGTGTTGTATGAAAATTCTTCCAAGGTAACCAAGATGCTCAAGCCTTGGGCTGGCTCGCAACAAAGCACCTTAGATAAGTCTCCAAGCACTTGTTAACAACCTCAGTTTGTCCATCCGTTTGAGGGTGGTAAGCTGAACTTCTCTTGAGCGAGGTCCCTTGCAAACGAAATAACTCTTTCCAAAATATGCTCATGAACACCCTATCTCGATCGGACACAATAGAGTTGGGAAATCCATGCAACCGAAACACCTCTTTCACAAAAATTTCAGCCACCTTCAAGGCGTTGAAGGGGTGTCGTATGCCAATGAAATGACTATACTTAGATAAACGATCCACTACCACTAATATTGCATCCACTCCTTTCGAGAGGGGTAATCCTTCGATGAAATCTATGGAAAAATCTTCCCATATGGCTTCCGGAATTGGGAGGGGTTGCAGCAGCCCATATGGACTTTGTTGGATGGTTTTTACTCTTTGACAAGCTTCACATTATTGGACAAATTCACCCACCTTCTTTCTCATTCCGAGCCAAAACCACTCAGTTGCCAATCTCAAGTATGTCTTCACCTCACCATCATGACCCTCGCTCGAAGTACAATGATACTCGTTGAGAAGCTTGGGTATAAAACTCGACCCCTTAGGTAACAATGTCCTCCCTTTGTACAACACCCTCTGCCCTTCAAAATGATAACCCTTAAGTCCCTGCTGTCCATCTTGTAACCCTTTTCGCACCTCTGCCAGCCACGGATCAGCAGCAATCTCACCCTCCAGGTCTGTCCAGTCCACTGCCGTGGCAGAAATGAGAGCACCAAGCAGTACCGAGCTACCCCCCTTGCGTGAAAGGGCATCGGCCACCCTATTCGAAACCCCGGGTTTGTATTGTATCTCAAAGTCCATACCCATCAACTTCCTCATCCACTTTTGGTATTCTTCCCCAACCTCTCTTTGTTGAGTTAGAAACCTCAAACTTTGTTGATCGATCCTAAATCCTAATTATGAAGTGCCTCCCTAAGAGATAGTGCCGCCATTTCATGATGGCCAAGCTAATTGCCATCAATTCCTTTTCATAAATCGGCTTAGCTCGATTCCTCACCCCAAGAAGCTTACTAAAGTAACCTACCAGCCTCCCATGTTGCATCATTACCGCCCCAAGGCCAAAACCCGAAGCATCCGTCTCAACTACAAATTCGGCTTGAAAATTGGGCATAGCAAGTATACCTGGCAATTGGATCATTTGGTTGGGTTAAGTTCAGGTCAAGTGATAATTGAGTCGGTTTGGGCACGGCTGAGTCATTTCAAGTAAACATATGATTAGGTTGGGTCGGGTTGGGAAATGAGTCAACACTTCGAGTCTGGTAGAGTTAGGGTCTGGTCCTGTCAATTTGGGTCAAGTTAGTTCAAGTTAGGTAAATTTTTGGGTCAATATGTCAGGTTATATTTTGGTCGAGTAGTACAGTTGAATCAACTTCGGGTATCAGATCAAGATTGGGTCAACTCCACTTTGGGTCAAGTAGATCTTAGGATTCGAATCAATTTCATGTCGATTTCTAGCCATAGGTCAGGTCATCAGGTTTAGGTCAAGATTGCCAGGTCTAATAGCAATTACCGGAGCGGTTGTCATGGTTGTTTTGAGAGCTTTGAAGGCTTGGGCAGCCTCCTTCGACCAACCGAAACTATCGTTTTTTAATTGGGAAGTCAAGGGCCCGGCTATTTGAGCATAGTGGGATATGAACTTTCGGTAGTAACCCTTGAGCCCCAATAACCCCCGCAACTCCCTCAAATTCTTAGGCTCTTCCCACTCTACAATTGCCTTCACTTTTTCCATATCCATAGCTACCCCTTCCTCCAAAATGACATGTCCCAAGTAAGCTACTTCCCGCTTCGACAAACACTCCAACACCACCCTCACATGTGTCACATGTTCTTGCTCATTCCTACTATAAATCAATATGTCATCGAAGAACACCAATATAAAACGCCTCAAATAGAGCCTAAACACCTCATTCATCAAGGATTGGAATGTGGTGAGAGCGTTAGTCAACCCGAAAGGCATCACCAAAAACTTGTAGTACCCTTGTGGGTTCGGAACGCGGTTTTATGAATGTCTTCTTGACAAGCGCACATTAGGGCGCGCTTTAAGGCATATAAATGGGTGATTTTGGATGTATTTAGGCCCGTTTTGGTCGTTTATTGCCTTGTTACACTCGTTTCCTTCATATTACGTGCTTCACGGGTTTCGGTCTGTTTTTGGTGTGTTAACAGGTATAGTTGACCAAGTTATGTCGAGTCCCGAACCATTGGTGCGTAATCAGGCTATTATCGATCCTAGTCCACCAAGCTAAGACTTTGCTGCGGTTCTCAAGGCCTTGAAAGGCAAGTTAAGTAGCAGGCAAGGCAGAACAGTTCACAAATATGACACCTGTTCACTATTTTGCTCATAACTTTCGGTATACAAATGATATTGGAGTGATTCTAATTGCATTGGAAAGTAGACTTGAAGAGCTTTCCAACGATATATTGCACGCCTCAAACGGAGCTCTAGATAAGAATTTGTGACTATTTTTAGAAGACCAAAGTGCCTGCAACCTTCCTGCCTAAGCTTGCACGGCCGTGCCAGGCATTAGCACGGCCGTGCCAGACATTAGCACGGCCGTGCCAAATTCAGCACGGCCGTGCCAAATTCATCACGACCGTGCCAAAATTGAATATATTGCGGATCAGCTACTGCCATGCTTGCACGGCCGTGCCACTTCTAGCACGGCCGTGCTGATTTACGAAGGGCAGCCTGCGCAATTGCTTTCTAAATTAAAACATATATATATATATATACATATATATATATATATAACCCTATTGTGAGGGTAAAGAGGGGAGATTTAGAGACAGTTTTAGAGAGAGTTTTTGAGAGCCTTTGTAGAGAGTTATTGGAGAACTTTCTTAGTATTAGATATTCATTAGTTTTCTTAGAGATTATTCTAGCGATTTTAGTTTTCTTGGATTGATTTGAAGCAAGATTTGTGAAGATTCTTTGTATTATTCATTGACGACGGATATCAAAGTTCTGAACTTTTCCATTGATTCGCATCAATACAATTGGTATTATTCATTCTTGTTTATTAATCAAGCTTTATTATTCCCTAATCAGAATTCATGTTTATATCTATTATGCTTTTGGAATTCATTATTGCTTTGATTATGAATATGTGTGAGTAGTCTCCTAGCTAGGGTTTCGGGATGAAACCCGGCCTAGGTAACCTATGTAATTGAGGATTGATTTTGATAAACGGATTGTGATTAAATTGATTATATGCGATTGCATGTTAATTCATTATAATAGGAGTAGCTAACCTAGAATCTTGAATTTGATTGCATGATATCCTTGATTTGAACAAGAGATTGTGAATTGAGTATTTCATTGTTGAATGTGGTTTGATTATGTATCGAGTAATGTTAAGTGCATGAGAAATCCAAGCTTAATATTGCCCGTTGTCTTCCAACCTCATGATATTGATCAGACATATAGTCTTTGCATATCCCGTTTGTCTCTGTGATTCCTTGTTGCGTAGTTACCGATGGTTTGGTGAATTCCCGTCTTCCCTAGTGTCTTAGTTTATCTGGTTTATCCCATCTTATTAGTAGTATTTTAGAACACCCATTTCCATTGATTTCGAACTAGCTTAGGTTTAAGATTGATTTGCAATTACTCTCGTTCCTCGTGGACCGAACCTTTATTTGCCATTGTACTTGGTTTTAGGGTGTTCGTATAAGTATTGTTTGATTGAGAGTTAGATTGTAGCGACCGATTTAACCCTCGTCAAAATGGCGCCGTCGCCGGGGAGCGGTGTTTGTTGATTGCTTTTTGATTTCTTAAGTCTAGTTCTTCAAACAAAAATACAAAACGATATTTCTTTTTGGCTACACTTGTAGCCTTGCTATTTGATTGGTTTGGTTAGTGTGTATGCGCAGGTTTAAACAGGGAGAGTTAATACCCTTCGATCCTGAAATCGAAAGGACTTTGAAAAGCAATCGAAAATCCCGATCGAAATCATCAAACTCTCAAGGAAAGGAAACCGGCCTAAGCACACAACCAGTTCCAATGACAGAAAATCAGCCACCACCACGACCTCTTAAGGAGTTGGGAACTCCCGGGGCATATAGAGCTTCAAGTGGGATTGCTCCACCCACCACTCAAGCCAATGACTTCGAGATCCGGCCGGCCATGATCACCCTTATCGTACGAAGACAGTTTAGCGGTGCCAAGAATGAGAGCCCTTTGGCTCATCTGAACGAGTTTGAGAAGTACTGCAACACTATTAAAGTCAATGGGGTGACTCAGGAGTTCGTGAGATTAAAGCTTGTCCCATTTTTACTCATCGGGAGAGCCCTCGAATGGTTAGAGAAGGAGGTAAAACCAAATACTCTACACACTTGGGATGATGTCACGACAACATTTTTGGGAAGATTCTATTCTCAAAAGAAGACGGCCGATGCTAGAGCCTTGATTCAAGGGTTTCGGCAAAGGAGTGGGGAGTCGATCTATGAAGCATGGGAAAGGTACAAGGAGTACCAGAGAGAGTGTCTGCATCACGGAATTCCAACATACCAGGTGCTACAAATATTCTATGGAGGATTAAGTCCTCAAGGGAAAACCAGTTTGGATGCGGGAGCAGGTGGCCCAATAATGAACAAAACTTAAGAGCAAGTCATAGATATTATCGAAGATGTGGTACGACACCACATGGATTGGCAAGACGGCGAGCGAGATGCTGTGAACAAGAGTGGAGGAGCGGTCTATTCAGTGGACCACCTCAATGCCATTAGCAACCTGACATCACAAATTACGAACCTCGGGAAGGAGATGTCAGTGATTAAAGCCAAGCTCGATTCCGTGCCATTGCAAGATCTTCCCTCCCAATCTAAGGGGAGAGGTATGAATCCTAATCCTTCCGTTTCTAATATGCCTGTAGGATGTATTTTCTGTGAAAACTGTGGGTCTTATGATCATTATACTAATGCTTTTAATTTTGATCCCTCATATGATCCTAATAATAATGATGGTAATAGATATAATAATGAACATGTCAATGCTATGTCTTATGATAACGGACCTAGGAATGACAATAATAGATATCTGCCACCTAATCAAAGAGGGAACAATTATAATCAGGGAGGTAATGATTTTGATTATCAAAACCAGTGGGGAAATAGGGGCCAAAGGGACCAAAATTCCCAAGGACCCTATAATCAACATGGTGGTTTTGGAAATCAAAACCAATACCAACAGGGTAATCAAATGAATCATAATTCCCAAGGGCAATTCAATCAAGGGGGAAACGGCATTAATAACAGGGGAAACTGGAATAATAATAAGGGGTACTCTAATCAAAATCCCCAACAATCTAATGTGCGTGGTTCCCGAGCTACAAATGATAATTATTATGCTCAAGGACCACCACAGAGATCTAGCTTGGAGGAAATGATGGAGTCCCAGGCCAAAATGTTCAACACTTTTATGTCCACCACTGATAAAAAGTTTAGTGAAGTGATGACACATAATAAGATGCTTGAAACCTAGATTTCTCAGTTGGCTAGTGCTATAAAAGATGGGGTTGGAGTTTCAAAACTACCGCCTCAAGGTATTGACCCTAAAAACTCTGTAAATGCTATCACCACTAGGAGTGGAAAGACATTGAGGGGGAGCGATGAAGTAGTACCCCCTAGGAGTCAACCTGTGACTCCACCTATCACTGATAATGTTGTAGGAAGTGAGGATGAGAGGACCAGAGAAAAAGATAAAATTAATGAGGTCCCAAAGGAACAGGTGGGAGCACAAACCAATGAACCCGACCTATTACATAGACTCCCCTACCCCCAAAAATATGTGATACATAAGCTAGATGCCCAATTCGGGAAGTTTTTAGAGACCTTGAGAGAAGTCCACCTTTCTATACCATTCACTGATGCTATCAAGCAAATGCCTAACTATGCTAGGTTTTTAAAAGATATATTGAGTGGTAGAAGAAACTGTGAAGGGGTAGAAACTGTTAACCTCACTGAACACTGTAGTGCTATAATAATGAACAAAATGCCTCCTAAGTTAGGAGATCCGGGTAGCTTTTCAATCCCTTGTGCTATAAACAAAATGAATATTGATAATGCTTTGTGTGATCTTGGAGCTAGTGTTAGTCTCATGCCATATTCTGTTTATCAACGATTAAATATAGGAGAACTTCTTCCCACTAACATATCCCTTCAATTAGCCGATCGATCGATCAAATTTCCAAAGGGTAAAGTGGAAGATGTTCCCCTAAGGGTGGGGAAGTTTGTCATACCTGTTGACTTTGTGGTCCTAGATATGGATGAGGATGTTCATATACTTATAATTCTAGGACGTCCTTTCCTAGCTACTTAGGGGGCCCTTATTGATGTAAAGGGTGCCAAGATTTCATTGAAAGTAGGAAAGGAGGTTTTAGATTTTGATTTAAATAAAACTATGAAATATCCTTATTCTAATTCTGATAATTGCATGATGGTTGACATTGTTGATTCCATTGTCTCTGATATGCGTAACGAATTATTCTATACTAATCATGATTTTGAGTTGAATGAGAACAAGGAAAACAGGGACATGGAGGAGCAATTTCTAGATGCATTAGATGTGGCCACTACAAAGGAGGCTAATGAAGCACCAAAGGTAAAGCTTAAACCCCTTCCAACACATCAAGGAAGGGTTTCCCCTGTGTTTGTAGTACCTAAGAAAGGAGCGGTGACTATTGTCAAGAATAAGAATGGTGAGCTTATCTCCACTGCAATGGCAAGTATTGATTATGGGTAACCTGTAATCCATGTGTTGCGTCAAGCTAATGACGTTAAAGAAGCGCTTCCGGGAGGCAACCCGAGACCCAGTCAATGAGGTACTTTTCTCTTTCCCTTTTTGCCTTCTAGGTAGTCTCTCGATGCCTGACATTGAGGACAATGTCTATACTAGCTTGGGGGGGTAAATGGTTTCCTTGTTGATTTTCCCTTGTTTTTCTTCATATTCCTATAAAAAAATAAAAAAAACGAGTTTCTTTTGGTTTCGTTTTGGTTTGTTTCTATCTAACCTGTGCAGATATGAAGACTCATGGAGGTAGCATTAGGAGCTTCGCCGCATCTCATGCTGTCTTAGTGAGTTTTCAAGAAGCATTTGGTGAAATCTTTCCCTTTTTCCTTTAGTTTTTTTTTTGTTTTTGTGTGCTTAGGATAGTTTAGTTTAGGAAGAAGTTGAATGGTTCGAGGATGTTTGATCGGTTCTAAAGAACCTGGGATCATTGATCTTGATATCAATTGATCACTTGTTTGTCGATTGGGATTATTATGTGATTTTCATGCCTCTTTATGAGCCATTTAGCTTGTTTAGATTACTTAGTTGTTTATATATGTGTGCAATATAGGAAAAGCTTCTGTTATGAGAATGTGTAGTCTAGTTTATATGATTTGCCTCATAGTCTTTTCCTATATTTTTGGATCGTGATAAACTTGTCTAATTGCATAAACTTTTGGAATAATGCTCATATTTGGATTCGAAACGTGAATGAATGTGTGTGGAATATCTATTTCTACTTAAGCCAGTGATGAATACACAGTTTGAGTCTATTGTTGATCAATGTAGACGAGTCTAGGCAAAGGTAGTTGGTTAGAACACTTTTGTCATGTGAAACTATATGCCTTTGGGCTGTGGTAAGATGGAGTCGCTTCCCATTTGTGGATTTGATCCCCTTAATTGGTAGTTGCTTTGTTTTTGAATCCCGTGAGGTTTTATTGTTCTAGCCTTCATCATTCTTCTTGAGTGGCATATTTGGATCCTTGATTACGCATGTTTCGATCTTTGTGTTGACTTGTAGCTCCCAAGACCGACTTGACACTTTTAAGGGAGGAAGAGGGCACCTTTTTCATTTTTCTTATTCTTGTTCCTTTTGTTTTGTTACAAATTAATTTTCTTTTTACATCATCTTACTTGCTAACCATGTTGAGCCTTTAATTCCATTCTTGGTTACCCATGTTACAAACCCGATGGCCGATGTTTTACCAACCCTTAGTTGTGAAGCGTTTACCTCGCAAGGTTTGTTTGAGCTTATTGTGTATAAATCAAGAATAATGATCGATAGTTGGTTTGAGCAAGTTTGAAAGTGAGCTTAATTGTAAAGATGTAATATGAAAATTTGTTTTTTAAAAAAAAAAGAAGAAAAGAAAATCAAAATAAAAAAAAAAGGAGAAAAGTCGTCCGAATTGTGAAAAAGGCGAAGACATATGAATAAAAGCTTTGAAGTTTGAAAAAGGTGATTTGAGTGTGTATAACATAGAGAGTTTGGGATGTGTAAAAGTGTGATCAATGTTTATTGTGGAATGTGAATTGCATCTCTTGAGATTTGTTTTTGAGAATCGTGATTCTTGCGCTTCATTTAGGATTTAACTCCACTTTTTGAATTGTTTTCACCACCTTACCCTTTGCCAATACATTACAACCTTGTAAGACCCTTAGACTTTAGAGGTGTTCGGTTTTCAAACGGTGGAGGAAGATACCTTTCAACCCTATGAAAAGATTATGCGTAATCGAGATGTCGGGATACCTTTGTTATTTCCTCAAAATATCACTTTTTCTGGTTCCTTCGAGGGATCACGAGGGGCCAATTAGGGTGGTGATTTGAAGCAAAAGGGGAGGACGTGGCCGGTTTGGTTGGGTTTAGAGGGAAGCATGACTTATTTGTTCTCTATGCTTGGTTTAGGTTTTGTTTGCATTTTGATCAACGATACCTTGGATTGTGTGTCTCGTTGCTTGTTTGAGTGAGTTTTCATTCCGTGCATGGTTGTTCTAAGTAGGATCCATTGACTTCATTCCATGCTAAATTGGATTTATATGTAATGGCAATAGTTTATTTGATCCTGTGTGTGTGTGTGTGTATCCCTTAGTTTTGCTCGAGGACTAGCAAAAGTGTAGCTTGGGGGATTTTGACAAGCGCACATTAGGGCGCGCTTTAAGGCATATAAATGGGGGATTTTGGATGTATTTAGGCCCGTTTTGGTCGTTTATTGCCTTGTTACACTCGTTTCCTTCATATTACGTGCTTCACGGGTTTCGGTCTGTTTTTGGTGTGTTAACAGGTATAGTTGACCAAGTTATGTCGAGTCCCGAACCATTGGTGCGTAATCAGGCTATTATCGATCCTAGTCCACCAAGCTAAGACTTTGCTGCGGTTCTCAAGGCCTTGAAAGGCAAGTTAAGTAGCAGGCAAGGCAGAACAATTCACAAATATGACACCTGTTCACTATTTTGCTCATAACTTTCAGTATACAAATGATATTGGAGTGATTCTAATTGCATTGGAAAGTAGACTTGAAGAGCTTTCCAACGATATATTGCACGCCTCAAACAGAGCTTTAGATAAGAAGTTGTGACTATTTTAAGAAGACCAAAGTGCCTGCAACCTTCCTGCCTATGCTTGCACGGCCGTGCCAGGCATTAGCACGGCCGTGCCAGGCATTAGCACGGCCGTGCCAAATTCAGCACGGCCGTGCCATTTTCCAGATTCAGCACGGCCGTGCCAGGCATTAGCACGGTCGTGCCAGGCATTAGCACGGCCGTGCCAAATTCAGCACGGCTGTGCCAAAATTGTATATATTGCGAATCAGCTACTGCCATGCTTGCACGGCCGTGCCACTTGTAGCACGACCATGCTGATTTACGAAGGGCAGCCTGCGCAATTGCTTTCTAAATTAAAACATATATATATATATATATATATATAACCCTATTGTGAGGGTTAAGAGGGGAGATTTAGAGACAGTTTTAGAGATAGTTTTTGAGAGCCTTTGTAGAGAGTTATTGGAGAACGTTCTTAGTATTAGAGATTCATTAGTTTTCTTAGAGATTATTCTAGCGATTTTAGTTTTCTTGGATTGATTTGAAGCAAGATTTGTGAAGATTCTTTGTATTATTCATTGACGACGGATATCAAAGTTCTGAACTTTTCCATTGATTCACATCAATACAATTGGTATTATTCCTTAATCAGAATTCATGTTTATATCTATTATGCTTTTGGAATTCATTATTTCTTTTATTATGAATATGTGTGAGTAGTCTCCTAGCTAGGGTTTCGGGATGAAACCCGGCCTAGGTAACCTATGTAATTGAGGATTGATTTTGATAAACGGATTGTGATTAAATTGATTATATGCGATTGCATGTTAATTCATTATAATAGGAGTAGCTAACCTAGAATCTTGAATTTGATTGCATGATATCCTTGATTTGAACAAGAGATTGTGAATTGAGTATTTCATTGTTGAATGTGGTTTGATTATGTATCGAGTAATGTTAAGTGCATGAGAAATCCAAGCTTAATATTGCCCGTTGTCTTCCTACCTCATGATATTGATCAGACATATAGTCTTTGCATATCCCGTTTGTCTCTGTGATTCCTTGTTGCGTAGTTACCGATGGTTTGGTGAATTCCCGTCTTCCCTAGTGTCTTAGTTTATCTGGTTTATCCCATCTTATTAGTAGTATTTTAGAACACCATTTTCCATTGATTTTGAACTAGCTTAGGTTTAAGATTGATTTGCAATTACTCTCGTTCCTCGTGGACCGAACCTTTATTTGCCATTGTACTTGGTTATAGGGTGTTCGTATAAGTATTGTTTGATTGAGAGTTAGATTGTAGCGACCGATTTAACCCTCGTCACTTCTGCCTTCACTCTAATTTGATGGTACCCCGATTTCAAGTCAAGCTTCGAGAACCACCTAGTTCCATTCAATTCATCTAGTAATTCGTCGATTACCGGAATAGAAAATTTATCCGGCACCGTTGCTTTGTTCAAGGCCGGTAATCGACGTAAAAACGCCAAGAACCATCCTTCTTCTTTACTAGAATTACCGGGCTAGAAAAAGGGCTTGTAGACGGTCGAATGATTCCTGATTGTAACATCTCTTGAATCAAACGCTCAATTTCATCCTTTTGTGGATAACGATACGATCGGACACTCACTGGATCACTTCCACCTTTTAAGACAATGGAATGCTCATGATCTCTTCTCGGGGGTAACCCACTAGGCTTCTCGAACACTGTGACAAACTCCCCCAATACTTCTGCCAGGAATGGTGGAGAGTTATCACCCACTCCCTGCTCCTCCGTTCTGCTTACCAAACTCCCAAATTCTACCCTAACTCCCTGCCTCTCCTTGTTCAAGCTGCGCAACATGACCGTGAGGGACACTTCCCTCTTCTCAAGGCGTCGGATCCCCCACCAGAGTAGCAGGCATCCCTTTCACCTTGAATTTCATGATGTGCGTTTTCCAGTTCGTGGTCATGGCTCCCAATGTCTCCAGCCACTGCACCCCGAGAATCACACCGGAACTTTCCAATTCAAGGGGGAGGAAGTCCTCTATGATGGCCACTTCCCCATCCAATTCAAGCTTCACCCCTTTACATACTCCCTTTCCCCTAATTATCTTAACGTTACCCTAAGTAACCGTAAACTCACCTCCTTGGAGACCGGAATCGCCAGCTCATCCACTAGTTCCACCGCCACAAAGTTATGCGTGGTGCCGAGATCTATCATGACCACCACCGATTTTCCAGCCAACTTCCCCCTCAACTTCATTGTCTTAAGGTTGGATAACTCAATGACTGAGCACAAAGACACTCCGACCGTCGCGTCCTTCTCTTCCTCTTCCTCGGCCGACGCCTCATCCTCTCCGGCCACCAAGAGGACACTCATCTCTTTCCTCTTGCAGCGGTGCCCTGCTTCCCAGCATTCATCACAGCGAAAGAAGAGATTCTTTGCTCGCTTTTCTTGCAATTCTGCTTCTGTGAGCCTTCTCGTTGGGTTTGAGTTGTTGCGGGTAGAGGTGAATTCGGAAGACCCATTCAAATTGACTGAGGCTTGTGATTCGGGTGGTTTAAACCCGTATTTGGATGGACCCGAGTGATTGGGGAGCCCATAAGTTTGTATTAAACTAGGTCCTCGATTTTAGGGGGGGCGGTGAAACGTTGTTGAAACTTTGGGCTGGCCAAACTTTGGAGGCCTAAAATTTCCCTTCTTGGGTTGGAAAACCCTATTCTTCTCTTCTATTCTACTTGCGAGATCCATTGCTGCCTCCAAATTAAAAGGGTTGACCATCCTTAATTCAGTTTTAACCTCTCCCTTGAGTCCATTTATGAATTGTGCCAACAAAATATTCTCCTGTACCCCTTCCAACGGTGCAGCTAGTTCAATATACTTCCTCCGATACTCCTCCAACGCTCTCGATCTGTTCAACTGCTAACCACTACTCATAGAGTGGCCCTGAGTGTGAAGGACGGAACTCATGGAGCACCCTTTGTTTCAAATCCACCCACCCCATCAACGACCTTATTCTCTTCTCCCATTGATACCACTTAAGTGTCGCCCCATCCATGTCGATTACTGCAGCCTCAAGCTTCTCTCTTTTTGTCAACTGGTAAAACTCGAAGAATACCTCGGCCCTTATGATCCAGTTGTCAGGGTCGGGTCCCTAAAAAAGCGGCATATCCAGCTTACGATGCTTCCAATGGCCCCTATTATCGCCGAAGCCATCGCCGCCACCGCCACCACCGGGCCAGTAACGGAACTCGAACTGCTCCTCCTTGCCATGACCGTCTCCCCTCCAGCCTCTCCGCAACGGAGAGCGCACCTCATTCTCTCCAAGGCCATGGTTGTGGCTGCCCTCGGCATCCAAGTTGATGGGTTGGTTAACCAGCGGCGGTGGCAGAGGTGGTCAGTTTCCCTGACCACCACCAGCGGTCCTCTTCAACTCCTTCCGAAACTTCAGGTTGTTCTCCCTTTCAATCGCCGCCGGACGGTCATGATCAATCCTGAAATGATCTAGTCTCTCCTCCAACTGAGTAGTCGTTCTAGCTAAGGCTTCTTCCGTTCATTTTCTCTCGGCCTCCAGTACTTCGGCCACCGCCGCTTGCACCGCCTTCTTGATGGTGGCCTCTTGAGTACTGAACTTCTCAGCTATAGTTTTGAGGTGAACATCCTATAAGTCAAATTTTTGCTCAATGGCTTGCTATCGGGATTCCACCTCTTCGATTTTCTCGTCAGCGGCGTCGACGCGTTGGGATAGCGTTGGGGTCACCATGATGGAACTACTCTAATACCACTTGCAGTAGACTTAGCCCTCAAGAAATCTGGAACAATAATAAACACAACCACAGAGGAAATAACAAAAGAAGGATGAGAGATTTTGATTGATGATTGAAATGGAGAATAACGGCTACAAGGTTGATACTACAATTAAAGCTAGAGTCTTGGAGAATCTACTGGTGCTACTGCTAGACTATAATGAACATCAAAATTGGCATACTATTCTCTCTCATTCCCTCCCTTAAATATCAAGCACTCCCATGTAACTTAGCTTAGGAATTTTTCATGTACTACCAATGAGGCTGCACACCACATTCCCTTGCCATAATACAAAGTGACTCATTACTCATTTTTGTCTTCACTTGTTGTCCTCATTGGCTGTTGTCCTTGCTGATCTTTGCTTTTTTTTTTTTTATCTTGCATTTTGTGCCTCCTTGTGTATACTCGGATAGGTGGGTCTATTGCAGCGTAGCAGGATACCTTGCAAAAATTACAGGACCCGGAACCAAAATAGGTTCCTAAAAATAGGGCCCGAAACCGGAACCTGTTCAATAGGTTCCTAAAAATAGAGAACCGTAACTGCAACCTCTTCCGGTTCCGGAACTGGGTACCCTGTCTTTCAAAGTAAGCTTTATAGTTACTTGATTGTCTAGAAAATTTAATACAAAATTACAAATACTTATATTAATACTATTAATTAAACCTTTAAAAGTAAGATGAAAAATGAATAAGAGGAGGGAAAGAGGTAGGTGACGACTTTTATACAATTTTGATATAGAGCTTTTATACTTGGGCTTAAATGATAGGTTCCGGTTTCATGTATCCTATAAGGAACCTATACTAACAGGGTACCCTACAGGTTCCGGGTCCAAAATTTTATTACCCGAAACCGGTTGCAACAGGTTCCCAATTTTATTACCCGGCAAATTTCGGTTCTGGAACCTGCGGTTCCGAGTAGGTTTCGATTGCAGCAGGGTACCCTGAATTTTTGCTCATCCCTAATTACACCTTCGGGCACCCAGGAATTTCTGTGCGATGATGATGAGTACATCTTGGATCGATGTTGTAGGAGGGAATGGTGTGGACTCAGTGATGGATCCAGAAATTTTACATTCACCAAGCCGGCGAGCCGGATATTAGTGTTCATTTATAAATTAACTGAACTTTAAATTTTTACAATAAAGAATGAGAAGAAAGATATTTACGACATATTTATAACTCCGTAAGGTTAAAGAAAAAAGGACAATAGGAAAAGATAATAGCAGCAAAATACAAAAGAGTAGTAAAAACTTAAAATCAGTAGGGAGAAAAAAATCCATTTTGTTGCCGGAGAAGTTCATCAGGCTGATTTACATGGGATGTAAATCAGGGGGTTTTAATGTCATTTCAGTTATTTAATTGGGGATATTTTTGTATTTTCATCTTATTTCATCTCTATCTTCCTCCACTTTCCAATTCCCATCCACCTTCTTCCTCCAAGCCAGTAAATCTACACACCAATGATACCACCACTTGTGACGGTTCAAAATGCCGCTGCGCTGTTAAGGCTTTTCCCTAAGGGGTTGATATGGCCCTAATTTACACCGTTTGCTACTAGCTAGGGTGTCTTTTTGTAATCGCCGCAAAACGGTGTTGGGGTCGTTGTTGCAAAGAGAATCACGGGGTTGTGATGGTGATGGACGCGAGGATGGTGGTTGGGATGGGCTGTGATGGTGACGGCGATTGAGAAGAAGATGGTGGTGGTGTTTGTTCCGTTACTTGCCACCGTCACTAATGGGAATTTTGCATTTGTTAAAAAAAAACCCATACAGATGTATATTATATTCATTGCAAGTACGGTGTATGGCCCACACCAGCGGCTGATTGACAGGCTGACAGCTTGGGTCTCCCTCTTGTTGCAGGCAAGAATCAATCCCAATGCCATGATGTAAGACATACAAACATGCAACCAGCTTAGCCAAGGTATTTCTAATATATATTTGTACAACTTAAACTAATTATACCTTGTAAGGATCATGGGGCGGGGCATGGCCTAGGCTGGCCACCCTCTAGATCCGTCTATGGGTGGACTTGCCTTATGATGTGTCTATTTTATATAGTATTTTACCCCCGTCCCTTGGTCATAATTAGTACTGTTTTTGGCTCTTTGGAGCCACTTTTATTACTAATTGGTGTTTTCTAGTGTTTTCGTAGATTTAGTTGACTTTTGCAGGGATTATGCTTTTGGAGTATTTTCCCGAGATATTTTGGAGCAATCACGAACATTGGAGAAGCACGACCTGATTTTCTAGCCCAGGGCCGGTTAGAGCCATCGAACCGGTGATTAAGGGCTTGGTATAGGTGATACCGGGGCTTTTGGACCGAGTATTCAAGACCCAAAGAGGAAACCCAGATTGGCCCGAAGAATTGGAGCCCAATCGAAGTCCAAATAGTGGCCCAAATGAGCCGCCCGGCCAAAAAGGTTGGCGCCCGGAGGCGCGCCCGGCCGGACGGGTGAATCTTTGGCTGGCGCCCGGGGATGCGCCCGGCCGGGCGCGAGATTAGTATTAGGGACAAAAAGGCGCGCCCGATCGGACGGTGCCTCGCCCGATCGGGCGCGTGTGTAGGCGTCGTTCGAAGTGCGCCTACGTTAAAAGCATGTGGTGAATATATTTGGCACTCATAGGAAGTGGGAATTGACATTACGATTAGGGACAACGATTAGGGACAAATAAAGTAGGGAGCCGCCAACAAGTTTTTTTAGGAACTTGTAAACCGTTCACGGATCATAAAAGGCAACCACGAATAAGGGACAACGAAGGCAACAACGATTGACCCGTGAAGGTTACACCCCATTCATAATCCATGAGATTACTAACTCCATATGGTTCAGAACCATGAAAGGAGGATCGGGGATGATGGTACGAAGTGAGTCACGGAGTCACATTCGCCCGTATTGGCCTCTACTCGATTCTTATAGTGAAAAGTGATTCCTGCGATCTCAAAGGCATACAAACAAAGATTCAATTTGCTCCAATCTATTATTATGCTAAATTGGTTGAATATTAATGCAACACATAATTCCAAAATATTTGTGATCACTTGATTAAACAACAAGATTAAAAAGGAACCTAAACCGGTTGTCCAAATTATCTTATTAGGCGTGATTTCGAATTACATATTCCCTTTAAACGTGCAATATGGTGATCATAAAAATAATAGAATAAACATTAACATTGGAAGAAATTTAACAATAATAGTGTTAGTCAAATTAAATATAAAATAACCTAATCATGATACTAGCAATAAGAAAATAAAATAAGAGTAATTAAATTAACTAATTACTCACATTCCGCGCGTTCTTTTAAATTGATACATCATGAATAAACTGTTAGTAACTTCAATTAAAATATAAATCAAATAGAAATTAAATTAAATAAAAAGTAGAGTTAATTTGGTCCAAACCCTCAGTTATTTGTGCCTTTCACGCCTTGGTTTAAGGACGGAACCTCGAGTTAAGAATAAACTCCTTGGAGTGCTTAGGGGAATTATTATGGAAGAATAAGGAGGCTAGAAATTAGGTTAAAAAGGGAGAATAGAATGATTTTTGGTGTAAGGTGAGAAAGAATGATTATTGCTGCCCCCGAACTACAGAAAAGGGGGGGTATTTATAGAAAAAATGTGCTGAGGGAGCACACGGAACCCTAAAATAATAAAAACCCTAAAAAGGTATCCCGCGACACGGCAAAGTGTACCGTGACACGGGAAATCCCACCGTCATACGGGAAAATTTCCCGTGACACGGTACAAATTTGCGTGACACGGGAAATATTTAGGTTACGGGAAGGAAAACGCGTTAAGGGTTTACACGGAAAAGACACGGAATGTCCCGTGACACGGCACTGGTACCGTGACACGGTAGTATCCACCGTGACACGGTACAGTACACCGTGTCACGGTATGGGAGACGCGGAAAATACACGGAAACAGCTCCGTGTCACGGGAAATCCCACTGTCAGACGGTGTAAATTCCCGTGACACGGTGGAAAATGCCATGACGCGGGAGTTGTTTAGGTACGAAGAACGCAAATAGGACACGGAATAGCCCCGCGTCAGAGCAAGGGCACCGTGTCACGGGGATTCCCACCGTCAGACAGTGCAATTTCCCGTGACACGGTGGAATTGCACTGTGCGCGGTGATTTCAGGTTTTTACCCGTTTTTAAAACCATCATAACTTTTGATCCGTAACTCGGAATGAGGCATATAATATGTCATTGGAAATCTTATCAAGTATACTTTCCAACACAATTGGAATCAAGTCAAAATTTAAGCACTCCAAAGATTAAATACTCAACTC
Source organism: Chenopodium quinoa (assembly GCF_001683475.1). Lineage (NCBI taxonomy): Eukaryota > Viridiplantae > Streptophyta > Magnoliopsida > Caryophyllales > Amaranthaceae > Chenopodium > Chenopodium quinoa. The sequence goes on along the minus strand of NW_018742204.1, from coordinate 319,814 downwards.
AACCAATAATGGCGGTGAAAGGTGTTCATCAACGGGTTTGGTTTTGGGGAGACATTTTTAGGTGTCTACAGCGTGTTTTATTAGTTTACGCTTAACGTCGTTTTAATTTGTTTTAGTTTAGGATTTTTGTACGGAGTATAAATACTCCTCCGTAATACGATTTTAGGCTCTCTTCTTCTTCTCTCTTCTTACTTTTTCTTTACTCTCTTAATTATTCTCTTAGAATACTCTCTCTAAACCTTTGTTCTTAATTCTACTCTTAATTCCAGATTTATTTTGGTAACGATTCCTCTTCTCTTAATCTTAGTTATTTATTCTATTCCTTTAATCATGTCTTATTTTATTGCTTTGATTAGTTTATATTTAATTATGTGTGAGTAGTTCTATTTCTAGGGTTTGTGGGGATCCATAAATAATATGAAGGGGTAAATTGTTGTTGTTAATTATCAATGCTAGATTAATTTCCTATTGATTGATTTAATGCTCTGTGACTAGATTTGCACAGATCTTTTATGCATGAGTTTAACAATATTGATTCGAGATTCGACAGATGAGAATTGATGTTTAGGTATAGTTTCAATAGGCAGGTTAATTTATAAATGGTTAAGTCGAGATTCGAGAGATGAGATTTAATACCGGTAGATTAATTCTGTGATTGTAATACGTAGTGAAAGCCCTTTACAATCTGGTTAATTGATGCATTGATGATTGACTATTATTGATGTTTGGTATTGCATGATAATTTCTTATTGAATTGTTTTAACGTTTTACAATTGCGGCTTGTAAAAGTATAACAATATTGAATTGATGAATCGAGCAGATGTTAATTTGATGTTAAAGGCTATTTCAATAAGAACTTAGATCTAGTAAATTGCGAGAGCCTGTTAGATCTATGTTGATTAATAAATTGCGAGAGCTTGTTGATCGTGTTATTTATTTAATGTCAATGATTGATTACTATGTTTTACCCTGGAGTATTATTTATTGGTGAACCTATGCCCTAGATCCTTTTAAATATTGTTTTCTCCCTATTCCTATTCTTTGTAGTTTAGTTTCACACTCAAACATAAATATTGGTTACTTAGATAATTTAGATTATAATAATTAATTAGGAGTAAAAAGACTTGTTTCCCTGTGGAGATCGACCCTACTTCCCTATCTACTTTAGTTAGAGGATTTAGGTATTACTTTTTATTAGGGGATACGACTTTACCCTGTCACCTTACTCTTGCCGAGCAGGGGCGTGCTACACATGTGTTGGTAAGGTGACTTCTGGTAGTGTAGACCAATCAGATCAAAGCTTCTTGGATGATGGCCAGATGGACGAAGGGTGGATTCTCACTTGTGTTGCTTATCCTACTAGTGATGTCACTATTGAGACTCACAAGAGTCGGAGCTCACTGATTTTTGATTTTTTTTTTTTTGTACTGGTACGTGAACAAAGTTTTACAGGTAAGTTTGATCTATTATTTTACGACAATGTTAAATAGAAATGTGACCTATGATTTTAAAATGAAGAAAGCCGTGTTTGACTTGTTTACCTGATGATTGTTTTATGATAGTAAATATAATCCAATTTTGTAAAAATCATTCTTGATCAAAATTTAGATCTAATAAAATAATATTGGAACTCCTAGGATATAATATAAGATGGAATGATTTTTTTTGAGATGCTTAAAAAATGTTTTCACTATGTTACATTGCCTATACTTCCCAAGAAAATATATGCTTTCATTTGAGAAAATACAAGTTGATATTTGATATCAACTTGTTTTGTTAATATCAAGGGCAATTTGGTCTATTTTCCATTTAAATGATGGGCAAATATGTCTTTCTGCATTTGCCATGGCTGTACTGTAATAAGTATCCCCGTTTTCTCCAATATTGACGTTAACGCCAACTTTGACATTAACAAAGGACGTTTCCCTCATGTGAAACCCTCTAGGATTTTCAATACTCCATAGTCAGCTGTTCAATCTTCAATGGTTAAACCAGGAACTCTAGCCTCAATTCCGACGACGCTTTATCGCAGTATCTAGTACTGAGTACGTAAAAATAAAGTTGGAGTTTTTAAGTCGAAGTGGACTGTACAAACGATAATGAACTCTGCCGGCGACGGAAATGGCTTCGTTGGTTAAATATAATTCATAAAATTAGGTAATTGAACTTACTGAATTTTGAAATTGTGGTATAATAGGTTGATTCTCGAATTGTATTGTGGTAGTGGAATGTTATTTTTTATGCAATTAGGATTGTAATATTTTTTAATTTAGATTAAAATTGGATTATAACATTTGTGATTAAACTTGTTTAAATTTGATTGAAACATTGAATATTGATATTGTCGTAACCATGCCTGAAAATTGACACTATTAGGACTTAAGGCTTCAACAAAGATAATTTGAAAGCATATCTCCGATAACACCGGCTAATTCTGAAGCCAAGTTCCAAGTTCTAATCCTTTTTTTTTTTTTTTTTTTTTTTTTTTTTGCGATTAACCATATTAACCTAGAGCTACCAGTATCTTCTTTGTTTTCTCTCTCCTTAAGTTTTTTGGGTGATGATTTTCTCTCTCCTCTTACCCAGATCTCTGTAAAGTAAAGGAAGTAATGTACTCCGGGGAGGTGATACATAGACTTAGTCTATGTGTTTCCCCACATAGACAATCATTAATATGATGACAACACATCATTCATGAAAAACGTAGAGCGGGAGTTTAAAGCGGTAAAATTTGATAGTAAAGCCCGCCTTTGTAATGGAAAGAGAGGGAAATTTAGCGCTCAATGGTACCGAAAAACTTTGGCGCTAAAAATTCATGTAAATAATTATTCCTTAGCAAACCATTGATGAAAATTTAAGGTGAAAATATTTCCAAAGCACTTAGATTTGAAGGTAGGCAATAGTCATTTTCTGGTTTTACACTACACATTGACTTAGTTGACAAACTAAGGTTTTAATTTACAATTAAATGATGTTCATGGTGATTGCAAAATGAATTGATTGCGTCATTGTTGAGATTGACGATGATGGGTTACAAATTTGGATTAATATAATTTAGCTTATCAATTTGTGTAATTTTAAAAATTGTTATATTTATTTTAGTCTCACATGAAATATTTTAGTATCAATTTGGTTAATGTTGGTATCATTTTATTTAAATTGATGATGTTAAGTGTTTTGTGTTAATTACAAAGTATTTATATCTAATGGAAAACCTTGAAAACAATTTAAAGAGAATCACTAATCTTAGTGACTTAATGAGGGTGTTATGGACTATGGAGTATGATGAGGTTGGTGCTCGTATGAGAAACGCTCCACAAGTGGGAATGACTTTATTATCAAGACAAGGAGGATTTTAATTTTAGGAATTGTAGCGCCGAGCCGAAATTTGATGGTGATGGCCGTGATAGAAGATTAAAAGGATTGTTGAAGGTTGATAATGGACGACGAGGTTGGGTTTTTGGTGTAGATAGGTAGTTTTCTAGCGTGGGTAGGGGTTTTTTGGGGTCGAGGTTGGGATTTCGAGGTGTTATTATAATGTTTTCCGGCGCGTCAAACAACAGAGGAGGCGAGAGAAAGAAAGGTCAGGAAGGAAGGTCTGGTGCCGGTTAATTTCAGGGGTAAGGGGAGATGATTAACGAGCTGGGGGTTGGGCTGGGTCTGGGCTTCTCGATGGCGAAAAGGGATGGGTGGTGGCTAGGATGTTTTTTTAGGTTTTTTTTCCCTTTTATTCACTAGTAGAAAATATCAATTGGCCACTGATTCAAAACCCCCCTATGCCACCGGTTTTGAACCGGTAGGCATTTGGGGGGTGGCAATAAACTGAAGCAAGGCCACCGGTTCAAAACCGGTGGCAAAAGCTGTTATTACCACCGGTTAACCGGTGGCAATACACACGTCCCGCTTTTTTTTTTGATATTAAATTAATGCCACCGGTTAACCGGTGGAAATAGTCCATGTAAATTTTTTTGTTTGTTTGTTTGTTTGTTTTGTTTTATTCACTTTAAATATAATAAAAGTGTGGATATTGAGTGCTCGTTTTTCCTCAAAAAAAAAGCGAATAAATTAAATAATCAAACAATTGGAAACGCAACATCATAATTTTATTACTGAACAGTTTTCTAATCAACTAATTGCTCGATATAGATCACAATTACGGACATCAAAATTACAATATAAATCAATATAATCTAACAATTACAACAAACAAATAAAAAAAATTTACAATATAAATAAATAAAATAAAAGTTACAACATTAAAATAATAATAATAAAACCCATACAACATCTATATCAATATTCCTGCCTCTTGATTCTTCAATTTAAGATATAATTCATTATACCTGCATCAATTAAAACAAAAAAAATAAATTGATTAATATAAATAAGCTGAGAAAAAAATAAAGAAAATAAAACCCTTAAACCCAGAAATCAAACAAAAATCCAGAAAAGAAAAAAACAAAAAAACCCAGAAATTATTAAAACTCAAAAAAAAAAAACCCAAATATCATGCATGTACCTATAAACCCTCGAAAATCAATCACACCCAGCAAAAAATTAAACCCAGAAATTTCAAACAATATCGAACCAATCAATTTCGAAATTAAACCCAGAAATTTGGAAACTCAATTAAACGCAAACAACTAAAGAAAATCAATTAACCCCAGAAAATTCCAAAATCAATTAAACCCATCAATTTCGAACAATATTACAACAATCAAACCCAAAAAAAAATCAAGGCATGTAAAATAAATAATTAAACCTAGAAACCCTAACCCCGAATAATTAAACCCAACTACATGCACTAAGCCACTAACCTCGAATTTGACCTGAAAATAACCTCGAATTTTACAAGTTGTGGTTGATTTCGGACTTGGTGGCGGCGGTGGTTAGTGGCGTTGGTGGTGGTGGGCAGAAGACAGAGGGAGGTCGGAGAGATCGAGAGGGGAAAGAAGAGGGACAGAGGGGAGAGAAGAGGGAGAGAGGGGAAAGAAGTCGACGGCGGCGGTGGTGGTGAGACGAGAGAGCAGGAAAGATAAGAAGAGGGACGGCGACGGTGGTGGTGAGATGAGAGAGCATGAATGAAAGAGGAGATGAGATTGGAGAGGAGAGGAGATGAGATGAGATCAGGAGAGAGAGGAGAAGAGAGAGAGAATGAGGGAGGCTGAGTGATTTGAGAGTAGGGTTTGGGTTTTTATAAGGGGCGTTTTTTTTTAAAAAAAAGGAAAAGGCACCGGTTCAAACCGGTGAAAATAATGTTTTTTGCCACCGGTTTACTTTGAACCGGTGGCAAAAACCTCCCCTCAAAATCCTGCCTATTTTTCCCCACATTTTCCCCACCGGTTTTTAAAAACCGGTGGCCTTAGGGCGGTGCCAATCTTCTTTTTTCACCTAGTGATTTTTTCCTTTTTTTTAATTTTAGATTAATCATGTGCTGACACGTGGATTGATTACTTGCTACAACAAGTATTGCTCTATGGGAACGAATGTTGGGGTTCCAAGAAAAAGCACATTAAAAAGATGGAGATTACGAAAATGCGCATGTTAAGGTGGATCAGAAGTGCGGGAACACTCTAAGGAATAGAATCAGAAATGAGGTTATTCACAATGCAAGGAATTAAAGTGGGTGTGGCAAGCATTGTAGCGGAAATCGTTTGTGTTGCTTTAGGCATGTAAACCATAAATCTGAGGGTGCACCGGTACGAAGAGTGGAAGAGAGGGACCGTGGAGGTGTGGAGGGATTAAACGAGGGAGAGGGTCGGGAGACCGAAAATGACTTGGTTGAAATGAGTTAGGAATGATATGAAATATATGAATTTGCACGAGGATGGCACATTGGATAGTAAAGGATGGAGGAGGAAGATTTTTGTCGATGATTACACGGAATACATAGCCTCTTTCTAGCATTTATTAATCACATAATAAAAAGAAAGAGACTTTTAATTTAGGGACGGAGGGAGTACATAATAAATCGAAATTGTTCGATGGTAACCAAAAATAATAATAATAATTTACAACATATTATTTGATTGGATTAAGTTTATTATAAGTTATTAAATTCAATAAATCCTATCTGAATTTATTAGATCGACCTAAAACTTATTTAATAAAGGTGAACAAAACGTAACGTAAATTGTTAAATTACTTTATTAAATTATAGTTGTCCAATAATCAATTCTATGTAATTATTGCCTCGATTTTCATGCTCAAAATCTTTTCAATGTGTGCCAAGAAAATTGCTTGGATTTTTGGGGTCATTTTAGGTCTTAAGATTCAAAGTTAGAGAAATAACTAGCTTAAATCCGTGCAATGCATAGTTTTATTACCAAAGTTTATACTCCGTCCATTTTTAAGCGGTATCCCTATATAATTTATCTTTCATTTGCTAATATAATTTGATAAGAACTTAATTTTTCACATCTAATCAGATGTAATTGTCTGCTTTGACCGAACATTGACCTTATATGTACACTAATCTAGATAATTTCATTATCTTTAATACAGTGAGATTTAAGTGGGGGTATAAGTATTACACTTTGACCGGGACATACATTTAGATAAATTAATTGAATTGAATTTAATATAAAAATATGTAAGTAGAATATAGCGTATTAAATAATTACTTGCTTCGTTCTTTTTTACTTGACCCGCTTTGACTTTTGCAATATTCACCACCCCTCCTTTGACCGTCTTTTATGAATGATATGTAACGAAAAACATATTTATGTGGGATCTTTTTTATTTCGTCTCAACAAGTACTATCATAATATATAACTTTTATAATTTTTACTTATGGAGAATTAAAGTTATTGATCGTTAAAGTTTTGCATCGACAAGCGTGATAAAAGAAACAGGTCAAGTAAAAAAGAACAGAGAAAGTATAAGATAGGAATCATAGGATAAAATTTATATGATAGGTATCATAGGATGAATTTTATAAATTATAGTTAGTGGAGATATATTTAGTTGTTATGAGGAAAGAGAAAAATAATAATAATAATTAAAAAAGAAGTATAAGTGAGAAAAAATCTGTGTGGACATTGTTCACAATAAAATTATCAAGGAACAAAGTCCATACATGCTCTACTGACATATTGTTGAACATAGTGACCCTAATTTTAACACGGTAACCTTTATTAAAACTTATGTGACTTTATTTTATTGTGAACCTAAAATATGCACTTATAAGCCCACGTTATGTTGGATAATTCATAGTTTTACTATTTTAACATGGTGACCTTGTTTATTCATAATGACTAATAATGACTATACATAAACTTTCATTAAAAAAAATTAACCTCTTATGACCTTTGTAATAACACATTGAAATTAAATTTATTCTAATAAAATAATTTTTATCATAACATAGTGACCAACTTTCTATTTATAAAATGGTTATAGTGTCTTTAATATTAGTGGTCCATAATAAACTTATTCGAACTAGATGCTTTTAATAATTTGTCGTTGTATCAGTGAAGATAGTAAGCTAAGGGACAAAAATTATAAAATATTTATTTAAGCGAGGGTAGTGAGAGAGTGACAGTAAAAAAAATAATGATCTAAGTTTTATCTTTTCTAAAATAGAAAGTGTTGCGATTATTATTAAACAGGTGTAAAAGGGAAGTGGTGCGGTCATTACTACGAAATGTAGGGAATATTTCATGATAAGGTCATGTTTAGTTCATTATATTTTTACTTATTTCAAATATGATTAAAAAATTAAGGCCAAATCAAATCAGATACAGAAAAATAATTAAGGTTATATTTAGGTAAATTTGAGGTCACGGATAAATTGGGAAAAAATTATTTAAAAACACATCGATTTGCTTGATAGAAAATAAACATGCTTGTACCAAGACATATTTTGTCACACAAAATGAGCCGTTTAAGATATAACTTTACTTTACAAATTTCACCTCAAATTGGATTATTAAGGGCCAAAATATTCACCAACATCTTAATCGAGCAATATTATCGACACGAAAATTTAGACATTAATCAAGGTTTTTTTTTAATTGAATTTTTACAAATAATGTTTAGCTTATATTTCTCCATTAAAGTTTAAGACAACACCTAAAAAAACTTAACTAAATAATTTTCCCTGCTAGATAATGAGTCACACAAAATTGATATTTATTTATAATAATGTGCAACCGCAATCTTCTTAGTAATTAATTTTGGAAATATTTTAAGCAATAAGCTAAATTTTGAAAATACTTATATTCAAATAAATCAGATGACTTACAACACACTTAATTATACTTATTATTAATTAATTGTATTTAAATATTATTATACATGGAAGCCCTCACCCTCATCCACCGCCAACCACCAAATTGACCACCTCCCTCACCCTTGACCCTTTTATATTCCTCCTTGCCGGTGGTCGAGCACTGCACACACCTTTTTCCCCACAACCCCTTGATCAGCCCCTCCATAAACACCACCCGAGACCCACCCAAACCGACCTCAACAACCCATTTGCAAATTCTTATTTACCTTATAATATTCATATTTTCATACTAATTTTGCTATTCAACATCAATAATACAAGTTTTGAAACCATCATAACGACAACACTTCCTCCATTTATATGTACTACCATCAACTCACTTCACCAATTCACCAACAATCACATACCCACTATTATTTCTCAAATATTTTCAATTACTATAGTTATGAGAACTCATCTTCTAAAAGTTCTACAACAATTAACTTATCTAAATTCACAAACTCTTTTCAAGTTGAAAATCACATACTATGTAACCATGACTAAGAATTTCAGGGAAAATATTCACCAACAAACATCTTTTTCATATTTATAACATTTTGTGATATTATGTCCATACAATACCACAAGTCCACAACTAAGAATTTGGTATGAATTTTGTTAATAAAACACTCATTTTTAATACTAATATAATACAAATAATACTAAAATAATTGTTGTTGAAACTAAAATAATTCGAATGATGAATTACAAAATATTTACATAACAATTTCAATACTACAACAATACATCTGGTCTCTGTTGTCTCTTTGGCTCACTCACCTACCGTAGTTTGCCTTTGATTCCAACCTCCATTGTTTTCGACCATCGTATGGACCACATAACTCTCTGATTTTGCCAACCGTTGTTTCATACTCTAAATTACATCACTCTATAAATACGCCGATCATCGGCCCTTCCTTTCCCCAACCACCTTACTCGACCATCGGCCCTTCCTTTCCCCAACCACCTTACTCATCAGTTACTCACCTTAAAGCCACCATTATCGACTCTCACCTTAAAGCCACCGTCCTTGCCCATCTCCTTAAAGTCGTTGTCCTCGCCCCTCACCTTAAAGTCGCCGTCGTCGGCCCTCCATGGTGTATTCTTGAAAATACTCCAACATCATTCACCGCCAAAAGTACAATTAAATTAAAATTTACAATTCAAAATTCAAAATCTTTCATCAGCAAAATTTTCAAAGCAAATTTCAAAACTATTCACGTGGGATCAAGTGGGCCAACTTCTTTCAGCCAATAGAAATCTTTAACTATGTGGGTTACACATAGACTATGTCTATGTGTACCCTTTTCGATGTACTCCGTACTAATGTTGTTAGTCTTTCCGTGAATTAAACTTCTGTAACACGTTTTTTAAAAGAAAAGTAAAAAATAGAGTACAACTCAGCATAAGGAATATTTTATGAATACTTTTTTTAAAGGTATGCTACTATTTACGAGATTGCCATGATATTAACAAAGGTCGTTGATATCTGATATTAATAGGGTGTGGCTCCTTTCATTTCATTACAATTTCTCGTGTTTTCTACATGATAAAGGCGTTTCGAATGTGATTATTACATGTTGAATAGAAGTAACTAAACAAGAAGTAAGGTTGCCTTAATCCTCACTTGAAATCCACTAGTGACAAAATCCTTCATGCCTTGGCTTCTTCCCATAGTTCTTCCATTTATGTGCATCTCTTCAGTTACAATTGTTTTGTAAATAGCTCAGAAAATACAGTTTTATACTCTTGATCGCGCGTAATGATGGCTCGTGATGTAGTGACCAAATCTAATGATACTTTATGTTTTGAACTAGACTATGGGAGCGTAATTGAATTACTCAGCCAACAAAATTGATGGCTTTCCCTGTACCAAATATAGCATTAGGTACTACAATCAACCTCCAAATCCTTGATCAACCATGACATAAACACTTGTAGGAGTAGCCACACTCGACTCGATAACCACCTGATTTTGTGACACATTACGCAAAACGTGATTAGGGAAGGCATTTTCACTCGTACTTGGTGTGTATTGAACATGTTTTATGAGATTTGGAAACAAAAGAATCCCACTAAAGTCTGCAGTGAAGGTGCTTCCATTCCCCTGAACTGCTGACTTTGCTATGGTACCTTAGCATTCATCCCTTTGACACTATTCCGATCAATTAGAATTTGATCAACATCTCCAAAGGGACCATCTAATTGTACAATGTCGATCCCATTTCCGGACCCTGCAAAGATGTTGTCGACGATATTGACACCATTTGCAACACCCTTGACAGAATTAAACTAAATGCATGCATCTCCTAGGAAGTTGTTAGAAATAATAAGTTGTACCGGATCTTCTGCTACAATGCCGGTATAATCCAAGTAAGAATTTACGATCCTTGTTTGGGTTAGACCAGCCAACTTCAGATAGATACCGGTTCCCCCAAACCCGGTTGCTTTGTTATAGCAATGCACCCCGGACAGAAGGTTAGCCTGCCCTGATACTATAATCCCTTTATTAGCTGAAAATATTACTGACATCATTCACAACATTTAAGGGTTATTGTTGTGCCTGTGAAGTTTCTTTCACCCGGATCGTTCCCGGTTGTGATATGTTGTCCCAAGTAGGAACTTCGGGTCAGAGTTTCGTGTCCACACTCAACTCGAATGCCCTCGGACATGAAATGGACAATGTAACAATTATCTATGCTAACTCTAAGAGTGTTGATAACAGCAATGCCACCACCTTTATAGTTGCAATCTAACATAAGGTCTGTGAACGATATGTACTCAAAGTTGTAGGATGAGCTGCTAAGGTTTTGATCTGTTGAAGAAGTTGTGTTTTCTTTACTGATTTGAGAAGGGGGTGATGCTGAAAGTTCAATTAGATATCGATCCGTTGCAAAATTGTCTGATGCTATTAGAGTTCCTCCATGCATCTGTTGAAGAAAATCATATGAAGTTGGTCAGTAATAGCCAAATTCAGGTACCCAAATGTAAAAAGAAAATCAAGTGGATTACTTTTGAGTTTAAGCATTGGTACGCTCTACTTCCTTTAGAGAAGCTCCCATCCTCCCCTCTCTTTCGTTTCTAAACATTGCAACCACCTTATTTCCATGATGACGAGCAAATTTCTAAACACTGAAATACTACCTCCGATTTTTTTTAGTTGTAACTTTGGGGTGTTATTTGTGAGATATAAATATTCCAGAGTTGTAACTAAAAAAAATCGAAGATAGTATTATATTTTTGACATGTTAATTTATTGATACAAATATGAATTTGACACGTTACGACGTATGTGATAACTCCATGTTCAATAAATTATAGGACAAGAAATACTGAATTTATGCTCTTATCCTTAAATCTATTAACCCAAAATTTATAATCTTGTCGTGTAGAGATAGTGAGCCACAACTTACATTGTGTCTTAGGCAATAAATCCATTAATTATGTATCATTTTCATGCCCTACTCTCACATAGTTTCGTACTTTAGGTTGTACTAAATTTTAATTTCATTGCCAAACTTTTATTATTGATATTTGATAATCTTCACTAATATACAAGGTATATTCAGGAAATCAAAAGTGTGGGTTCGGAGTAATTAAATAATACTACCTCCGTTAATTATTATGTGCAACTTTGGGGTATTAATTAACGGGGTTGTTAAATATCGCCCTCGAATATCTAACTAACGCCCGCAAAATAAAATAAAATTACGTATTTATCCTTATAATAACGATTATAAAAATAATACTTTTTACCGTTCTCTCTAGTGGTCAACGGCCACTAACGCTCATCGAACAACCACCCCAACCACCGTGAGTTTCAAAATCAAACAAATTTTTAAAATTTTGCAAAATCAAATTAGTTTGATCTTATGGACAACGATAAAATACCAGAAACACAACCTTAGACGCTCGCCAAAGGCTCGTCAAACCATACAGGATCAGTATTCGCGATAAATTTTTTAAAAAAATTCGAAACCCAAGAAACGCCTAGAATTTTCGAATACCCTAGGCTGAAACACCTAGTTTTTTCGAAACATCCTAGGCTATTCGAAAAAATTAGGCGTTTCAGCCTAGGGTATTCTAAAAAACTAGGCGTTTCACCTCAAATGCCCAGATTTTTCATACAACCACACGGTTGTTTGCATGAACTAGGCGTTTGAGCCTAGGACGTGTGAAAAATCTAAGCGTTTGCCGCGAATTCAGAGAAAAAAAAAAACGTTTTCTCCGCCGGTGACCGACTTCCTTTTGTCCTTAATTACTCATCATTACCACGGCTATGTAGATCGTGAAATCGGAGGTAAGTAGTTGGTGGTTAAAAGAGGAGGAGATGGTGGTGGTGGTGGTGGTTAGTATGAAGAGGTGGTAAAGGTAGGTAGTACAAAGAGGGGGGTAAATTGAGGGGGTAATTTTATTTTTATTAGAAAAGGGTAAATTTGTAATTTTAGTTTATTTTACGGGCGTTAGTTAGATATTCGATGACGACGTTTAGCTTTCCACTTTATTTTTAGGAAAATTTGGATTTTGGTACCTCGAAAATGGGGGTAATTGAATTTTAGTACCCATCTAAAATTTTATTTTAAATTGGTACCTCAAAAATGACTAAACTATAGATATCAGTACCTCCGTTAGCATTCTGTCAACTTTGCCGTTAGTGGGTCCCATTATCTAATTATTTAATAATTTAATTTATTAAAAAAAAAAGAAAAAACATTTAATTAAAAAAACTTAAAAAATAAAAAAAAAAATCAGAAAAACCCCTAATACCACCAACCACCCACCTTCCCCGCGCCGACGCCACCCACCAGCCCTGCCTCCCCGCGACGACGCCACCCAACACACCACCACTCAACGCACCACCAACGAGTCCAGCACCACGAACGGAGCCCATCACCACCCAACACACCACCACCAAACGCACCACCAACGAGCCCAGCACCACCCAACACACCACCACCCAGCGCACCACCAACGAGCCCAGCACCACTACCACCTGCGAACCCAGACCCACAACCCCGAAACCCACGTACCACCACCCACCCCGAAACCCACCACCAAAAATCCAGACCCACAACCCACCAGCCCAACGCACTCGAAACCGACAACCCACGAACTACAACCCACCACCACCCACCCCAAAACTCATAACCTAAGAACCCAGCCAACAACCCCAAAACCCGCCACCACGAACCCAGACCCACAACCGTCGAACCCACTACAACCCACCACCACCCACCTCGAAACCCAATTCCCACGAACCCAGACCCACAACCACGAAACCCACCACCCACAGCCCCGGAACGCACAACCCACGAACTTAGATCAACCGCCCACAACCCCGAAACTCACAAACCACCAACCAACACCACGGGTGGCGTCGTCGCGGGGAGGCAAGGCTGGTGGGGTGGGGGTGGCGTCGGCGCGGGGAAGGTGGGTGGCTGATTTTTTTGATTTTTCCTGATTTTTTTTTATTATTTTTTAAGTTTTTTTTTATTAAATGTTTTTTTTTTAATAAATTAAATTATTAAATAATTAGATAATGGGACCCACTAACGGCAAAGTTGACAGAATGCTAACGGAGGTACTGATATCTATAGTTTAGTCATTTTTGAGGTACCAATTTAAAATAAAATTTTAGATGGGTACTAAAATTCAATTACCCCCATTTTCGAGGTATCAAAATCCAAATTTTCCTTATTTTTATTGCAATGTTGCCATGTTGGTGATATCACACTTGTCAATGCAAATTCTATTACTTACATATCTTAAATTTATATTTTCGTAAAACATATAAAAAGTTGATATCAAGAAAGTATTTTTTAACATATGAATTAGAAAAAACGATCATAGGAGTAACTATTATAAAATTAATATTCAATAGAATACATTTAGAAAAAGTGGGATTTATATAAGCATTTAATATAAATGGCCTTTATTGGAATCAAACCTAGACCTTGTAGCCCAAGCGCACTAACACAAACACCCTGGTTAGGTTGTTACCATTGAGCTACACTACTTTACGTCTTTATCTACCTTAGTTATGTACAGAAATTGTACTTATTCTTTCTTTAAGTTTTTTGTTTATAAATAATTAAACCACCATGAAACGGAGGTAGTAATATGTTTAATTTCGATTCAGGTTAATAAATCATAGAAAATATAAATCTATAAATCCAAAATTTTTAATCTTGTCGTGTAGAAGTAGTGAGCCACAACTTACATTATTTCTTATGCAATAAATCCATTGGTTATGTATCATTTTCATGCCCTACCCTCACATGATTCCGTACTTTAGCCACTCTTTAGGTTGTACTAAATTTTAACTTAATTGCCAAACTTTTATTATTGATAATCTTCACTACTACAAATATCAATACTTCCCCTACCACTTTGATAACCTATTCTCCTCAAGATTAATAATGAATCAGAAAATTTTTATTTTTTTTTTTCTTTGTTATTTCTCATCCTCAAAACTCAAGCTCAATTTTCCTTTCTTTCAAGATTATATATACCTGACGTATATCTTCTTGGCTTTCAATCTCATGCACATGGACGTCGACAGTATCATCATCTACCCCTCGGACTCGACGCTGTAGGTGCAGAATCTACCGCATTTGATTGTGAAGGTAATGGCCCGTACGTTGGAGTTTCCGATGGTCGGATATTAAAGTGGCAAGGCCCTTCAATTGGTTGGACCGTCTTTGCAATAACCAGTCAAGATAGGTATACATCTTAAATACACTTAACCTACTTATATAGTTTAATAGTTATATGGAAATCCTAAATTACAAATATAGTGAGGGACGACTTAATTAATTAAAACTTTCCTCCAATTTGACAATTTTCTAGGTGTGATTCATGACTTTATGAAAAAAAATTAATAAAAAAATTAATAAAGTTATTTCAATACAAATTAAACTCAAAATTATCAAAATATACGGACGCAAACTGATATATACAAGTATCTAACATATTTTAATTTAAATTCCATATCATTGTGATTTAATATTTTAATTACACGTCAAATGCATGTGATGGAATAAATGACTCTTCTTTGGAACAATATTGTGGTAGACCTCTTGGGTTGAAGTTTAACATGGCAACTTGTGAATTATACATTGCTGATTCAAGTTTTGGATTAGTAAAGGTTGATCGTAAAGGTGGTGCCGCCACTTCACTAGCCACCACTCACCAGTGCCGATGCGGTACCATTTCGCTTTCTAAACGACCTTGATATCGACTATGAAAGTGGTGATGTTTATTTCACTGATTCAAGTTCTCAATATCATCGATGGTAATATATACTTTATAATATCAAATTTATGTAATTTTTACGTATCATATAACTAATATATAAAGCTAAACTTTTAGCCAGATGACGAGGTAGCGACATTTAGCGTTCTAATTTTTCGCCAAGTGTCGCGCCACGTAGGATAGAGTTATATAGAATTTAATTTGTAGGATAAAAAAGTTAATTTAAAATTCTATTTTGAATCAAATTTGGATAAAATTTTAGGAAAAAATTGTTAATTTAGAGTTTTATTTTCGATAAAGTACCAATATTTCATATGTATAAATTAAATTATAATTTTATCAAAAAAAATTATAACACTCATAAATTATCATATAAATTTATTTTTTGTATCATAGTATTTTTTTTTTGGAGCGAAGGAATTAGCTCAAAATGCACCAAATCCATTATTTATAATATATTTTAATCAATTAAAACAATATACTTTACAATCTAATATAATTTTATTAATGTGTGTAGACCTGTCAATCGGGTCGGGTCACGAGCCATTTCGGACAGGGTCATTATTTCAGGTTACGGGTCAAGAAATGTTTTTCACCAATGTTATTAATTATTATTAGTCATTACATGCCTACTATATAGTTTAAATCATCACAAAAACATATCAATTTCTAACTAATTTTGTATCAATGATATGTTTTAAAATTTGAAATATAGATTAAAAATTTATCTTAAAATTCAATAAACAACCCGGGCATCGCACGGCCACAAAACTAGTTAATAATAAAAGATATTATTGATTGAAATAATACATTGACAATGTGTAACGAAAAGTATTGCATTAAAAAGAAAACAGAGTGTGCATAGCTCTATTTCATTTTATGTACAGCTAGGATTAATCCTTTTAGTATATTCTTGCAAAACTAACTTGTTATGAAAATATACAATTTTCATTTCATATTATTTGCAACAACTAATGAAGTATAATCATTTACAGGGAATTTAGGAAAATAGATATGAAAGATCGAAGTGGAAGGTTAATAAAGTATAACCCAAACACGAAACGTGTGACCGTGTTAGTTAGAGGTTTATCATTCGCAAACGGAGTAGCTTTGAGCAAGAATAAAGATTTCATTCTTGTTGCCGAAACAACTCTATATCAAGTGCAAAGGTACTGGCTAACCGGTCCGAAAACCGAAATAACCGAAGTGTTTATGAAACTTACGGGACGACCAGATAACATCAATCGAAACGCTTATGGAGATTTTTGGATTGCCCAAAACCCGACTAAACCTATTAAAATCAACGAGGGTGGAATGATATTAGAAAGTTTAGATACAAATGATATAATAGATTGTAGTGATGTGAAAGAAATTCACAATAAGTTGTGGATAGGTTCTGTTATTCAAAGTTACATTATCTACACTAGCTAAATATTGTTTGTAAGCCTACTTACTGTAAATTAATTTTAGATACAAATGATATAATAGATATTCTTCAAAAATTAATGTTTGTAAAGTTGTATTCATAAATTGTAAAGT
Organism: Chenopodium quinoa; assembly: GCF_001683475.1. NCBI lineage: Eukaryota > Viridiplantae > Streptophyta > Magnoliopsida > Caryophyllales > Amaranthaceae > Chenopodium > Chenopodium quinoa. The sequence goes on along the minus strand of NW_018742204.1, from coordinate 302,749 downwards.
TAGTGTAAAAAAAAAATCAAACGTTGTCCTCATGTACATAAACGATAATTATCTATTTGTTATTGATAGATTAACTCTTTTTAAAGTAGTTAAAATCAGATCCTGTTTTTTTTTTTAATTTTTTTTTTGGAAGGAGTAAAAATCAAATCCTGCATGTTATTGAGAAGGTTAGAATACTAAAGTGGAATTTTAGAAAACATAGGGCACCAAAGTGAAATTGAGAAAATCCTTGTTAATATGTCATATTAACATGGAATGTTTATATGGGGCAGAATTGACAATTCGTATGCTTGAGTAAGGGTATGGATGTCAACAAAAAGTTTCACAGATATCAATTTCCCCTTCCAACTTCATCTCCTCAACTTCAACTTCCCTCATCCTCCATTCACAAACAATAAAACATCCCCATATCAATTTATCACTCCTTCATCACTTTTAAAATTGAAACCTTCAATGGGCAGTTACAATGGAGATATTGAAGATGAGGACAAATTCCTACCCTTTAGGTTTAACCGAACCCTTTATTTCACTCTTTATTCTCAGGGTTTGTGACACATCACCTGCAAAAAATAAAAACTTTAAAAAAAAAATAAAAAAAAATAAAAAAAAAACTCTCATATTTACAAAAATGCCAACATATTAACATTGTAATGTTAATATGCCATATTAACCAGGCACCCAGTGAAATTATGTCAAACTTCACAACACTAAGTTGGAAATTTTCCTGTTTCATTATAAACTAACTTTATATATGTATTTTTCAATTATATAGTGATCGATACATCTCACTTAATAGTAGGCTATCAATCGGTCATAACATGTTTGAAGCGGATAATTGAAGGTTTGACTTATTTATAATGGACATCCAAATATTGTACTACCTCTGTTTTTTATTATATGCAACAAAGGAATATTTTATGTCTCATAAATAATACCCCTTTGTTGCACATAATAAGAAATGGAGGTAGTATTTTTTTTTTTTGACAGATTTTCCAAAAACAGATTAGATCCAAGTGCAGACAAACAGCTACACAAACACAAAAGAAAATACAATTTCTTCACTTTCTGTACGAACATGACTTGAGTAGTATTTCATATTTCAGCAATAACACATTTACTTTAACATACTAAGCTAGAAGGTCTACTACTAGAGAACATTGAGATGTGATTGTAAAGCACTCATTATTTATGGGATCAATTTGAAGAATAGTTCAGGCTCAAGCTTTTGTTGCATCAGTAAAGCCATCCTTTCGGACATTTCAGGTGTAAACTGATCGTCTTTGGTCCATTCCCACACTTTCACAGCCTTGTTATCTTCAAAGCTACACAAGTCTATAATTTGTTGTATGATACCATCACTTTCTTCTTCGGAAGAAAATGACATTCCTATAAATTCTGCTAACATCTTCAGTTGAACAGTGAGCTCGGTTTTCAGATTTTCGTACTGCAGGAACAACACCTTGTCTGATCTCTCTGTACTAGCCTCCCAATACTGACGAACATGGTTAAAGAAAGGGCCAGGAACAAATTTCCCCTCACTAAAATCTTGGTAGCAATCCTCGAGAGTAGGGGGTATGTAATCATCTCCTTTGGCCTTCTTAGCGTAGTCTATGAAAAAGTAATAGAATTAGACAAGCATGTCATAAGAGTTTCTACAAAGGTACAAAATCCTGACACCCTGAAGGCTGAAGTTTTGATAGATTCAGTAAGAGATGTGAAAGGGACATCAGTGTTAAGGAGCCTAGGTGACAGAATCTCATTAAGATGTGTAATGGACGGTGTGGTTGGTGGTAAGAAGTCTATGCTGTGTACAAACTGATCTCCATGATGATGGGAGTGTAAGGGAATTAGATCAATGCTTGGATAATTTACACGATTAACAACAGCGAAAAGCAGACATTTCAACCAAGCTGTTCCTGTTTTCGCAGGGCTAATAATGAAGATATCAGTGTCTCGAGCAGCAAAGTGTCTTTGAAAGGCGATGGCATTTCTTAATATAGGAATTTCATCTTCATCGTAGTAGTAGAAACCTTGATACTCGATCATTTGAAAATCTGAATTCCTTAAGGGAACTTTCGGAAGGCTTTCTATCAGTTTCTGCACTTCTTCATCTTCCTCCTTTGTTTGATTCAGATTCATATTATAGATTAGTATACACTTTTCTTGTTACTTTTCTATTGTACTTCGTTTAGTTGGTAGCTGAAGTGTGTAGAGTTCTTAGTTCATATACAGATATTGTTCACTAAAAAAAAAAAAACAAGTTGCCAATTTGCTATACAAGCTAAATCAAACGCACCCAATAATAGAGCATTAAACAAACAAATAAAATAAAGTCAGTCAAAGAATGAATCAAAATAAAGCAGCAGCTTGGTTTGTTCGTATAAGCCTGCAGGCTGCAGCAGCCCAACAGCTATATATTACAAGAAGTAAGCCCCCAACAAAGACGCTATTACTCTATCTCAGTGATACACTGGCGTTACGTTATTCCTTATTACAAAGTAAATTAAAATTTGTCAGATACAACCTACTCCCTCATTGTTTTTGTGTTAAAGTTCTTATATAGTTTTAGGTAGTTTAATTGACTCTAATACAATACGAAGTAATATGTAAGTAGAATAGTTAAGATGATGAAAAGCAATTCTAGACTTCAACCATCAGTTTAACATTTCAGTTGATTTGGTCATGTACTGTTGTACACTTGTACATGATATTAAAACCTCAAATTTCAAAGTACTGAGTGGGTGGAAATAATGAAGTTTGAAATTATTGTTATACATAAATTATGTATTCACTTGTATTAATTTTTCTGAAATCATGTCTGAAAAAGCAATTCTAAACACTGAAATAGTTCATGGATGCAACTAGATTAACAAGTAAAAGAATGGTGATTTCTCTATAACTGTTGCATAATAAATACAGAAAATTTTGATCCCTGATACACTTTTGATGTTCACTTGCATACCAACTCTGTTCTTTGCACAATATTTAATTCTTCTAGCCATGCAGTGTGAAGGGGGCAAGGATCAGGTTTTCCATCAGAAATTGCCTTATCGGAAAGTGAATAGAACCAGCCGTTTCTCCATTTGAACTGCAAGAATAGATTAATGAAAGCATTAGAAACATATAGGGCTAAGCAGGAAATAACATAATTTCCCAAGTGATTCTCTCTTTCAATTTGGAGCTGTCCCATGTTTTACAGCAGTCTAGCCATCTCTCTGAAGTACTATAATAGCAGAACTCGATGATTAAGAATAATAAGGAACGGATAAACAATATAAGTGTCAGAGATCATTGATAAAAAAAAAAAAAAAAAAACAAGAGATGAGATTCACCTCTTTTACTGCCGTGGGGAAGTGTGCTACAGTACGTGAATAGGCACATAATCTTTCTTCTATTCCTTCTTCAAATGCCAAGCCCTTTTCCGTTGCAGCTGCAGATGCAAGTTCAGCGATAAGAGCTGACACCTGAAAACATGTCGATAGTTGAGGTTGTTTACAAAGAGAATCGATAGATCTAAACCTTCATAAGCTGGTTTAAATTCTCGTCTACACGCAAAATTATGCACACAAACACGAGTGAATTGCCTTAAAATACAGGCTTTGTGTTAAGAAGTACAATAGAAGAAAAGCAGCAACTTATTGAGTAATACAGTGAGATCTCTTCAGCAATTAATATTGAAGCGTCAAGAATTCCTAGTATAATCATCAATACAAGGATCAAATTGGTAATAGTCTTCAATAGGCCACACACATCTATATGGATGAACTCAAGTTTCTCGGCTTTCTCCTTGGTCCTCTATGCTTAAACCAATAAATATGAATCAAAGTTCACATATGTTGCTTTCCCTTCTTTTTTTTTTGTCATCAACACATATATGTCTTGACATGAAAGGCGTGGAAATTCTGAAGATCTACGGCCAAGAAAATAAGCTCAGCCTCTACTAGTATCTTCTTCCAGGAAGCGTCAAATAAGAAGAAACTATGGAATATTCGGCCAGACAAAGAGCTAAGTATTCCATAGAAGAGGAAAAGAAAGAAAAAAAAAAAAAACAGGAATTGTTGAGAAAAGTGTCAGCAAGAAGGATGACGGTATATTCCATTTCCCTAAGGATGGGGCATGAGCAGACCACAGATACATGACGAGCTTAGGACAATAGGGGCTAGATCCTGTTATGGAACTTTTAATTCATCTGGCAAAATGAAGGAGAATTTAAGTTGGCCAAATTTAGCCATACCTCTGATCGGTATTCCTTCTCTACAGTACCCACTGTTGCTCCAGGATGAAGGGCTCCAACAAGCATAAATGCTGAGATCCATATTAGTTTCTCTAACATCTGTTTCTGAAATGGTTCCTTATCAAGTACCTGCAGTCATCAGCAATCAAGAAAATTAACTTATATATTATGCTCTAAAGATAGGCCCATGCGGCTTTGCAATGGACGGATTATTACTGCTAATCAAATTCTAACATCTGAAATGACATAGGAATATTATCATAACAATTCCAACATAACTTTTATTCTTTTAAAGCTATATTTTTATTTGATAACTTGATACATCTCTTTATAAAAACTTATAAATATATTTTATTCCAACTCTTTTTTTTTAATTTATTTTTAAGTACTAGTAACTTAAATTGGCCAAAAAGTTTGAATTTAATATTATGCAGTGGCTTCCAAAATTGACTTTAACATTTTCTTTTTATCTCAATCACTATCCTATTTCTTCATTTAAGACTTTCTAATGAAAAATTCACTTCTACTCACAATTTTGTATTTTTTAAAGAGAAGGTGGGACTGTGGGAACATTCCATTGGATCAAGCTCCAAAATTACAAATTCGTGGAACAAAGACAAACAATTTAATGCACAACTCAAGGTAAAATTGGAAGAGTGTAACAAAAATACAAATTAAGTGAAAAGCTCTAGTAAGAACACCTCCCGCATGTGAGAACATGTCCTATGCTCTATAAACTAATTGTAATGTTCTTAATTAGTAGTTCTTTTCATATAAGAATACTACCCACTAAAGCTCCATGCTTAAATTCAACCAAGCTCTTCACAAATTCAATGAAATTTATTCATAAATTTGACTTATTTAGGTAATGGATTTAATTTTGTTTCACCCTCCTCTAAAATAGTCTCTCCCCTCATAAATAATAATCCTCTGTCCTCAAGTAGACTCCATGAAGCTAAAGCTCAAGCTTAGATGTACGGAAGTTTCGGTCCATGTTTTATTTGCCTTATATTAACTTATTTTAGGAAATGTAAGTTTTAGAAAGATAAGTTCAAGAAAAAAAAAAGTTCTGATAGATAAGGGAAACCCAAGTTCAAATTACAACTAAGATAAGTTCTAATAAAGTTTAATAAGTTTAGGGTGAATCCAGATACGATAAGACAAGTTCACTAGAACAGAAAAAACACCCTTAGAATAAGTTCACATTTTTCAAGTTATAGCTTGTGTTTTAAATAACTTTAAGCATTAATATAAGCCATTAGAGTCCATGCTCTAAAAAGTTAAGTGTGTTGTTCTAAATTTCCATTGCATATGTTCTATATTGCTTTGGATATTATTCATCATCTTTTCTTCTTGTATGTTATAAAAATACATATTATACATCCTAAATAAATGTACAATATGTCCTAACTTGTAAAACAAAAGTCTAGTTGTCTTCAATAGTGGATGCATCCACAACCAATCATTAGATTTCTTCTAATCCAATGGCCAAGATCTATTCTCATATATATAGAGGGTCAACAAGTTCACTATAGCAAGGTCCTTTGAAATTGCATGATATGAATTGCAACATAATTAATGTACACACACAAAAATGCAAACCCGGAGTGTTTACCTTACAAGAAAGGCCTCCAGCACGTAATCTTTCTGCTACCGCAGGAGCCCATTTGCCAAAAGCTGCTGTCAGACCTTCTGGATTAGTGTCTGTCTTACCATCAATTGGTGGTTCACCAAGCTTAGCAACCGCAAAATATGCCAAAAGTTGGTCAGCATCACCAAGACCTTTACTGTGAAACCATGGCTCCAGCATCCCATTCTGGAAAAAGACCAAATCTGCCAGATTGTGAGAAGGATACAACCATCATCAACATGATCGAAACAGAAATTTTTAAAATATAACCAGGCACATTCATATGTATCTAATTGTACATACAATAGTTTATAGCAGTGCTGAAAAATTGACATTAGGTGAACCAGTCGGTTCTCGAATGTCAATATCACAATAAAAACTCTCATATAACTACTATAAAAAAAAATGATATAATAAGATAAAATAAAATGGGAAAGCAAGACTTATATTAACACATCTACACATCCTATTTCTCTTGATCAATACCCCCTTTTTTTTTTATGAGAAAACTCTTGATCAATTCTTATCAACACATCAAAGTAATGAAAGATTGATTGTAAGGAAAAGGATGTGTATGTCCTTGTTGGATTATGTACATGGGTCATAGGAATATTTTTACTTGATGCTGAAATGATTGTTGATTTAACAATTTGAATACATGAAACACCCTCAAATTTTAGCAATTATAACCAGAAACCCAATGATCAGATTTCAAATTTGCAACTTTTTCTAGTTACAAAACTATATACTCCAATTGTTACAAAATTTTTAACACATTGGCATTATCTTGCACAACATCAGGATTAAATTACCCTACTAAAAACCTTTCAAATATTAGAAATTAACCAATTGAATCAAATATTAGAAATTAACAAATTGAAAAATAAACCTAAGAGAAATTCCTCAAAGTTAATCTCACAAATCAGCATTATAATAAATCATAAGCACAATGAAAACTGAATGAAGGTTAAAACCCTAACCTTTCCAACGAGATTGAGGAGTAACTTGAAGAACACCCTCAAGATCATCATTTCTAGTACAAACTAAAATGGGGCCATCAAAATCAAGAGGAACAAAATCCCCTCTTTTAATCAACAAATCATCACCATTACCCATGTCTTGTAAAGCTCTACCAACTCTTCCACCACCAACAATAATGGCAGGAACAACTTTACTCTTTAAAGTTTCAGGCTTTTCAACAGTAGCAGCCATTGTTGAGCTTGCTGATAATGCTGTTATGGAAGGAGTAATTCTGGGAGTTGAATAATAATGGGATTGTCCCAAAAGTTTTGGGATTTTGGAAATTGGGTTTGGGTTTGAAATGGGTGTGATTTTGGGGAAGAATGATGCAGTGGAAGTAGGAGGGGTAGTGAATAAGAATGAGGCCATGGAATAACTGAATGTGGTACTGCTAATCTGCTATTCTGCTAATGCTGGTTGTTGTTGGGTCATGTACTGTTTTTTGTGGTATGTTACATACTTACATGTACATGAAATCTTGAAGATAGGGTAATCGAAGTTCATTTTGTGATTGGGTAATATTATGTGAGAAAAAGGTTGTTTACTTGTTTTGATGAGGTACCAACCATTACAATGTAATGTGGACAACGTGTGAAATTACCGATACCGACAAGTTGAGGTTTGTCAACATACTCTCGTAAGGTTGGAACAAGATAAAGTCAATTAAAAGATAAGATTCTCTTCCAAAAAAATAAAACAAAAGGTAAGGTTGTCGCGCATATAGAACCCGTGACTGCCACGTAGATAGGACTAGCGCTATATGCACACGATGTGTGCGACGTTGATATAGTAAAGGCAGCGTATTGCATAAAGTTAATATTATGAGTTTCACAATTTGATGTTTTTCCAAGTACAACGGCTTTTACAACTCCGACGTCTTGTTTAATGTATTCCAAGCTTGTTTTTGAGTTTAAAGCCCTCTCATTAATTTGTAATCTAATTTTTTGAGGTTTTTTTTATTAATATTTTAGGAAAATTCTTGATTGCATAGAGGTTAATATTATATTACTCTACCATTACTAGTTTATTTGATTTCGTTTCATCCTCCTAATATGTTAAATTTTCTTTAATACATTTTTTAAAATTATTATTAAAAGATTCTAAATTGTGATTAAAATTTAGGAAACTCACATTACTGTATAGAATATTGTAATTTCTTTACTATTATTTTAAAAAAAAATTTAGGGACCATTAGAGGAGTTCAATTCAAAAGTTGGACCAACTTTTCATTTTTCCTCCTCCTGGCTTATATACTCCATCCGTTAAATACTTAAATATTAATCGCAACATGTATTATATATAAATGGGTGCTAAGCTTTAATCGCAAAAAAAATTTCCATAAATGATAAGTTTTTTAAGCAAAAACACCAAGATATCCTTACTTAAAAATCATTAACAATTAGGCCTAATCTAAGAAGAACAATTTTACAATGGCTACATAAATTTTGAAGCCATTATAATCTTAAATCATGACCATACATTTGCTTATATTAAATCAATATCATTCATTGAGTTGACTTAACAAAAAAATTTATTTGTCATTAAATTAAAAATTATTTGTTTTATCTTTTCATTTCTGCACTTCCTAATCATCATCATCATCAACACACACACACACTCACTCTAAATAATCAAAGGCCTTATATAATAAAATCAAAACTTCATCCGTCAAATTTCACCATTAATCATCTTCTAAATAATCAAAGGCCTTATATAATAAAATTCAAAACTTCATCCGTCAAATTTTACCATTAATCATCTTCTTTGTACCTTTCTTCCATAAATTATAATATAACTCAACCGAGTATAGTTATTCCGCATTTGTATTTGATTAACTCCAATGATATTATATTGTGTATGGAAAGTAACCAATTTCCTATGGAAAGAAAGATTCGTTGGAAATCGATTCCGAAAATTGGAACGTATATGGAGTATGTCAAAACGTTAATTAAGTAAGACATTAATAGTGAAACTTTTTTTTTTTTTTGAATAAAGTAGTTTTTATAAAAAAAACAAAAAAAAATTGAAATTTTTATTTTATAAATAGGGTTAAATAAATGAATGGATGAGATCTCCTCCTAAACGATAAAGGGTCTAGATTGAAAATTAATAGTGTGGCTACAATTTTTGTGTAGCCATTGAATAGTCATCTAACAAATCAGCATAATCATTCCAACCAAAAAAATCTGAATCACTTCCCCAATAGTATTTCTTTTCAAATCTGATTTTTCATTTTCCCAACTGCATTCAGTGAATGCTCTTCCCCAACCACCTACATTTACACCAAGGAGCTTCTCTAAAACAAGATTTTTCTACAGATTTCAAACCCTAAAAAACTCGAGTCCCTTTCTCACTTCTCTTTCATCCGTATTCCAATCTCTCTCTCTCTCTCTCTCACACACACACACATACTCTCTCTCTCTCCCCCTAAGATCTTCCCTTTTCTCTCTGAAATCATTCTCTAATGAGTCACCCAAAAGAAAAAACCCCAAAAAAGAATCTTGGTAATGAAAACACCTCAGATCTGTTCTCTTATGAGGCAATTTCTGCTACTTTGACCAAATTTGAGGGTTCTCCTTCATACACAAGGTACAAATGTATTAAGGGTACCGGGGTTATGAAACATATGCGAACTGCTGCGTATCGGGCTCTACAAAGGATGCGAGGTAGGGATGTGAAGATTATTGAGCTTTCTGATGATGATGAGCCTATTTAAAAAGCAGATCCAGTTGAGGAAGTTGTTGCGATCGGTGTTTCCAATGAAAATGGTGGTGCTAAGGGTTCTTCTTCATACACAAGGTACAAATGCGTTGAGGGTTCTATGGTTATTGTTCATGATGCGGGTGGTTCAAATCTGGGGAAAACAACCCCTTTTGCCGATGATACTGCTAACCCATATCTCGAGGAAGTGAAGGACAACCCTCTTAAACTGTAGAGTGAGGGTCCTTCTTCAGGAACAAAGAGGGCTAGATATAGCTACCCAATTGATGAGGACCAAGTTGACCCTGTGTAATCTGAGGGAGTTTCACCTTGAGTACTTTGGATATTATAGTCCTAGAATTGTAACTATTCATTATCCCTTAATTTTTAAATAGTTTTGGTATTTATGTGTCAAAATTCAAGAATTTATTAATTGAAGTCCCTGTTCTATCCTTGGTTGACTGATTTTGGATGTGATATTGTTGTTAGTGCATTTAGTTCGAAAGCTTAGACTCCCTTTGATTGGGTGTTGTTTGTCCTATTTCATGTTGGATCCTGTTTGTTATTGGCTCGTGATTATTCCTGATTGTTATTGTTTGTTGGTGATTCTTGTTGTTGTTGTTGGTTGTTGATCCTTATTGTTGTTGGGTCAATCCTAGTTGTTGTTGTTGGTTGTTCATCCTAATTGTTATTGGATCATGATTCTAATAGTTGTTTATGGTACTATTTCCCTGTTTCTGCATATGATGGCAAGAGGAATGATGTGTTGATGGATGATGACCTGTTTTATATTCTTTTGATTTTGATATGCCCTTTATTGAAATAATGATATCCTCTTTCGTCCAAAGTATATCCTCTATTGAAATAATGATATCCACTATTAAATAATATATATCCTTTCATTATTAAATAATACATATCCACCAACAAATTGTATATATACTCTATTTAATATTACATCTTATTTAACAAACTATACATAAATCCTTATATCCCTACTTTATAAAAAGTGTAATATTACGCTTATGAATAGTGTGATGTCAATTATACCCTTTAAAATATGTATTTACACATATACCATCATTAATGTGTACAACTTTTTGTAATGAATTTGGACAATTATACCATTTAAAATATTTAATTACTTATTTACCCTCATTATTGATAATTATCTCTTTTTTTTATAACTTTTAAAAATAGTGTGTGGATATTAATTCCCCTAAATACATTTGATTACATGTTTTTTTCACTAAATTGACCAATAACCTGATTTGTGATGTATGGCCAAATCAAAAGAGATTCTGGATATTGCTAGCTATGGCGCGTGCATCACACACATTAGCTACCCTATTAAAAATAAATACTAAAAGAAGGGGTTGAGTAAGGACAAGGTGATCGTCAAAAGGCAGTGCTCCGAACCGCTAGGCAGGAGGGCGAGAGCTCATTAACCACCCTTGGATCTGTTCATAACATATTATGGATAGGCATATCCTCCAACAAATTATTCATTATCTCCAATAAACAATACATATCCTCCAACAACCCCTTGTTTTTATTGATGTTGTGCTTTTTTTTTCGCCACACGAAGTTATTGGTGAGGCAAGCCTCACACAATAGTTTATCTTCATGATTTAGGAGTAAATAGTTTCTATGGTTTGTAATGTTGAATTACGAACATACTTGGTTGCCTTTATACTCTCCTTTGCATATGAAATGCTTGAGGAGAAAAACATTTGAAGAACTTAAAAAAAATTTAAATTTTTGGTGAAATTTTCGGAGGGAAATCCCTCTAGACCAAAAATATTGGTCCCCTCCTTTATTTTTGAAATATCAAATGTCTTCCCTCTATTTTCTAAAAAAACTAGATCCACAATGGTTCTTGAGTAAGTGTGGTAATCTTCTACCCTTTTCTATAATTAACTCTCTTAAAAGTTTTGCCTAGAATTCTGCACATAACCCCTTTTAACAGAGGTAGCAATAAAGATTCTCATAAAAATAGTAACTAGGTCTAGTAGCGTAGAATTTTCATAATTAAGGGTAGTAGTGTAGTACAAGATAAGGTTTTCAAAAAAAGATAAGGTTCAAAATATAAGGTAAGATTTTTTTTATCTTTTTTACATAAGCCAAAAAGAGAGGTTGTGGTGTCCCCCCTATAAAGACCTTAATTAATACCCCTCCTTTTTTATGGTCTGATTTTGGGTTGATCAGGTGCAGTTTTTAGGCGGTTTCATAGGGTTGTTTTGCTGCAATACCTCTAGCGGTTTCCGGGCAGTTTCTGTTGGCTGTTTTCAGCTGGTTTCGGAGTAGTTTCCGGGCTGTTTCAGTTGCGTTCTTGTGTGTTCTTCTTGGCTGCAGTTGCTAGGCGGTTTCTAGTGCTTCTTGGGTGCAGTTTTTGGTTAGTTTTTGGTGCAGTTTGCGTTGTGTTTTATTGCGGTTCTCTTGTGGCAAGTTGTGGTGGATGTTATGCCTCCTAGTGTTCTCTTTCATTGCCCGTTCGTGGGTCTTAATGGGTGTCAAGATGGCAAGGGTAATGGGCTCACCAAAACTTCTTTGATCACTCATCTCCGTGACCGTCATTGTTGTGCAGATGCGCGGGATATGACCCAATGCTCTCTTGCTTCTAATCTGGCTATTTCTTAGAGGCGGAGTCAAATTTTCGGCGTATGGGCATTGGGCTTTGTGGGGAGTGTTTCAAGACTCATACTTTTCGTACGAAGTGTCGACATGGTCGTGGTTCGGATGATATTGTGGACCCACCTGATTTGGGGGATGGTGTTGTTCGGTTTGTTCTTTATGGTTTTCCTAAACCTCAGGGTCTTTCTTCGGAGGTATCTGATCTTGTTTCTAGTGCGCCTCGTCAGCCTCTTTTGGCGTTTGATGTTGCTCTCCTGGATAGTTTGCTATCTAAGCGGTTCCGTTCGGTGAAATCTATTCCTCCAAAGTGTCGCTTGGGTTTTTCTCGGGTTCTCAAAGGAGCGCTTGATAAGGTGATTTGCAAGCCTGATGACGTCTCTTGTTGGGTTCAACCACTTGTGTTGCCTCTTTGTGTTCTTAAAACCTTTACCCCGAGGAGTAGTCGTGAGTGTTCTTCAGGTGTCCGGCGGCGGCGGCAGGAAGAGAGTATCACCGCTGCTATTCGTTCTTGGTGTGAGCCAGGTGGTTCTGTGCATCTTGTGCGAGATACGTTGGCAGATGTGTCTCCTCCTTTGTTGGAAGCTGATGATGAGCATGATTTGTCTGAGCGAAATATTAAGCAATGTAAGAGAAAGATTTGTGACGGACATTACACTGCTGCGGTTCGGGTTCTTTCGTCTTCTGGTCTTGCCCCTTACAATGATGCTACTCTTGCTGATTTACAAGCTAAGCACCCTTCCTTTCCGGCTCCTATCTTACCGGATATCCCCGTTGATCAGCCTCTTATTGCTACATCTGCTGTTGTTTTGGATCAAATTAGGGGTTTTCCGCGTGGTACGTCATGCGGTAGAGACGGCTTGCGTGCTCAGCACCTTCTGGATTGCTTGAGTGGTGTTGCGGTTGCTATTTCAGATGAGTTGGTGGGCTCTATTACGCAGGTGGTTAATCTCTTTCTCGCAGGAAATTGTCCTGCTGAGTTGGGGGAGTATATTGCTAGTGCTCCTCTCACGCCACTTGTTAATCCCGGTGGTGGTATTCGTCCTATTGCTGTGGGTACTATTTGGCGGCGTCTGGTTTCAAAGGTTGGGGCTGCTTTAGTTGGTCCGCGTATGGGGAACTATTTAGGAGGTCTTCAGTTTGGTGTTGGGGTGCCGGCGGGTGGCGAGGCTATTCTTCATGCTGTTAATCGTTTGGTTGAGGCTCGAGGTGGTGATGTTGGCCTCTCTATGTTGCTGGTGGATTTCCGGAATGCCTTTAATTTGGTTGATCGTACGGCTTTACTGCGTGAGGTTCGTCTCCGTTGTCCAGCTCTTTCGCGTTAGGTTGAATTCTGTTACTCTACTCCAGCCAGGCTCTATTATGGGGAGCATACCATAAGGTCATGTCAGGGTGTGCAACAGGGTGATCCACTTGGCCCATTGCTTTTTGCTTTGGTGCTCCATCCGTTGGTTTGTCAAATTAGGGATTCTTTTGACTTATGTTTGCAGGCTTGGTATTCGGATGATGGCACTATTATTGGTGACACCTTGGTGGTAGGGAAGGTTATGGAGTTGATTTTGGTGGAGGGACCTCGTCTCGGTCTCCATGTTAACGTTGAGAAAACGGAAGTTTTCTGGCCCACGGAGGACCCTCTTAGCCGTCTGGCCGGTGTCTTTCCTCCAGATATTGCTCGTCCTGCTCATGGTGTTAAGTTGCTTGGGGGTCCTGTCAGTGCGGATGCCTCTTTCTGTGGTGAGCTTGTTTCGCAGAGGGTGTCGAAGACCATTGTGCTCATGGATGCTGTTGCTAAGCTTGAGGATCCCCAATGTGAGTTATTACTTCTTCGTGCGTGTACTGGAGTTTCAAAACTCTACTTTTCTATGCGCACTTGTCCTCCTCGTCTTTTTGAAGCGGCCCAGATTTCTTTTGATGTGGCCCTTCGAGGTTCTGTGGAGCGCATTGTAACTGCTTCGGGGCCAGGTTTTGGTGATTGGCAATGGCGACTTGCCACCTTACCTTTTTCTTATGGAGGACTGGGTGTCTATTCAGCGGGTGATGTTCGACACTATGCTTTCCTTGCGTCGCGTTTGCAGTCTTCTGGTCTACAGGCTTCGCTTCTTCGCAATTCTGGTATTGTTGGTCTAGGTCCGGCCTTCGACGACGCTCTTAGTCTTTTTAATAGGACTGTGGAGACTGACCTTTTGCGTTACCCTGGTGAGATCGTTGCCCCCAAACTCATGAAGAAATTGGCAGATATATATTTCACGAAGGTCACTGCATCTGCAGAATCCTCTTTCTCCTTGTCTCCGCGTCAGGTTGCCTTATGGAAGTCCCAGCAGGGGGATTACTCTTCTGCCTGGTTGCGAGCGGTCCCGATATCAGGTCTGGGTCAGACTATGAATAGTAAGACTTACCGTTGTGTTCTTTGCTACCGGTTGGGTGTTCCCTTGTTCTCCGTATCGGCACCTTGTTCTCCTTGCTCAAGAGTTTTTGATGGGGATATTTATGGGGATCATGCAGTGTCTTGTGCTGGGATGGTGGGTATTAAACATCGGCATAAAATTGTTCGTGATACCCTTGTTGATATTTGTTTCCGCTCAGGGATTTCTGCAAGGAAGGAGGTCAACGTTGGGTTAACTAGAGGGAACGACGGGGCTCTTCGGCCAGCAGATGTGTTGCTTTACTCCTGGGATAGAGGCCTAGATGTATGTGTTGACTTGACGGGGTCTTCTCCATTGAGTCAATATGGGTTGTCTGACTTCGTTCCTGGTCGTGTTATGTCGGCTGCGGCTCAGCGGAAGCGAGACAAGTATGGGGCGCGTTGCAGGGCTATTGGCTATGGTTTTCTTCCTTTCTCTTTTTCTTCATTGGGGGAATTAGAGAAGGATGTCGTTGCGTTGCTGAAGCGGGTTCAGGCGTTCGCTAGGACTCAGGATATTGGAGCTCGTGCGGCTGCTCACATCTTTAACAGGATTGGGTTCGCTATAGCTAGAGGGGTGGGGGCCCAGATTGTATCTCGGCTCCCCACTAATTTCTTGTAAATCTTTTGACTTTGTAGGTTTTTGTTATTTTATAATAATAATAATAATAATAATAATAATAATAATAATAATAATAATAATAATAATGATGATGATGATGATGATGGTTATCTGACTTCATTCCTGGGCGGGTTGTGGTTGATGCGGCTCATCGGAAGCGGGTTAAGTATGAAGCTCGATGTCAAGCAATTGGATATGATTTCATTCCCTTCTCCTTTTCTTCACTTGGGGAATTAGAGAAAGAGGTTGTTGCATTGCTGAAGCGGGTTCGAAAATTCTCGACGGCGCAAGACATTGGGGCATGTGCTGCTGCTCATATATTTACTAGGATTGGATTTTCTATAGGTAGAGGAGTGGGGGCCCAAATTGTATCTCCGCTACCCACTAAATTTTTATAGGTTGTATGACTTTGTCTGTTTTTGAGATATAATAATAATAATAATAATAATAATAATAATAATAATAATAATAATAATAATAATAATAATAATAATAATAATAATAATAATGATTAAAGAAAATTTAATAAATAGTCGAGAAAGAAGGAAAGTTAAATAAATTAGCTAATAAAATAATCACATCCAATAATATAAGGCAAGATTTTTTTTTAAAATCTTTATTATATAAGCTAAAGGGACCGACTGTGGTGTCCCCCTTAAAAGGACCTCAATTCCCCTCCTTTAAATATATAATAGACAATAAATATAATAATAATGATCATAAAAGTCACAAACTGGATTATAACACCACAAAAAAGGCCACAAATTGCAGTGTGTGGTTCCTACAGGTGTGTGTACCTTGCATCGTACAACCATTTCGCGAAAAGAACATATTATATAAGTGTACAGAACATACTACTATAGTGAAAAGAACATATTGTTAAAATGTAATGAACATATACCAAAAGTAAAAAGAACATATTGCACCAACAAAGAGTGAAAAGAACATATATCCATGTTCTTTGATTGTAAATGCATGCAATGTACTTTTAATTGTGATATAATGATCAGTGCTTATTATTATGAAATATTTTTTAAATTTTGTCTTAAAATTATGGTGGATATACATAAATAATGTTCATGACATAATTTTTCATGTTCTTTATTAATATTACAGATTATTTAGATATATAAAAAATAATAATAAAAAAAATTAACAAAAAAAAAACCATAAAATTGGATGTTCTTTACAAAATTGCTATATGTTCTTTACAAAATAGTTGTATGTTTTTTACAAACCATCTACATGTAGTTATTTTGTAGCCAGGCCCAACTATGGAATTGCTATATGAAATTGTTTTGTAGCCAGGCCCAACTATGGAGCAAAAAAGTTGTGCCCAAACCTGCTATTTTTGGGCAAAAAAAAGTGGGCTTTTCGGGCAAAAATCTAATTAGGTCAAATTTTTACTAAAAAAAGGTTGTTTTGGGCTTTTCAAAACTTTATTTTTTTTTTCAAATTTTGGGTGGGGACGGGCAACTCTTGATCAAGTCTACAAACTTCCATGATTGCATAGCCCATACCTACTTATACTTATATAAGCCTACTAGTTGCCTTTCGATTTTGTGGGCATAAATTGAGCCTTTAAAAAAGTATTTTTCTCTCCACCTACATCAATCCTAATAACCCAAAGATGAGAATAAATTGCAATAGTCTCATTTGACTACTGACTGACGGGATTAATTGTTGGTGTCAGAATGGGTAGTGGTAGTCATTTAATTTGTGGCCCATACATCTACTCCTCTAAAACGAATGTTCTTCCTCAAACTTTTTAATTAGCTCTCAAAATAACGATGAAGACGTATGAGAGGGGCATTGTCCTAGTGATATCTCTCCGTATGTACTTTCGGAAAATTTGTCCCTAAATTAATATACTACCTCTGTTAAATGTTATGTGCAACTTTGGAATATTTTATATCTCATAAATAATATCTCAAAGTTGCACATAACATTTAACGGAAGTAGTATTAGCTAGCTTTCACACTATGATGAAAAGACAAGAAACTCTGTAGTACTCCCTCCGTTCCCCATTTATTTTTTAAGTTTCCATTTTGGGTGTTCTTATTTATTCTTTACGAGTTAAGGTAACATTTGGTGATCAACTTTTCACCAATTTCACCTTTTGGTGATCAATTTTTTTTTCTTGTAATTTGGTGATTGAAGACACTTTTCCAGTGAGGAAAATTAAATGGGGGACAAAAACCTAGTCACTTAGAGTTAAAAACATAATCACCTAAGGTTAACCTATAGGAAATTAGTAGATTTAATCAAAAAAATTTACTTCAATCAAAATATGTCAGTCATTGAAATGAGTCAATGACGCCCAATTCCTCTACTTTCTCGTTCGTGGCTGCTCTGCTTTTCATCATCACAATCATCCATCTTCATCACCATTCATCAGCATCATCGATCATCGTTAATCATCATCAACAATCATTAGCAAAATATCTTGACCGCCCGATATTAATGAGCACCTCCATTCACGTACAAATCACGTGATAATTAAGAAAGACAAGCCCACGATGGAGCGGTCGCGCAGCCCATTGGAGCACCCGCTTCGAGCTTCATTCTTCGATTCTAAAAATTGAACAAATTGAGAGCATCCACTTCGTAATATTGTAATATCCGAATATTTTATGATTTTATATAATATATTTTATAAAAAAAAAGTTTATTTTTATTTATTATATAACTTTTCTAATCTAATAATTTTATTTAAAGTTCGTAAGGTTTTAAAACTCTATCTTGTTTAAATAGCACTGTACAATTCAAAACGTGTATATACTATTTTAAACCCTATTAATATTCTTTAATTCTCAAAAGATATTTTATTAAAGAAAAAAAAAAGAGTTTGACGTACGAAGCCCTTTTGTGCGTGAACTCCATCATCCAACCCCAAACTTGATTCTTTATGAAAGTTTATCTTTCACAACTCCATTTGATTTGTATAGTCAAAGCTCGCAGATTGCAGTGACGCTCCATATACCTTGCCTTGAATATTGTGGTTTGGTTGTAACTTGTTGAAAGGTAATCACAATTATCAATTTGGAGATGTTTGATTAATTTGATTGTATTAATTATTATGTGTAATCACACAAACTTCTTTTGAGATGTTTGTTTAATTTAATCGTATTATTATTATATGTAATCACAGGAATCTTGATCATTGGAGTTGTTTATTTAATCATTGATTATTGTGTTGTATTGATCATATTTTGTATTATTATATGATTTGAGTGTCGTATTAATTGATTGTGTTATTTATGCTATGGTTTTTAATGTTGTTGTTATAGGGTGTATCGTTTTATCAAGGTTTTAGGGTTGCTAATGCATAGTATTGTTTTTGGGTTGAGATTTGATTAATTTTGGGAACTAGTTTTATTGCCCTAAGAGTTGAGATATTTATTAATCGAATTGCTATATTATTTGGGAACATGTGTCATTGTTGAGATTGTTTGTGAATGGTTATTTGATCGATCTACGAGATCAAAAGGTTGAGAATTATTATTTTGTTCTTGGTTTGAGGCTCAGCGTTATATACCTTAGTCCTTGGCATGTTGGTAAGAGGATGATAATCATGAGTTAAGAATGAGGTACAATCTTACTATTTGTTTTTTTCTATGGTCCCCTACAGTGGGAATTGGCCCGTATGTGGTCTGGTTCAAGGTGTTTTCTTGTTATTGGGAGTATTCAAGTTTTTATACTTATTGGTTTGTTATTCGAATTACCTATGTCCAAGGCTAGGTATAGAACAATGAGCATGGCACACTTATGGGATATATTGAGTGAAGGTTCGTACTATTATTCGAGGTTGAGTTGTTAAAGGTTATTTTCAGAGTACAATGTGTAATGTAGTTTCGAACTACATTGTTTAATTGATCTAGTAATGTTAATTATTATATTATACTCTATATTCTGATTTGTGGTGATTACTCAGCTTTTGCTGACGTGTCTGTTATTTTGTTTTGCTACTTGTGTTTGCGGCCATGTCTTTTCCTTATGGTGGCCCTGCGACGATCTATTTTGGAATTTGTCCTTAATGGTGAGCAGTCAAGTTTGTCTAAACAGGTTGATCAAGTGGTTGTATCTAAAGGAGCTCAAGTGTTTCGATTAGTATGCTATAACGATTTTATAAAGTTGTATAAATAGCTCACCTAGTTTATTGAGTTGTAAATATTGGGATTTTGTGAGCCTTAACACTTGACAGGTTGTTGAGTGTGGCGGTAATACCTCCTTTTTAGGTGTATGCTTCCGCAATTTTATTTAAAGGTTGTTTATTTTTCCTTTAATTCTTATTTATTATTGGTTAGTAAATCGGGGGTGTTACATACAGAGCGACTACTTTAAAAGTTCTAACTTATTTGACCTCGATGGAGCATTAATTGCGAATTGCCAATGCTTGTGAGCCAAAATGGCGAATTGGGGGTTCACGTATTACTTGTGGGTGACTTATGGTGTTGCTACTTTGATCGTTGGTCGTTACTGGTGTTTGCATGTGTTTGGAAAGGTGCAGGTCGCCGCAGGAGCTGCTGGTGGCTGCAGTTGTACGAATTGGTGATTTAGGGACGCTTGAGATGGCGGTATTGGGCTGCTATGGTGAGCAAAGTTGGTTAGTGGCGGTGAGATGTTGGTTGCATTTGGGTGGATGGGCTGTTGTGAATTGGTGTGGGTAATTAAGGGGTATATGTAGCTGGTGATGTAGTGTGTTTATATGAGTTGTTTTTTTTTTAACTTTTGTTTCGGTTAGGAAATTAAAAAACTTGTTTTTGTTAATTAATTCCAAGCGACTAGTTTTGGAAAAAAAAAAAGATTTGACAAATAATTTCAAAGTTATTTAGACAGGTGATTAAGTTTATGTTGAGGGTGATTAAGTTTTAGTGTGGATAAAGGTGAGTTAAATAAAATTCAGGTGAGTTAAGTTGCCTGAAAAGTTGACTCAATCACCAAATTGCAAGCAAAAAAACTTGATTACCAAAAGGTGAAATTGGTGAAAATTTGGTCACCAAATGTTACCTTAACTCTATTCTTTATATTTAAGATTTTTCTATTTTAAGACGTAAAATTTAGACTACTTTACCCTTGCTTTATTTTTTATTATCTCATGTTGCCCTCAATTTTACATAAGATAGCGTACTTTTTCTAAATTTATATTGGATGGGTACTATTTCAATGTTCATTATTACTTTCTCTCTCTTGTCTCAACTTCAACTTTTTTTTCATTATTTTTTGGTAGTATTGGTTTCCTTTACCATCTCTCAATGAATTATGTTGACAAAAATGATTAAATGTATTTGCTTTATTAACTTTCCTAAATAACTGCACATAATTCTAAATATAAAGAACAAAAGGAAACGAAGAGAGTATTACATAGTATGAGCAATTTTCATTCCCTACCAGTTTTGCATATCTGAAGAGATTTTGAATATAATGAAAAATAGAGAGCAAAATCAGATTTCTATTTCATTCATTGAGAGAAAATATGAACTGTATTACAAGTTGTATTCTATTACAAGTATTTATACAAAATACTTGAAAATATCTTGTAACAAACTATTCTGACAGAAGAAATCTAATAACAGAATTCTATTACACCAAAATCTAGAAGAAACTTCTAGAAACTAAGCTTAGCAGCAGGCTTAGTCTTCAGCTCATTTATTGCTTCAGCTTTCCTTGAGCTTCCTTTACTTGTGCAGCCTCACATTCTGTCATAACAGAATCGGTAACCTGATCAGTATGATCATCAATACCCCCCCCCCACCCTCAAGCTAGGTGTGGGTGAATGAGACATGCCTAGCTTGGACAATAGCTTGGACAGTTGAGCAGCAGGAAGAATCTTTGTCAAAATGTCAGCTAACTGACCATTAGAAGGAACATAAGACAATTCGATCAATCCTTCCAACACCTTGTCTCTGGTAAAATGGCAATCAATTTCAATATGCTTTGTCCTTTCATGCATAACAGGATTCTTAGCCAAATGAATTTCTGACTAATTATCACAGTTTAACTTGACTGGTGTGAGATTAGTAACTCCCAGATCAATCAACAGTCTCACAAGCCAAACAATCTTTGAGGCTGCAGCAGCCATTGCCCTGTACTCAGCTTCAGTTGAGGATTTAGAAACCGTTGATTGTTTCTTAGATTTTCGTGAAATGAGACTGTTTCCAAGCATCATCAGATAACCAGTAATAGACCTTCTACTGACTACACAAGCTCCCCAATCTGAGTCTGAACAAGCTTGAAGAGTGACTTGTTTAGCAGCTTGTAAAAAGAAGCCTTGACCAATTGTTCCAGCCACATACCTCAAAAGATGCTGCAAAGCCTTAACATGTGCCAACCTTGGACATTGCATAAACTGGCTGAGAGTCTAGACTGCAAAAGATATATCAGGCCTAGTGTCTGTGAGAAAATTCAGTTTACCAACTAGACTTCTATAGTGTTCTGGATCCTGGTACAAATCTCCTTCAGTTGCTGAAAGTTTCACACTAATAGGAAGAGGAGTCTTTACTGATCTTGAAACATCCATTTCACAAATCTCCAGCAACTCTTTAGTGAATTTTCTCTGACTCAGAATGATGCCAGTAGACAATCTTGAAACCTCAATTCCCAAGAAGTAGCTCAGTTCTCCCAAATCTTTTATACTGAAAGTGTCATGTAAATGAGACTTTAAATCAATCAAAACATCTTTATTTGACCCAGTTAAGATTATGTCATCAACAAAAACAACATCAATGCATATATCACCTCCCCCCTTAATAATGAACAATGAATAATCATTCTTGTTCTGAATAAACCCCTTCTTTTGCAGTTCTGAAGTTAACCTAGCAAACCACTGTCTACTTGCTTGCTTTAACCCATACAGATATTTCACAAGTTTGCACACCTTATTCTCTGGATTTGGAATCCCTTGTGGCATCTTCATATAAACTTCTTCATCAAGTGAACCATGTAAAAAGGCATTGTTTATGTCTAACTGAAACAATGGCCATTGGTTTCCAGTAGCAACAGCTAGCAAACACCTTATGGTAGCCATCTTCACAATTGGTGAGAAAGTCTCATCATAGTCCACACCATACTTTTGTGTAAAACCTTTAGCCACAAGCCTAGCTTTATATCTCTCTAGTGTTCCATCCTTTTTAAGCTTCACTTTAAAAACCCATTTGCACCCTATAACCTTTTTACCTTTAGGTAAAGTTGTAACAACCCAAGTATTGTTTGCAGACAGAGCTTGTAACTCTATTCATTGCCTGAACCCATTCTGGGTGTTGTGCTGCCTCAAATTAGGTAGCTGGTTATGTGATGCTAGAAACTTGAGCAATATAAGCCTTCAGGGGTATAGGGAACTCATCATATGTTATGACATTGCACCAATGAGAGGGAGCATACTCAACTGTACAAACATAGTCAATCATGCTGGCTTTTTTGAGGGTCTAGAAGACTGTCTGTCAGGCTGGATTTGTGTTTAGGTCTGTGTATGGATTTGTGTTTGTGGATTAGGTGCTGTAACTGGTGGAATATTTGGGGAATGTGTTTGGGTGATAGGTATAGGTTGTGTTTGGATGTTTTGAGGGGTTTCTATTTGATAAGGGATATGCTGATCTGGGAACAAGACAAATATTTCTGGGATATCAAGCTTAATATCAAAAGTGAAAGCAGTTTCAGCTGGAAGAAAAATGGGATCTGGTTTATGAGTGGGAGAGGTGATATGGAAAGGAAAATGTCTCTCATGGAAGATGACATCCCTAGACACAAAAATTTTGTTTGTTTCTAGATTCAACTAATATGGATAACCAAGCAATACACAGGGTGCTGATCTAGGGTCAAACTTGGTCTTGTTACTCTTCAAAGTAGCAGCATAACACAGGCATCCAAACACCCTTAGATGGTCAATGTTAGCTGGAAAACCATAAACCTTTTCATAAGGTGAGACATAGCTAGTGACAAAGGCATCCTGTTAATCAAGTGAGTTGCCGAAAGCAAACACTCACCCTAATATTTTGCTGGAACTTTAGACTGAAAGAATAAAGCTCTAGCTGTCTCTAATAAGTGTCTATGTTTCCTCTCAACTACCCCATTTTGCTGAGGAGTGTCTACTCAACTTCAACTGATAACATTCTCCCTTCACACAACTCTTTTGCATTATCAGTTCTAAAACTCTTCACAACAATACCAAACTGAGTCTTAATATAAGTAAAACTCCAAAATATCAACACAATCAGATTTATTCTTCATAAGAAATGTCCAGGTATGTCTTGACATATCATCAACAACAGTCAAGAAGTAAGAACAATTATCATGTGTTTGGAGTTTATATGGACCCCAAGTGTCTACATGTAAAATAAACACTTTACACTCTTAGTACTATCCTTAGGAAAAGATTTTCTAACTTGTCTAACCTTTGGACAAATTTGACAAATTCTGTCAGTACAAGCCTTATTAGAAAATTTTGAATCCACATGACTCAACTTACTAAAAGGTAAGTGTCCTAATCTCAAATGCAAAAGCTTAGCCTCAACTGCAATAGCCAGATTTATTGAAGAAACACTACTCTCATCCTTCTTCAATTCTCCTTTTGAGACTGCATACAACCCTGAATCCAGATTACCAAGAACCAGAGAATTTTTCTTGGAGTGATCCTAGATTAAACACTTGTCATGTGTAAAGATAATATCACAATCCATGTCTCTACAGATTCTATGTGTAGAAATCAGATTAAAATGCAACTCAGGAACATGCAGAACATCTTTAAGCACAATTCCATTCTCAAATGTAACTGTTCCTATATGCTTTACCTCTAACTTTTTTCCATTAGCAACAGTTATTGAACTTGGATATTTGTTAAACACTTCATATGAATCAAATAAACTCAAATTTAAGCATATGTGATCCGTTGCTCCACTATCAATAATCCATTTTGAATTTAGACAAGTAATTAAGGCAATTAAGCATTACCTTCCATATTAGACATTCCACTGAACTGCTTGGAACTCTCTTGTTTGTCCTGCTGCAACAGACTCACCAGCTTCTCATACTGTTATTTTGTGAAATAATTGTTGCAGTTTTCTTCATCTGATTCTTCACCACAAGCTACAGCAGCAACTTTCTTCCCTTTATACTTGTTATACCCTGGCTTAGCAGGATAACCATGCAGCTTCCAGCACTTATCAACTGTGTGATTATTCAACTTGCAATGATCACAAAACAAAGGTGGTCGAACAGAAGACCTGATGTAACCTCCTCTTCTTTCTTTTGTTGCTGCAAAAGCCATACTGGACTGCTTAATAGGAGCTTCAGTGATTTGCTTCTGTCTCTCATCTTGAATCAACAAATTATAAGCAATTGACATATTAGGCAATGGATTCATCATCAAGATATTTGTTCTCACTCTAACATGCTTAGTGTCAAGCTTCATAAGAAACTAGATCAACCTCTCATCTTGTTGAAACTTCAGAAATTTCTGAGTTAAGTTGCAGATGCATCTAGTGCAATTACAAGTAGGAATAGGATTTGTTGCACTAACTTGATCCCAAATTCCCTTAATCTTGGTAAAAAATACAGCAATTGAATCTGAACCTTGTTCTAACTGACTCAAAGTTTGCTGCAGTGAATAAATCTGTGGCCCAGAAACAACAGAATATCTATCCTCAAGATCCTTCCAGATCTCAGATGTAGTAGAAAAGAAGATCACACTCTTCGCCAAAGTATTATCCAGAGATATCAAAATATATGAAATAATCATGTTGTTGCACCTACTCCATGCATTAAACAAAGGATCTGATTCACCTGGTTTTGGCAAGCTACCATCAATGAAAGCCATCTTGTTCTTCATAGAAAGAGCTAATACCATTCCTCTCTTCCAATCTTGATAGTTTTCTCCATTAAACTTCTCTGAAACAAGTGAAACAGTTGGATTTTCAAGGATGAATGTAGTAAACTGATCTAGGATCTTGAGTTGGATTCTGAATACTTGAATGATTTTCTTGTCCAGCCATTTTCTTAGCAAATTGAACTCAGAAAACTCAAGATTATCAACAAAAATGTAACCGAATTAATCGAAAGAAATATGAAAATCTGATGAAAGATCAGAAATCTGGAAAAATTAATGAAACGGTAATGTTCTTAGTATTCAAGTATGATTGAATGAAAATTTGCGGAAAAATTTAGCAGGATCTCAAGATCTCTGCTCTGATACCATGAAGAGATTTTGAATATGATGAAAAATAGAGAGCAAAATCAGATTTCTATTTCATTCATTGAGAAAATATGAACTGTATTACAAGTTGTATTCTATTACAAGTATTTATACAAAATACCTGAAAATATCTTGTAACAAACTATTCTGACATAAGAAATCTAATAACGGAATTCTATTACACCAAAATCTAGAAGAAACTAGAAACTTCTAGAAACTAAGCTTAGCAGCAGGCTTAGTCTTCAACTCATTTATTGCTTCAGCTTTCCTCGAGCTTCCTTTACTTGTGCAGCCTCACATTCTGTCATAACAGAATCAGTAACCTGATTAGTATGATCATCAATAATATCTCAATTTGCTTGCTAAGCATCTTACAGTTTGGTGATTGAATGTTAACTTCATCCTACAATTTTGGTTATATTATTTTGACATAGACTACTTGGCTAGTGGTCGATTGACAAGAAAGGTTAGATTGAAAAAGGTAAGCTCAAATATTTTCTGTAAAAACAAACAAAGTATAAATTAATTCAAAACAAATTTTGTTGTTTAACTTACTCCAAATGTAGTGCATGTTACAATGGTATTTCCTGGCATGTATATGACATCGCATTGTCTCTTTGAATGGTACAGTTGTTGACGCTAATATTCAGTAAAGCCGTCTCTTTGAACAAGTAGCCATCGAGTGCGACTATACTAATCTCGAGTGCAGCTCTACAAATCTCTTAGTTCAATTGTTGCTTCTTATATTTAAATGTATTGTATTGCGCTGGTTATCATTGTACTCTCGAAATTATGAATACTAAATCATTTTTGTCCTTTGAATTGGGATTGTAGTTTTTCACCTTATCGTCTTATCGATCATAAAGGAAGAGTTTCTTAAATCTTGAAATTTACACATTAAACTGACCATGTAACTTGTAAAACAAAGCAAGCCAACTTTTTATTGCAACTTCTATTGGATAATTATTTTTTTACATCAACACTGTCATAGGATAATTTAAGGTCCTTATCAAATGACTAGGGATAAAGCCATAGCATTATTGTTAGCTTAGGGATAAATATGCAGGCAAAGCAACCAAACCAAAACCAATATCCAAGCTTGAGATCATAGAATAAAAACAATCTCTGTATAATCTGGTATTGGAGGGAAAACGAAGCAGCAACATTTTACCACAATTGTGAGGCATATCAAGACTTCAAGCGTTGCAGTAATCTGGTACCAGAGAGAAAATGTAGCAGCAACAGTTTACCACAATTGTAAAGCATGAGACTTCAAGTATTGGAGCATATATTCAACAAATTTCTAGCAGGTTTCAGGGCCTTCCATGCAATAATTGGTTTGCAGTGGTAAATGTTGGAGTTATGTCAACTGGTACCTGTAACGCATCCAAGATCAAGTGTTAGTAATAAAAGGAGGGTAGAAAGGTTAGTAATAGAAGCTTAAAGGAGGGCAAAGAAAACAAGATATCTTCAAAAGTGGGTTAAGAGGTTAAGAGATCTGTGGACAACTATTTTTAAAATACAGAGTAGCAGCTCTAACAAGTTAATACTTTCCAATCTTACAAAAACACTGGTATCCACTATTTAAAACATTTGAATAAACTCCATTTATATATTATTGATGCCGATGGTATTTTTGAATGGACAACCAACATCAGACTTAGAAAACGAAAACAAAATCCTGGTCTATCAGAGACACTGCAACAAAAGATGTTTGCTAGAACAAAAAGTGATGGTTCTTAAGAATCAGTGATCAGCCTATCCACTGATAGGATATGAGTCCCCATTTGCCCTTACACTAAGTTTTGAAAGTTCATACCTCTGCACTTTCTAACTTGTCTAATGCAAGTCGCAATGGATTGGTTATTTTGCAGTACTTCTCAAGAAGTGAACTGGCAGCAATTTTGTCACCAGTAGCTTGTATGGTTAATATCTGTCTACACAAGCTCTCAACAGCATCTTCAACCTTAAAATAAAAACAAAGACAAAAAACCAAATAAAATATCAGATTTATTCAACGAATGACTAACGCTAAGCATATATAATTTGAGCATCAAACCTTGTCAAAATCAACGCTAAACCTCCCATCAGGATGCAGAATAAATGCTTCTTTCTCAAATAACCAATTAAACTGCAACGCTTGTCCCTTACTGAAAACAATGCCAACATAAACTAAGAATATAGAAGAAAAGTGGAATTGAAAACAACGCAGTAATTTGCTTACCCATGGGCTTCATCTAACCCAAAGCGCACGGAGCGAAAGCATCCCGCAAGAAAGGAAACATACATTGATTTGCACAAACTTGACGGAAGTAGATTCTATCAAAAGGCAGAAGAATACATTGAGATTGACAAACTAATATGGAGTATACAATAAATTTGAGAGAGAACTTTGAACAGGAATAATTTGGGATTGACAATACTAAAGACGATGCATTCTGCAGGCACTAACTATACCATAATATAAAAAAGATATGAACTTTTTGGTGTTCCACCCGCAAGGGCGAAGGGAAAGGGGGGGCTGGTGGAGGCCCGGCCTCCCCGGCCCAGATTTGCTGCCCATATATTATACTTCCTCCGTTCTTTTATTATTGCACCACTTGCCTTTTTAGGAAGTTTCACAAATATTGCACCATTTTCTCTTTAGGAAAAAAATTATTTGTGTTCACACTACAAATACCCAACATACCCTTGCTTTTTCACACTTACTTTTTAGTTTATCAATATGTCAGATGGACAATTTTGTATTTTTACCTTTCTCTCTCTTACTTTTTTCCACTACCAAAATATTTGCACCAAACTCTTATGGTGCAATAATAAAAAAACGGAGGAAGTAGTTTATGGCCCCCCTTATAATTAGTATATACTGTATAATATTCAAGACACAATTATAACAATAAATATACCTTGTCTTGTTGGTTGGGTAATGTTTTATTTTTCCAAGTGGGTTGGGTTCGAATCCCATCTAGTGGGTTGGGTTTAACCAAGTCAGGTATTTTTTAAAATTCTTCTTTTTGATTAATTTTTTAAAATTATGTTATGTCATTCAATTATTAAATTTCTTTGTGCTATTTACATGATTGTGATTAATTGTTTACTTTTTTTTTAGAAAGTGATTAGTTGTTTACTTTTTTTGAAGGGGGTGATTAATTGTTTACTTGCTTAATATGTTTATTTACTTAATAATTTTGGGTAATTTTTAATTTATTGAATAAACCTTTAGGACCAAATTTTAGGTTATATTCTACTTAATTTGAGAATTGTAGTTTTTGTATTGATATAGATTAAATCATGAAATCAAAAACACTAGATTTTTTTTTTACAAAAAAAGTTAATAATCAACAAGAGGAGGGTTCCACTTCAAAGGCAAATTTTTTTTTACAAAAAGTTAATATTCAACAAGAAGAGGGTCTTTTCTGCAATGAATATCGTCAAAGTTCAACTAGAGAATAAAAAGGAAGATGATTTTCTTAGAGATGTTTTGGTTGTATACATAGAAAAAGAGATTGTCGTATATTTAAGTGTTTTAATCTTTGATTGATGATTTTGCTACTATGAAAAATCATCGAGTACGATTTAACTAATGTTTTTTTGGTGACAATAAAATATTAGTACACTTTAATTTTTTCCATCAATCTTTTGTCTAATAAGTCCGGCCCTCGGGACTTGAAAATCCTGGCTTCGCCCCTGTCCACCCGGTTGACCCTTTGGGCTAATCCGGATTCGGGGCACAGTTCTTGGTGAACAACTCCAGTCACTTCCCGATTGTTGTTGCGGGGGATCGAACAAAAAAAGATATGAACTTCATAGATGCTAAGTTGACTATAAGAGTTCTTAAACACGTGTATGTCAATTATGATATCTTGTGTTTCAATTGACTTGAAACTAGTACTCCTTTTGATCTATTATAACAAACTCGACAATATTTACCATAATTAAAAAAGTGTGATAAATTTGTTAAAGTTTGATTCAAGTGGTGTCTTGTTATCAAAATTGTTACATGATAATGTTTGCGTCGATGTAAACAAGTAACAATTTATGATGAATTGGTATCGTAAACTAACTTATATTTTGTATTCTTTTAGAGGAGGTTCAAATTCTTCAAAATTAAAAATGATGTCAAGATTTCTCAAAAAGATGTGGATCACTAGAGAGAACTAGGGTGAAAAGTAATTTTACAAAATGAAGAGCGGTAAGAAAGTTAAGTAGCATCAAGAAGCCTCACAATTTTCAAAACAACGAAAGAGGCATTCATAATCACTAACCTGACTGATGAAAAAATTTAGTGCCCAAAGGCCTACTATATCTGCTTTTGCTTCTTCTAATGCAGAGTGCAGTTCTTGAAGCTCCTGTTTTACAAGTAAATTGTTAACATTCTCTCAAGAAGTTACAAGCAAGCAATAATTAACAGCCTCCATAATGTCAAACTGTTTTGAAAGATAATAGCAATATGAATATAGGAGCATCAAGATTTTGAACAGGGAAGGGGAAAGGTAACTCATTTTAAAGCTCATAAGAGAGTATTACATTGCCTCTACCAAATGCATCAGCAATAAGAGTACAAAATTAAATCACCTATCATTTAAAATAACAAATCCAAAAAGACAAATTGACAAAATTAGTAAGAACATCAACCTGTCAAAAGTTAAATTAATTACACTCAGGTTCCGCCCTGAGCATAAACAAGGAGTGTAACCACCAAGGGCCCCAACTGAAAGGGAGCCGATATTAAAATAACTAAATAAAATCAGTCTTCTACTAGGTTATAGACTTATAGTTCTCCACTTATCCTCCACTAGTCTACAGCCAGAATGTAGTACAAGTAAACTAAAACTCCATAAGTCATACAATTCATAATTTTGTTTGATTCCTTATTTCCTTTCATTAATTAAGTTGCTCACAGGCGGAAACCACCGAGCAATTAACAAGAATAACAACCTCTCCACCTCCTTCTTCGGTTCCCAAATTTGAAAGGCTTCAAGTTTTCAGCCAGTGGAAGCAGTGATTCCAATGTCTACTGCCTTCAAACACTTCAAATATGGCAAATCAATACCATGGCAACGAAATCACTGTATGCCATTAATATTCTTACATTTTTCAAACTTGCAAATTGTCATCTAAATGTATCAATAACCTATAGGATTCCATTAACAGTGCCCGTGATTGTAGCATTGACTGAAAACTAAAGTTCATAAAATCCTACTTGAGGCCATCAATGTCACAGACAAGGTCAAATAGTTTAGCTACAATGTCAATTGAGAAGGATAGCTAGAAAATATTGGTGCTGATTTGATTATTTGCCACACCAAAAGCTCGAAGAAATCAGTTGTTATAAACTTAAAAGAAGAGAGAAATATTATAGTATTTTGCAAAACTACAGTCTACTATTGTGTATTAAGATGCATTATGGTAGATAAAATAAGCTATTTTTTTCATTGTCTTTTATTAATATATATCCAAATAATAAAATTAAAAAAAAAGTTATTTACGTAAGGGGCCTTTATCTTACACTTTTCGTAGGGACCATAAAATAATAGAAACATAGTTGATAATACAAGCAAACAAATGAAAAACCCATTTGTCCATGTTAACCTAATCTCCATGTGTTATAACTTTGTACCTAATTGTTGAATGAAGCTGAAAAAAATTATAATACTTACTCTGCTCCATATTACTTGCAACACTAAGAATTTCACACTTGCCAATGCAATATCTTTCTTAGTGTTTAAAAAAAAAGAATTTAGTTTTCATAAAGTACAAATTGAGACAGATCCAATAAGATCCTACCTGTCTATAATTTTATTTTCGGGTAAATCAGAATATGATGTAATAGGAGAGAGTATGAGTAGTGCCACAATAGAGCAGAAGAAATATACATCGTTTTACAAAAAAGTTATTGAATTCCATCAATAGTATTTATCTCATCTTTGTTTCCCCTTTTGATCAATTTACCTCACGCAATCAATTTCAATCTCTTTGTCCCAAGACTAGATTATAGGTCTATGGTTTAATTAAACTAAAACAAAAAATAAATCACTATGAGAAGACATCGGTTTGATTGGCTTAATCCTAGTCTCCTTAATACTTTTCGGCCTTTTCCTAGAGAACAAGAACAGCCACAACGATAGTAACATATCAACTAAATAAATAGTACTCTAATTATGATTGAGACTGCCCTAATGAGCATACTATAGCATTGTCCTATAAAGTGAGTAATTACAGTAACGACATAACATCACAAAGATAAATTTTTATTCTCGTATTGGGCGAAAACCTTTTATACACCGAATCATTTAAGGCCATGGTTAAAACATGTTTATGAGTGTAAACCAAAATTTTTAAATAATATTAAGCAAGAGTTAGGCTCCAACAGTGGAGAGGGGAAAAAAGGACTTGTAACTCAAAGAAGCAACTAGCAAATGATTTTTATCCTCAAAGGTGTTTTAAGTCCATATACCAAAGATGAGTACTAAAATCATCATTTTTGTGCTTAAAGCTAAGGTTGAAAGCTATGATGCGGATGCAATGAAAATGGTTAATATTTTGTTCCCTAATCATTTTTAACTTCTAGTCCTAGTTCAACAATTTTAGTTCACCAAATAAATAGTGCTTACTCAAAAGTAATTATTTATCTCACTTTACTGAGCCAGTGTAGTAAAACATGATCATTTTGCAAATAGCTCTTCAACCATTTTTAGTCATCTAAGTTCTTACTGTTTGATTCTTGAAATAAGAGTGTTCAATTCAAACAAACAATAGTTATTAAAAATGGAAGGCCTCGGTAGACTTACCAATCTCACTGTTGATTTCCGACCATCTGGAAGCACTATGCTATGAGGACCAATTCCATGACAGCATTCATGACATATTGTGTGAGTGAAGAATGAATCAAAGTCAACAAGCTCTTGCTGCTCCTTTGATATGCATCCCTCGGCTATTGGAAAAAGAATATGCTTGAACCTGGTCCAGTCATGTCATGGTAGATATTTAGAAAGCATAACAATAACAATAAGTAAAAATAGCATGCAAACAGTGATAGAAATAAATAAATAAATAAACACTGCAGTCAAGGAAAAGAAAACTTGACTTACTTTGCCTCTGAGACATTTTTAAGCATCACCATTGAAGTACCACGATCTTTCACAATGCGTTCATCATTTGGTAAGTTAAATGCAACAGTTTGAGGTCCCTTCACATCCTGAAGTAACACTAACATCTTAAAGCGCTTCTTCTCCAATCAAGATAATCAAATATTATAGCAGAAACAGCACCCTCTCAATACATCTTATAGCTTTTACTTTGCATCTACATTATTCCGTAGATGCATCTTACTCCTCTTGCACTACTTCATCTAAAACCTTGTTTGATGCAAAGTACAAGCAAGAGTGCATATATAATACTAAAATTTGGAACATTTGTTACAACAAGTAGGAGAGTATGCAATAACTTGTAATAGCATAAAAACCGCATGGAAGCGATGAAATGGGTATACATAATCAACAGATTAAGCCAATAATAGATGTATGTATTCATGGTTGAAGAACATACCCCAGCATTGTAAAGAAGCTGGATGACACGAATTGGAGCGGCTGTGACATCTTTGGATTTGAATGTGTCTTTCATTGGAAGATTTTGCTCCAAAACCTAACAAAGTAAACAAAAAAGTAAGTTAACAACAACACAATTAGCCTTTCAGCGGCATTCACGGTCTTATTTGCATAGGTTATCATTATTGAGCTCTATTATGCTTTGTTTGTGTTTTTCTTACTATTTCAAAGTCATTTAAATACTTTAGAGTTTTTGAAGGAGTTGGTCCAGTTATAATCGATTTATTCATGTTGAAGTACAAGTCGGAAATATTTAATGTGCAGATCTTACTTGCACTAGTGCTTGGATATAATTAGAAGGGTATGCAGATCATAGCACAAGCTAGGTAGTCAATACATCCTCAAGGCAAGGTCATCTGTCAATCCCACGGCAGCACAAGGCTGCCTGCAAGCATTCACACGCCCACACCAGAATAAGCGCTGAGTAGCTTTGGCACAAGCCCAAAACATTTGTTTGGGGAACTAAATTTCCACCTGCCACAGCACTCATCGAAGGCTCCGCACAATACCAGCCAGCAGGCACAGGTTTGTTTTCCTGCACATTCACTTGTCGCTATCTTGGTGTGCTGACTTTGATGCACTTCTCGCAGCACACAGCACTCATCATTGCACACAGCACTTGCATGCACTACTACTCATCCAAGTATAGTGAGCAGTGGATTAATGTCTTTGACAATGACTTATATTTATTGAAAGGTCTGAACTTTATTCAGCTACTTATCTTTATTTTAAAGTTACTGCAAATTCCAAAATAGTGTTTTATTACCTAGGATATTAATTAAATATGAATTGTTTTCAAATGCATAGGGTTAATCAGCACGAATTGTTTCAAATGCATACGATTGATCAATACGAATTGTTTTAAGTACTTAGAAATATTCATCCAATTATTAATTTTTCTGCAAGAGTTTACAATAATTTGGCAAATATAAATTGGCCTTAGAATCAACACATATTTGATAATTCTCTTCTAACAACTGTGATGACCCAACAACCACCGCTGGTGTACACCAGAGAAACCGCAAGCCACAACCAGCAGAACATCAGAGCAAACATAGTAAAACAGAGGAGCAGACAAGCAAGAGAAAAGTAACTACTTCAGCACTAGAGAACAAAGACCATTAATGTTCCACTATGGAGGCAACACAAGCATAAGAAGCTGGGAATGAAAAAGCAGGAGGCAACAAGACAAAGATTATTAAGATATTACTTGTAATTCATAGGAAATTTTGACTTTTGCTACCTGTCAAACACATCAACTTCACTTTTGCTACCTATGAAAACTTTTATTTTATTTTACTACCTATCAAATTCCGTTTTTTAAATTTTGCTAGCAGTTAACGGAATCCGTTATTAATTCCGCTAGTGAGATCCAGCCACACTCATTACCACCTTCCGGCCACCACTCCCTCCTTAGCCACCCTAAATGCCTCCCCGTCAGCCACAAAAAAAAAAAAAAAAAGCCCCAGCCACCCCTTCCCTCCCCCCTGCCGGCGGCCGATGCCCACCCCCCTCCCTTTCCCCCACCCTACGCAGCCCCCTTCCCTTTCCCCGACGTTCTCGCTGCCCCGACCCCCTCCCCGTCTTCTGCGTTACCAACCACCACGCACCTGACCACCAGCCACCCCGCAACACCAATTGCAACAGACGCAGCGAACTCCAGCCACCATTGACGCAGCGAACTCCAGCCACCATTGAAGCAGCGAACTCCAGCCAATCGACCCCCACCCCAAACCAAAACCACCCAAAACGAAACCCTAAATTCGCTTTGGGGTGCTGGTTTAGGGTTAGGGAAGGCCGAAAACGGTAGGCGAAGGGGAGGGGGGTCGATTTCGGTGGGAGGAACGGGGCTGGGGGGCGGATTCCGGTGGGGGGAAGGGGAAAGAGGGGTGGTTTTGGTTCGGGGAGGGGGCCGGGGCAGCGAGAACGTCATGGAAAGGGAAGGGGGGCTGCGTAGGGTGGGGAAAGGGAGGGGGATGGGTTCGCGCAGGCGTTGGCCGAAGCTCTAGGCGCCGGCCACCGGCGGGGGGGGGGGGGGAGGGAAGGGGTGGCAATTGAGGGGAGGGGTGGCTGGATTTTTTTTTTTTTTAATTTTTTAATTTTTAAGTTTTTAAATTTTTAATTTATTATTATTTTTTAAAAAATAAAAAATAAACTTAATGGAACCCTAACTGATTCTGTTAACAGGTAGCAAAATTTAAAAAAAGGGCATACGTTAGGTTGTAAAATAAAATAAAAGTTTTCATAGGTAGCAAAAGTGCAGTTGAGGTAGCAAAAGTCAAAATTTCCTAATTCATATGTATATATAAAGAAAAGGGTAGGAGTAGGAAGGCATGTCTTTTGAATATTGAACTAGTGAATTGAGATTGACAACCTCAAGTTGTTTAGAGAGTGATAACCTAAAGTTATCTTTGGCTAGAGAGTGATAACCTAAAGTCATCTTTGGCTAGAGATTGATAGCCTAAAGCTATCAAGTTACCTTGTGTTTGACTGTTTGAGTATTAACCCTTATTAATGAAATCAGTTTCTTGCCTGCTGCCATCTTTGTGATTGTTGTTGTGTGAGTCTAGTCAGTCCATAACAACAACACCGTGCATTTGGGCTAAACTCAACATTGATCATCGATCATATGAGTGTCAAATCAAGTTAATTTTCAGCTTGAAGGTGTGATTCTAAAACAAAAGGTTTTGAAACAAAAAGGTATTTTAGAAACAATTCGACTGCCTAATTATAAGGTAATTTAGACAAACGTATGTTTCAAAATATAAGTCATACTATACTTATATATCAATTGATAACAAGGAGAATCAATGTAAGATTAAATGCTTACACACATTTTCAATGCAATTTCAACATAAATTCACAAAATTTTCCTATGCATTTAGTGGCCGACCGCACTTGTGAGATTAAGGCTTTGATTGATTGATTGATTTAGTGGCCAGCACGTGTGATTTAGGGAAATGGAGGATGTAATAGGCTTTAATTTGTATTATAAACAAATTAGTTAAACTCTTCTATATTAAAGGCAGCAATCATCCTAGAATAAATCAACATACCAATAAATTATCACCAAAAAGTTTTAGTTTAGCTGTAGCATCATCATCTCGAACTCCAATAAATGCTTCAAATGTAGCCTGCAACATTAAGAAAAGTCATCAGCAAACTAGGCTTCTAGGATGAATGATAACTTAAATCAAATGAACTTTACCAAGAAAAGAATTAACTAAATTAGTGAACATTAGAATAAATGGCAGAAGAGGACTATGGGCATTTACTTCAACTTGATGCTCTGACTTGGATACGAGAGTCAGAAATGTGTATGGATCGAAAAACAAGAAAAAAAATTATTCACTATAAGAAATGGGAACAAGGTTACTAGTGTCCATATATACATTGTAGGTACAGGCATACAGCAACACCGATAATTTTTTTTTATAATAAATTATTTTGTAAATAATGTAATACATAAATACTTGGATTATGTATGGCTAAGAATGAAAGTACTGTCTTCATTCTGCCCAAATTGCAATGACTACATGTCCAAACCCATTTGGAGGGTGGAGTATTCTACATAAAGAGCTCAAATGACAATTCTAAGCAACATAAACTTCAAAATTTTGCACTTGTAATATCATCTTGCTGCAGAATTCAAGCATGGCACAAGATGATTCCCTAGAGACCATTGTTTTCAGATTTATAGGCATAACTTTGCAGCAAAAGAAAGAAAAGACTTCAACAGAAATCTAAAAAGCTAACTGGAAATTTGAGTCCTCTAAAAGCTAATCAGGAAAAAAAAAATTGAAGTTTGAACCACTATTACCTGGATGTAAAATCCGTTATGCTAAAAGATAATTTTTCTTAATTTATACTCCCTCCGTCCTGTAATACTTGGGATGTTGGGGTGGACACGGAGTTTAAGAAAACTACAAGTGGATCCATTTAAAACATTTGTTTATTATATAAAGGATTCTCTTTTGTATTTTTATATTGTAAGAAAAATAAAAAGTTGGGGAGGTGGGTGTAGTGAAGAGAGAAAAATGTAGAATTTAACTGGGTTTTGGGGATTGTGGTCCCAAAAAGAGTACAAGAAATTATTTTTTTTAGTGGTCCTATTCCATATTTAGTAACGTGTCAAGTATTTTGGGATGAACGAAAATGGTAACTATGTCAAGTATTATGGGATGGAGGGAGTAACTCATAGTGATATGAATTTTTAGAAGACAAACTTATTCCATGTTGATTAAATGTACAGTACACCAAGTAAGATTAAAAAATAATAATAAAATAAAATATATGCAAAGTGTCAAGCTTTGCTGCAGAAATAGTATCATTTTCCCATTAAATAAATGAGATCGATCAAACTTATACCTACATTTTTCACATAAAGTATCAAGGAGTCTAAAGAAGTAGAAAAAGGGAACGTAAAATAGAGTGAGCTGTGAAGTAGTACATCCAACTTCAAAAGTTCCAACTCCCACATGACAACATTCATTGGTAATACCAAGTGCTTACCTTGCCCTCCCAAATAAGAGCCTCAACAAATAACATCTTTATATAGAAAAAGGATTTTCCATATCGTATCATTGTACTTTGGCTTTTCCATTTAGTACCCAATTTTTATTTATATTCCACATGATACCATAGTTATTTTAAATTATTCTCCACCATAACATCCCATTAAATAAAACATTGATTTAGGGCATTTGTGGTCTTTTTTTTTTTTTTTTTTTTTAAACTAATTTCAACTTCGAAACTTGATCCATAAAGATCATAAACTCATAATGACCTCCAAAACTTTCCCTTTTTTTTTTTTTTTTTTTTTTTTGTGCAAACAAATTGAAAAATGCAAATTGAGACAATTTTCTCGCACGTAAATCGAGGCATTTCTAAGTTTTTTTTTTTTTTTTCTTTCTTTCTTTCTAATTTGAACCTTAAGGGCTTAAACGCCCTCTTGAAACCTTAATCATGGCACCAAAATCGAAGAATACAAAACAATTTAACAGAATGTTACGGTCGAGTATAAATTAAAAGTATAGTAGTACCATGTGAAATCCGGAAAGAAATTGGGTACCAAATGGAAAAGCCCAAAGTAAAAAGGTAACAAATGAAATACTCCTTTAGAAAATTACACTATCAGTTCACATGTCTAGGATTTACCATTTAAACCCTAGATCTACGGCGTTCTTAACTACTTCATTTCACCTAACACATATATGCCAACAATGGACAGGAGTTGACAAAATATTTGGTATAGAAATTTGGCCGTACCAGATTGCATGCTGATTTTGAATGCAAATGGACAGTAATCTAATATTTGCAAACAAAAAAAACGAGATTTGCGGGGTGGAGATTGGGGAGTGAGTTCGATAACAATATTTTGAACAAATAAAGTCCAACAGTATAATGGAAGAAGATCAATGCTTGAGTTAGTTAATGTATAAGAATTCTAAAGCATGATACAAGAGTCACTAAAAATCATGATGCATCAACATCTCAGACCAAGCTGAGCAATGAAGCCTAGTAAACTAGCCTAGCATTTACTGAATGAAGTTTTTTCATCAAGACAAAACAGAGGACAGAAAACAATCATAAATTCAAGAACACTAAAGGTACATCCATATCTTATAGCTCTTAAGCCTTCTTTAGCGAGAAGCAATTTTTCACCATATCAACCAGTTTTATACTGAAACTAGTATGAAAACAAAGCGTTACATATGAAAGTTTCACTACCAGAATCATTTCAAGATACGCTACCCAAGTTTTGGTCAGAATCTCCCAGAAGAACATTACCATGCAATATAACATACCTTGTATCCAAAAAGTGCATCTTCATAAGTTTCATATGGTCCTATGGTTACATCCAGTTTTGAATCCTACAAAATTGGGGAAAATAAATTAATATAAAAAGTTGGAAATGCAACATTCTAAAATTTGCAGCAACATTCTAAAATTTGCATAGCTTATTTCAACATTAAAACAC
This sequence comes from Chenopodium quinoa, assembly GCF_001683475.1. NCBI lineage: Eukaryota > Viridiplantae > Streptophyta > Magnoliopsida > Caryophyllales > Amaranthaceae > Chenopodium > Chenopodium quinoa. The sequence goes on along the minus strand of NW_018742204.1, from coordinate 263,738 downwards.
ATGATCTATACATTGTAATATGTTGAGAGATAAGTTTTGCATTCAATATTTTGAGAGATGGTTAACATAAGAAACCACTTTCACAACCAGAGGTTTGCTCAGCAACTGACTGACACTACAAAATAGTCCGCTTTTTTTTTTTTTAAGGGAAATAGTCTGCTTATTAGTCATTACTAACAGACACAAAAAGGCTCCCAAACCAAAAGGAGCTACGAGATTATTACATCATAAATATAGTTTTCACTTTCAATTTACTTTTATCATAAAGATTAACGGGAAATAAATTTTAGCATCCAAAAAGGAAAGTATTAGTTTCTGTATAATATTTTCATTATGTTTTCCCAAGGAAATCGCTAGATTAAACCAGTGTGAACCAAACTTTTAAAGATATTTTGTACAACAAATTTGATATTAAAGGATAAAAATCACAGACCAATTCCATCCAGGCTATGTCAGAATCATAATAATCATTCGAAAGGAATGCGTCAGCCTTACTGTACAGCAGCTTCTTCAGGCTACAATCAAGCAAAACAAATAAAAAAATGCAAATAAATAAGGAAATAAATTTAAGCAATGAAAATCCGAAAGCATAGAGGGACAAGACTTCACTTAGAAAAGCTAGTTAGTTCCGCTGCTTTATAAAGCAATTCTGAAGCTTTTGTGAGATAAGACCAATACTCTTGAGAAAATGGGACACAGTAAAGATCATGGATAGATTGATCAGCATTGCCCCCATCAGATGGGGTATCTGTGACTCCGCTGTGTCTTTTTATGACATTAAAAAAGCCCATCGCTTCTTGTCTTTCATCCTCAGAAAGACTATTTTTCCATAATTCAAATTCCTGGGGAGAAAGTATGTTGACATGAATTCTTTTGCATGGAAAATGACAAGCAATTTAACCAAAGCTTATGATCAAAATAGCTTTTATAATTTAAATCAAACAGAGAGGAACATAAAAATAGAGCATCTGAAACAACCAAACCTAGATACTGTTACCTCTTTAAGAAAATTACGAAGGGAAAATGTATTTACAACTATTACAAGAAAGAAACAAGTTGATTACTCAGAAAGGGAAGACAACTTTACCAGATTTATCCAATTACCAGGACTTAAAAATTAGTAGGTTCCTTGAACCCTTTTACTGGCATCTCTTTCTCAATCATCTACATAAATTCCACTCACAAAACTCTTATTCTTTCGGCTTTGGCCACCTTTATTTGGTAGTAAAAGGTAAAAACTTTATTTAGTAAAAAAAGTTAGATAAGAAGGTCAAGGACTTTGCATGGATATTATGTTTACATAGACTCAAGTTACTCAACACTAATCTAACTAACAAATTTAATAAACAAAATGTGGAGTATGTCAATTTACATGCTCAAGCTTACTAAGTTGTGAAACGGGGAACAATTGCTTTGCATGGTAAAGATGAAAGGTATCTGAAAAAGGTTCATTTTGATAAACGGTGTTAATTAGGCTTACCTTATGTTTTTCTGTTGCTAGTCACTATTGTTAATTCCAGAACTAATAACTTAATAAGAAGAATGTGTGTTGAGTCAGCTTGCTCAGTTACCATGTCGATTTATCATTATTGGACTCCATACTGCCATACCCACATCATAACAACACAACCTAGATACAGAAATGGGATAAGGGTCTCCCTTGGAAAGTAAAAGACAGAATGGTATTCCCAGCACTAAAATATGAAGGTAAAAAAAGAAAGTATTGACTGTTGTTTAGCTTTTTAAATTGCAACTCTTTCTATGAACTAAAAAAAAAAAAGCATATTCTCCACATCCATCCCCTTTTCCATTATGCAAGGCCTCAAAGAAGGAAAAGGCCATTGCATCATATTTATGCATTAAAAAAAGTTGATCAAAAGATAAATGAACATGTACCAGTTTGTCCATATCTGAAGGATAAAAATTTGCACCAGGTGACTTTGCTAGAGGAAATGCAGCTTTATACTCAAGTCCCTTCCAGCCAGACACCAGTTTTGTGGCATGAGAATGCATTATAATTGCAGAATCAGCCGTACTTAGAAATGCCTGGTTTTCATCTAGGCACGACCTGTAATCAAACAATACAGTGATCAGTCACTAGAAACAGACAGATTCGCTTTCAAGTAGCACATTAGTCATAAGGTAACAGGAATAACAGTAAAAAGACCCAAATATCATAGGATTGTTTAAATGCTCACTTTATGAGTTACTAAGTATTTATTTTGAGTTACTCCCTTTGTTTTCCTAATTTCTTTCTCAACATCTGCTCACTTTATCCTCATACGTTATTTGCCCCTCATTCTATCCTCACCTAAAAAGGTGCATATGTGGTCCTTTTTCCTACTCTCCTTGGTTACAGTAGCTGAGTTAAACTTTAAAAATTGAAGAACTAATATGGATTACTTAACAGTTGTTTATAGTTGGATAATTTGATCCAAACTATTTTAATGGTCAGCATGTTTTAACTTTCCTGCAGAACAAAATTACTAATTAACACAGCACAAAAAAAATTAAAAAATAAAAATTTAAAGGGGATACAATAAGAGGACAAGGTGCCCACAGCCCAGTGTCCTACAAAGAAGCACTTTATACTACATAGCTTGAAAAATAAACCCAGTTTCTTTTTATCTCCTCTAGTGTTTAATATGGGAAAGCCTTGGCTATCTCAGCCCATAATGCGCTAGCAAAGTCACTTGTTAATGTGTTTAGATACAACTTTAGTAGATTAAATGAATTTATAAGAGAATTACCAAGTCACTAAATATTTAAGCGAATCTGTAGTCAATAACATAAAAGCCTTAAACCCAACGATGGAGCCGGATACATGAATCAATTTTTCATACCCAATGATCATAAACCATGATCCTTTCCCTCCATTCCCTTCTTTCAAGTCCTATGCGCTCATATAAATCCAATTTCTCCATATCCTTCTCAACTCCTTACTAGATTCATCTTAGAATCTTGACCTTTTTAAAGACACTCATGATCCCACCTTTCTACTTCTTTTATGTGTGCTTCTTCAAGTCTTTGTTTCACATGCCCAAACCAGCATAACTGGCTGTCCCTTATTATATTTGAATCAACTTCAGCTTTCTCCAGAATATCTGCATTCCCAAATTATGCCTTACGGTATTCCAACACATCCATCTCACAACTTCCATGTTTTGAGCGCCTTTTCTGGAACCCAACAATCAAACACATATGACAGCATCGTACTTTACCTTAACACCATGGGTATGACAATTCACAATATACCCCAGTTGCAGCTCTCCATTTGGTCCATCCAGATTTAATAATCTAAACATCTAGCTCAATATCTCCATTATTATGTAAAATCAATCCAAAATACCTAAAACACTTGCTCTTGGACAACTCCCTACAGCCCATAGTTAAGTAGCTACATCCCTGCTAGACTCCCTTGCAGTGGTAAATCGACATTCCATGAACCTTGTTTTATTCTAACTCAATCTAACGTCTAAACCCGTGGGACCATCTCCATTGCTCCATTTTAACATGCACCCCGATTATAGTCTCGGCTATTTGCAAATAGAATGGTACCTCATCCTAGATAGACATTCTAACTTCATCCAAAAAATACAGCACAGAGAAAAGGACTTAACGTCGATCCTTGAGGGAGTCCAATGGTGATTGGGAAATCCTTTGTTACTCGACTACAAGTCTAACATTTGTTTTCACATCTCAATAGATATCTTTAATTAGGTCAGTATATTTATTAAGAATGCATTCAACACAATACCTTGTCATAAGCGTTTTCGCAATCCAATGGAATTTATTCAAATCTTTCTTTCTCAGCACTATTTTTGCACCCATGAAATACATTAACAGATATTTTATACTAGACTACATAAACAACAATTTTTAGAAATGTATTTGGTAGGGCACCAATAAGAGTTGGCTCAAGTGGTAAGCAGCTTGATGTCGTTTTAGGGAGGTCTCGAGTTCGAGCCTCACCGAACGCAGAAAACTCTTGTTGGGAGAATCAACCACCATAAGTCAAGTGTACAACTCGGGTCGGATCCAGATATAATTGGAGTTAAGCTCCGGTGAACCGGGTGGGGTAAACTTTTATAATATATATATATATATATATATATATATATATATATATATATATATATATATATATATATATATATATATATATATATATATATATATATATATATATATATATATATATATATATATATATATATATATTTAGGAGGGCACTTTACTTGAAACTAAGGGCTTAATTTTAAAAAGCGCGCCTAGGCCCAAGGCACAGTGAGGCTCAAGAGTTGGTGCCTTAGCTCTTTGAGGCTCAAAGACCTACAAAAGACGCGCGTCTTTGCTCTTTTTTCTAGGCTACTTCTTGCGCCTTTGCACCTTATTTTGCGCTTTATGTTTTAAAGCATCAATAGCTATTGTGTAAGATTATATTTCCTAAAGTATACCATAAGACTTTGTTATGGGCAGGTAGGTTTTCTTCAATTCTAGTGGAGAGAAATCCCATATCCTATAATTCGATTTGAAGAACCCTTGTTATTGATCACATCATTCACATGGCCCTTTCACCTTTTCTAATAAATTCATTTTCACTTATTTATCTTTTCTATATGAATAAAGTGTGACTCACCTACAAAAGGTGTGTGCCTTCGCCTTGCGCCTAGGCTCCAAGGACTTTTTGCGCCCTTAAAAACTAAGACTAGGGGTGGAAATTAAACATAATTTGGCCCAAATCCGATAAGATCCCGACCAAAAAAAATCTGTTCCAAATCCAAAATTAGAAAGTCTAAGTCTAGATCCGATAATTAAATGCTAGATCCAAATCAAAATCTAGTCAGAGTCAAAGGCAATGTAGAGACTAACATATAAGATGTCTTGCAATTTTTAAATTTTTTATCATATATACAAACTAATACTTGTTTTACATAATACTTTTCTTCAGGCATGCCAACGGATGATTTCAATTATCAATATTTTTAAACATCAAAATTAACATCTTATATAAATTTTATATTTGAAAATATACATTTAGAAATTGATCAATAGCCCTCATAACTATGTTTTTTTCTAAGTATAAACCACACAAGGAAGTCAAAGTAAGTTATATGAATAGTGCCCAAAAACAAACTTGTCAACTAATATAAAAAGGAGGAAGTAAAAACAAAGGAAACCTAAAACACACTATACTCTTATCAGTCGTCACCCGCCTTCGCACTTCAAGAGATCTCCCACTCAGCTTAACAATTGTATTGTAAAATTTAGATGAATAAGAACCTTTAAACTTTAATCGTATTAGAAATTGTCAATTTTAATGTATACTCCTTCGTTATAAAATTTACATAATCTATTAATATAAACGCAAATGTAAAATTCATCTTAAGTGTTCAACTTTTGGATCATTGATCTCCCTTACTTTTCAGACTGAAGGAAAGATCTGTGTTTGATGGCCTAGAATCCGATAATTGAGTGAATGTTAATACTAGAAAATGAAATTAAAATATTTGGCACGGATTCGAAGGTCGTAGGATTGAACTCGGATTGAAGCCAGATAAGGACTAAAATCCGAAGATAGAAAATTGCACCAAGTATTCTGACACATTGCCATTCCTACTTGCAACTTAAATCATTTTCAGCACTGTTTGAGATATATAATTTGAAGTTAGTTCCTTCTACAGCAATATCATAAACACTGGTGCTTACCATGGACTTTTATTAATACCAAAGTACTTCCATTTCAACTTATTTAAGGGAGAGGTATCAGCATGCTCCTTCAACCAATCCCTCAACGCCGGATTGCTAGCACAAACCTGTAAAATAAAAACAAAGGATACAAACCTCTCAGCACAGATAAAGTATAGTAGAAATAATGAAACATTTGCATTTTTTAAAAGAAAAAGGGAGAGGAAAAAAAAGTAAAAAAAAACAGCTACTGCCAGATTTTTCATGTCCAAGTTTTTTGCTTTAGTATAAACTAATGGAAATACATAAGATAAATCAAGCACTTCTGAACTGTCACGCTAAAATCAATACTTAAAGGCATAAAGTCCAACACATTGGTGAGAAATAAACCGCTCATGGTTAAGAAAGCTAAGACAGGGGATACAATTCACAATGTGGTTCACTGTTTAGCAATCTGGCAGATATATGGTTCAACTCTTCTAGTTATGAGGAATTACATGCACTCCACTCTGCTGAAAAGGTGAAGTAAAGTGAGCAATTAGTAAATTTTCTTTTTCTGTTGTTCATTATTCAAAATAAGATGAGGCTAGACAAGGAAAAAGACATAAACTAAAGAAGAATACAAAACAAGGCTAAAACAATAGTTCATTCTTTTTTTCTTTTCTTTTTTTTTTGAGGAACATTCAAATTTTATTTAGATCACCAAAAATGATAGGAAATTAGGAAGCAAGACATCAATGTTAACAATTTAATTACAGATAGCCTACAGTGACAGAAAGAAAACCACTTAATTCATAGTAAATCCTTCAAAAGCTTCTCATTCGTAATCATCCCAAAATTATAAGACCAACCTAAGACATTCATAAAGGCTACAGATTATTTTCAGAACTAAAAGGTGGCTCAAAAACAATGACTCAACAGTTTCAGAGATGGACTCTTTTGATTTTAAAACACAACACTCCAGCTTCCTATAAGAAAACTATAAAACTGCCTGTTTTTCTTCTTCTTCTTCTTCTTCTTCTTTTTTTTTTTTATTTTTTTTTTTTAGTACACCCACTTCTACTTTATTTTATTTTTGGCAAATGTTTACCATCTAGCTCTCCTTACCCCACAACATTTACACCTTTCCATCATTCTCTCTTACTTAATCCACCTTTTATTACACTCACCCTCCATTTTACTTAATCGCTATTACTTTATCAAATCTTTCCTAACACCTACTCTTCTTCCAGAAAGAAGAGTCAATAGTATATGGTCACATAAAGATAGGGGGGGTGAGAAGTAATTTCAATCTAAATCCTTTTCAGGAAAAAATTCCCCGACAATTTTTAATCACAGTCGAAGCCTTAATCCTAAATTTCCAATAGGATTGGGTCGGTTGCATAAATCATAGAATTTAACTCCGGCAGTGATTAACAGAACCCTCTTTTCCATTAACTTTTATCATATGCTATATATCAAGAATTATATGCTCTTGTAGATAGGTGTGTCCACTATTTAAATAAACAACAAAATCCAATTCAATCCAAGCTAAATAAATTTGGATTGGATTATTGTTTTTAAATCAGATTGGATCACATTCGGATTAATGGGATTCATATTCAAATCAGCCGAAATAACTAAACTGCTTTTTGGGTCATAATTTTTAGTTTTACAAATATAACTCCTCTCTCTTAATATTATTTCTTTGGAATGAAATATGGTAAGCCATTAGAAACAAAGGAATGTTGTGGCAGAAAGGTTTCATCACTTTCAAAACTAACACTTATTGTAGCTAACTTTGACCTTGAAGTGCATAAGATAATTGATGAAGTGTGCCCTTCCAAGAATTTCATCAAAACTTATCAGCATAACCAGCAACTGGAGAACCTCAATTTTCCTTCTTAGAATATTCACAAGGCACTGTTAATGGTATTGGATAGCTCACAAGATAACCTTACCTTAAGCAAATACTACAAATAACAGTCACTAGTTGATGATATGTCACTGTCAAAATTTCACAAGATGTTAAGAATAAGATTGCCCTACTAATTTATATTTTAGCCATTGCCGGTATACGGCAATGAAAAATTCAAGACAAGAAAGGAAATCCTTCAATTCCCCCCACAGCCCTCACAATTACTGAAATTGGTAAAACAAGGATTAATATACATGCAAAAACTTCATTTCTCTCCGTATCTCACACTCTTGCAAACATTTGAATTAGTTGAATACTTCACAGCCACTTCCAAACAAGCCAAGAAAAGTATATTTGAGGAATATATGCTTTAAAAGGTCACCGGAAAGGCGGAAAAACAAGCATTCCACACAAACAAAGTCATCTAAGAAGCTTGTACAAGCATATGTTTAAAAAAATTGAACCTGCTGGTGAAATATATCATCCATTATCATTGCAGCTTTAAGAACCAACACAAGAGCTTCTTTATCAGAGTCACTAATCCCACCAAGCTGCATCAACAAAAGAAAAAAAAAAAAAAAAGTTGGTCAGCCCTAGGCCTCACCATGGTATCTCAAAGTTTGACACAACAAAAATATCAAATATGAACACAGAAAATTCTATCAAGTTGTGCTATAGAATACATATTTCTCTAATTTATACAGAGAAAAATTGATAATTACAGACATCATTCAGGAACAACGTGAACCTCACCAAACCATATCCATGCTGAATTCCTGAATGAGAAATTATCCAAGAAAATCCCCACCAGATATGGTATGAATCAAGAGCATCAATATGTAAGCAATCATATCTTTTTGGGTTTTTCTAAGTTATGCCCCCAAACTTCTTCGGTTTCTAAGTTGTGCCCATGTCTTTTCAAACGTCTAAGTCGTGCCCTCAACCTCACTAATTTTTATTAACAATAACCTTTGACGTTAACAATAACCTTTTTTTATTTATTTTATTTTCTGATTTTTTAAATTTTATTAAACTGTTAAACCAATTAGAACGGGACACGTGTCAAATTAATAACGCCACGACACCCTTGTTGATAAAATAACTTAACTTTCGTTAACGAATATTGTTGTCAAAGGGTATTGTTGATATAATATCGTGAGGTGGAGGGCACAACTTATAACTTTGAAAATGCATGGGTACAGCTTAGAAACCGAAGAACTTGGGGGCATAGCTTAGAAAAACCCTATCTTTTTTAAACATAAATTTTAAAGACAATGAAGAATTCATGACAGATTAAAGAAGAGACTGTTGGGGTTGTTCATCTCAAGTCCCACATTGAAGGAATAAGGAAGTGAAAAGCTCCTTATAAGTTAGTGCACACTCCATTAGTATGAGGCCTTTTGGGAAGGTGGCCAAAAACAAATCCGTGAGGGCTAGGCCAAAGCGGACAATATCATACTAATGTGGAGTGGAGTGTGCGTGCAACCCATCATGGGTGATCCGGGCCCAATAGAAACTAGAAAGGAGTACAAACAGTTATTAATTAATAAGCTGAGAAGCCATATAAATAGAAAATCACCCATGAGTTACATAGAGATGAACCCTTACAAACACAAGATACACTACTCTCCATTGTAATTTTTCAAGACAATTATTTGTAATGCCTCCATTTCTGAAAGTTCGACTTTCTTACTATACTCTTGCTACTAGGAATTTATGGGAAAAGTAAGTTGGTGTAAGAAAAAAGTGAATAAAGTAAGAGAAAAGGGGTAAAAAGGTGGGTGGTGTAAGAAAAAGAAGAATAAAGTAAGCGAGAGTAAGATGTAAATAGAGTGGGGTAAGAGGGCTAAGATTGTACACGGGGTTATCCAAATTTAGAATTTAGTAGAAGTGGATCGAAACTTTTAAAATGCTCAAAATTAAAAGCGACTCAAACTTCAGAGGGAGTAGCATAATTGTGCATATAGAGCTCATATTTAGGGAACCAAAGAGTGAAACCATCACGATAATTTCATGACTAAATATGCAATCAGATTATCAAGAAAATAAACAACCTCTGCACTAAGGGGAATAGGTGCATAACGATTGAGTTGCCTTTGAAGAGCTAAACTCCGTTCTTCCACATTCTCTTTGTACCTTCAGGGTCGGATAAAATTAGAATTGACAATCATATCAAGAAGAATATAATATCAAAATGCTCATACTATTTAGTATTTACTTGCTTAGTGGAATCATCTGCACATAGGCACATAGCCATAGCAAGAAAAATGAAATCATAAAAGACCAAGAAAAGCAGAGACAAACATTGTGATTATTGAACTCCTATAATGGTTCCTTTCTTTCTAGTGAATGATATCTAAAAGCTAGTGATAATAGACAAGCAACTAAATCAAACTTTTTGGCTGTGCCAGTGAACAAGAGAAATTTCAATGGTGGTGAGGGTGAATAAAAAATCTCAGCACCACATCTTGCACTTAATTTCCAGAAGGAAAATTTCCTAGCAGCAAAATATATATAAAGCACGATCGATGAGAATAATCCAAACAAGAGAAAAATTACACACTTTGAATTGTTAAGTAATATGAAGCATGTAATAAGCAGGTTAAGCAGAAAGAAAGTCAAATACCTTTGTGCAATATAGTTAAAGAGCTCCCCATATTGACCATTTACATCATAAGGGACATAGTCAGGATCATCCTTCGCCAGCAAACTTTTGTATTCATCACAAGAAATGTATTTGACAGCTGATACTTCTGATTCCTGAGAAAAGTTGTTAGCCAATATCAGTTACAAAGCATCATGTAGCTGACAATAAATTAAACAAAGTTAGTAGTAGCATTCCTATAAATGTATCAGTGAGTGATCACTTGGAAATCGTTTTCTCAAGTAATCATTCCTGATATTAAATCTTATAAACTTTATAGTTTACTGGTATTAATAACAAGTACACTATTTTAAAATGATTCTGTAGTGAGTATTGAGCTTTAAAGGCAAGATATATAATACAAAATTTGTCAGAAACAGCCTTAAGAATACTTTTTTATCATATTTTGGTGGCAACGAGGTACCACCCATCAAAATCCAGTCATTGACCATATTTATCAGAATTGTGTTCTTTTCTCTTTCCTTTTCCTCCCTTTTTTCACCATTTCTTCATCTCTCCTCGAAACACTGGTGAGAAGTATAATTAAACACTTTTTTTTTTTTTTTTTATCCGCTTTCGATTCTGAGGATTTTTTTTTACCCATTTCTACTTTGTTTTATCTTTTACCATCTTACCCTCCTTAACTCCATTAAATTTACACATTTCCACTCTCTTTCTTACTTCATCTGCTTTTTCTTACACATGCCTATCTTTTCACTCCATTTCTTTTACTTTATTCACCTTTCCCTAGTATCTACTCACCTTATTCAAACTTTCCTAGAAACAAAAGTCTATGGTAAAAAGTTGAACACTAAAAACTGATCATGTAAAGTAATATATAGTCCCACTAAATACCCCTTCATCGTAGAATGGTGTTCTAATATTGACTTTGTGATCTTTGCAATTGTTTTTAAATGTTCGTAAATTTAAAAAAAAAAAAAATAAAGGGTGTCCAATAATTTCTTATAAAGACAAATTAAACGAATATCGTTGCACATTTAATGTATAGATAGCTTAATATTATTATTAGTCAAAATTCAAGAACATTGACTATTATTTGAAAAGGTCAGCTCAAGAGAAAAGGACTAATACTTTTACAGAATACAAAAAAGCCTCAGTCCTAAAATGATTTAGGGTTGGCTAACATGAATCATCATAAGGAACTATCCAATATAGAAAAAGGAACTTAACAAGGTAATCAGTAAAAAGAGTTTGAAAAAAGGTGTAAGTGAGAAAAATAAAGAACATCCAAGTAAAACTTAAGAGAATTCTAAAAGAGAAACCAAGAATAAAATTTAAGAAAGTTTTACATAAGTGGAAAAAACATGTGACTAAAAAACATAAAGGTTTGAGAAAACATTAGCAAAGGAAATCAATAAAATTCATAAAACACGAATTGGGTAAAATACTAAGATAAAATAAACAAAATTATATATATAATCATGACACGTCATTTATGTGAATTTTCTCCCTTCACACCGCCTATCCAACACCATATTTTCCTTGATCCCAAAGCACTCATATCACTCTCAATCACCCTCTTCCAAGTTTTTTTAGGTCTTCCCCTACCCCTCGCTATCCCAACACTTTGCAACTCTTCAAGCCTCCTTACCAGAGCCTTACTTGGTCTTCTTCTGACATGGCCAAACCACCTTAAGCAATTCTCCCTCATCTTTTTTCTCAATCAATGTAACCCCTATTTTCTTCCTCATAAATTTTTAACTTTTTAAAAAAAAAAAAAAAAAAGAAGTCATATTTAAGCAAGGTGACACATTATGAATGCCTAGTGCAACTTTACCTGAAGAGAAAATGCCTCCAAAGGGATAGGAGCTATGGTGGTCACCAAATAAACATCATTATACTCATTATTGATATAATTTCCATCATTAATGATGCTGCATTTAAAAAAGCAAACTTGGTAAACAAATAAATAAACCAATAGCCATCAGATGTGAAAAATTGAGCAAATCAACACATCATGTATAGGATCAAACTGCTCGACAATTCTCTTCTGTTAAAACAAAAGAGGAGGATAGAACTACAGCAAGAAAGGGAATACAATGGATCCAGAACATAAAGACACCATCAAGGGGAATAACAATTTAATCAAACTAAAACTAAGTTTACTAATTCAGTCCTTAACATAACAATAGAAACACTCGAAAAGCTGCAAAGATGGATGGTGCATTGTGCATGTAACAACCAATTAGGAGAAGATTTTCAAAGCATCCTTGATCAAAAATCCTACATTCCTGTTATTGAGGAGAAGTACAGCCATAGAAAGGCTTCTCTCCATAATACATCCTTCACAAGCCTAATCTTCTGAGACAACCCCCCCCCCCCTCCCCCCCCCCCCCCCCCCCCCCCCCCCCCCCCCCCCCCCCTCTCTCTCTCTCTCTCTCTCTCTCTCTCTCTCTTATTTATACAAGCAAGTGAGCAAATTACAGAATAACAGATTAATGACAGAATGTCCAAACCATCAGTTAAGCTCCCCTCCCATTTTTAACATGGAAAATATAATAAAAATAAAACTGAATAAATAAATTCACACTTTGAACCAGTTATTTATAATGATTTATGAATTCATATAAAAGTCATTCCTAACTTAGATAAGAAAGCAGAGAGATAAATGACATGGTGTTTTAAGAGAAGAATCTGGTGTGCCATTGATTCATTGAACTAGTATCAGTAATGACAAGTAGATCAACTGAAACTGGAGAGCTGCAAAGAAAGCACCCAAAGATGAAAAAGTAAGATGAGGTTGACCGAGTCTTCATCATGTTCCAGAATATTGCATGAACTGGTAAACCCTATACCTTCTTTAGAGTACATTTATCTATCTTCCGGTTTGCACAAAGGGGTAATAAAAATACTTTACTCATAGCCTTAAACCTCCAAATTGATGTCCACAAGGAATATGGTATTAATAAACCTTTCAAACAAAATTTTTTGAGTTTTGACAATAAAAAACATTGCAATATTATTCCAAGAAACATAGAGATTTTGGTTTACAAGAACCACGCTTATGGTGAGAACCTCTTTTATTAATTATTGATTTAAATTAATCTTGACAATCCATCACTGCCAGCGATCACACTACTACACTAATCATTGTATCTCCTTCTCCTTATTTTCAACAATGCTATTGAAAACCCTTAGTTTTCTCTATACCTAACACCATTGATGATCTTTGATTTTCTCTCATAAAAGAGGTTCATCATGAACTTAATGTTTATATGTATGTGCTAAAGAGAAAAACTTTAGTAGTGAACCTACGTATTAATCCCTTCAATGGAAAAAAGGAGGTTTAACGGTGAATGTGAATGCATTTTATCCATACTATTATAGAGTTTCATAAGTAAGATTAATTCTTTGCGCTGATCACCGATGGACCTAAGTTTATTGATGCATATTTACGCAACTATTTTGAGTCTCTTGAATAAAATACTTATCTTTAAACCTTTCTTGGATTTTGATATGTTTATTATACGATTATGGTTTTATGAATTCGTTTTTCTCGAGGAAATACGAGTTAATGAATTTTAATGAAACAAGGATAAAACTCTCAAAGTTCGGTTGAGAGCCGATACTTGAAGGCTTGGTTTAAGAATCAAAGTTTAGTATAACGACAAAGTTTAACAAACCATAAACACAAGCTAAGCTCACATTTTCATATAATAAACAAAACTCAAATGTTTGCCGAAAATGTTACAACCTAAATCCCTTTATATAAGCAAAATAAACTATAAAACATTCAGAAAATAAAAGATAAACTAATCTCTATCTATCAAAATTAAAATAAATACTCCCTCCGTCCCATAATACTTGACACAGTTCATGGTTTCACCCGTCCCAAAATATTTGACACGTTATTAAAAATGGAATGGGACCACTAACAAAAAAATATTTTTCTATACTCTCTTTGAGACCACAAACCCCATAACTCAATTAAATCCTAAATTCTCTCTCTTCACTACCCTTACCTTTCCGCTTTTTGATTTCTTACAATATAAAAATACAAAAGGAGAATCCTTTATATAATAAACAAATGTTTTAAATTGACACACTTATAGTTTTCTTAAACTACTTGTTCACCCAACGTCCCAAGGATGGGGTAACAACTTAATATTATCTATAAGAACCACCAAAAGGATAAACAATTTTTTCATGAAATACCACCAAGTTTTAGCAAAATTCACCAAATACCACCAACTTTTTTCATATTCACCAAATACCATTCAATTTATACATATTATCACAAAATGTCTATTTTCTTAACAGACGTTAGCCTGCCGTTAAACCATCCTGACAAATTTAATCTAACCATATACAGAGTAATAAAACTTATTTTATCATATACCAAAATCTAATAACGACTATTTTTTATTTTTTAACCAAAAAAAAAAAAAAAAAAAAAAAACCTAGTCGTTGCCATTTTTAATGGCTAGTTTATGTATAAAAGCAGCTTCATATAGGGTGTAAAGCACAACCACACTATGTTGATGGAAGAGTTAAGCAACTAAAGAGAAGACTAGTACAACAACAAAAAACTAATACATAGTGCAATTAAAGTAGGAGTAATTATGTTTTTAATCATTGTATTTATAGCATTTAAATAAGTTTTTCTTGTGAACATAAAATAAGCTGTTTTTATTCATAAACTAGCCGTTAGAAATGGCAACGGCTAAACTAGCCATTATTAGATTTGGGTATATGGTGAAATAAGTTTTATTAGTGTATATGGTGAAACAAATTATTTCATAGTGGTATATGGTGAATTTTTAAAATTACACAAACGGCACGCCTGTTAAGAAAATAGGCATTTTGTGATAATGTGTATAAACTGAATGGTATTCGGTGATTTTGAAAAAGTTGGTGGTATTTAATAAATTATTAAAACTCAGTGGTATTTCGTGAAAAAGCCGAAAGATAAATTATATTAACAAAAGATATATTACCTTCTTTAATGGTTAAGTGCAATTTTTACTATTTTTTGCCATTAAACATTATGTGCAACAAAAAAAATTTCTTTCTTTTTTAGTAGAAAAAACAATGCTCAAAAGACCATTTTACCCTCATTTAAAAAATTAGAACATAATTTACAAACTATAATCAGATTTAATTACTCAATACTTCTCACCCATTTAATTCACCCCATCCAATCAACCCATTCCGATTATCTACTCTTCATCTTCAATTGAAGTAACAAAAACCCATCGTCATTCATCTTCATTTTTCTTCATCTTTCCCCAAATTTTCTCTCTCCTCTTTCAATCTCATTATATCTCTTCATCTTTTTTAGATCTTTTTTCTCTCTCTTCAACTTTCAAAAAATTAGTATGGGTTTCATTGGATTTGAGATCTTCCTTTTCTTTCTTCAACTTTCAAGAAATTCAATTCGCGTTGGGTTTGTCGAATTGGTGGTAATTTCACGGTGGTTTCTGTCGATTTGTGGGGGTTTTCGTGAGGATGGTGGGATGAATTTCGTGGGCTTTGTGGGGGTGGGATTTCATCGGGGTGGTGCCTGGGTTTCGTGGAGGAGAGTTTCGTGGGGCTAGTGGCTTGGTTTCGTCGAGGTGGTACCTGGGTTTCGTGGGGGTGGTGGGTTTTGTATAGGTGGGGGTGGTGGGTTTTGTATAGGTGGGTTTTGTGGGGTGGTTTTTGTGGAGATGGTGGGTTTTCGTATGGGTGTAGGTGGTGAAGACGATGTGCGTGGTGTCGCCTGGTCTTGGTGGTGATGGTGGGTGGTTGGTTGGTCTTGGTGTTAGATCTTCTTTCTCTCTCTTAACCTTAATTACATACCCTTTTAATTCATTAATCACAATTATGAAATTTTTGCATTCAAAGTTGCACATAACCGTTAGCAAAGGTAGTAATTTAAATGGCTTTTCAATGTATCTTTCCGATATGCATCATTTATGTCACGCCGCAAAAAAACTTAATGCTATGAAAGAGGTTCATTAAGGAATCTATACTCAACACAAATCATAGTTAAGAAGTTTATGGGTAGTACCACAAATATCATTAATGAGCCGATTCCTTAAAAATTGGACATTCACTTATTTATAGTATCAAAACTTTTGGTGTTAAGTAATGAACCCTAAAGTTTGAAGTTACAAACCTTTAGGCTGTAATAGAACTATTAGTCTATTGGGCATTAATAGTTACAAAAAAGTTCTCTAAAACTGTGAGTAGATGAAAATTCAAGGATCGAGGTTGTATTATTCAATTAAATCATATAGAAGAGGGAAAGATAAGTTTAAGGGGAAAAGAATGCAACTTGTAGAGTAAAGACACATGCAATTACTATTACATATATGTGAACCAGTGGATCTTGCAACATACAATGGTTGTGAATTAGTTCTCACTATTGAGAGGTTCAATATTTACTGTGGACAAATATGTTTGGTAAACTTTAGCAGTTTTATTTTAAATAATAAATAGATCTGAATAAGATAAATTTATCTCCTAGGCAGCTACAGCTAATTTTATGATAACTCATCTAAACGTAAACGGCTAACCCAATCAAATATATTTACTCAAACATTCAAAAATTCATAAACCATTTCTCAAATGTGGAGAGCATTAGCCTATAAAAATGAAGGAATAGCAACTTTCCACCACATATACCACCCTATAGACACTGCAAACTGCCATTAGACATCATGTTTTAAGTATATCAATTTCATTTAATAGCCGCAATGACACAAAAGCAATCACCATCAACATGACTAGAAGCAAGGTTGAGTACAAACCACTCTTGAAGAAAAACGAATAACAATTCAAATGCATCCTCTGGAAGATTGACACCTAGCTCTTCCTGAAGTTCCCTCCTGCAAGAATTTTGAGTAAATGTTAACACATGAATTGTAATGAGATGGCCACCAAATTATCCATTTACAACTAGAAATGGATATGATAACTAACAGAAGTGGCCAGTCAAAATACCAATAAAGACAAATTACATGACTGACACTTTGAATCGAAAATTTATAATGACATGGAAATCACTATTTATTGAAACTGTAGAAATCAGTTGACATATTTTACCTTGCTGTTATGAGGGAAGAGTCACCAGCAGATATATGACCTGCGCTGGAGATATCCCACTGGCCCGGCCATGAATCTTTACAGTCAGCACGTTTCTGAAGCAGCAGCTCATTTGTGCTTTCAGAATAAATCCAAACGTGAACAGCTCGATGATAATCCCCATCTCTATGAACATCCCCCCTACACAAGTAATAAGAAATTAACCATCGAGGCAACATCCACCAACAGATTAATACATTGTTCATTAATAGGGGTCAATCGTTCTCAGAAAAGTAACATTAAGGCGGGTATGTTCTCTTCAGCAATAAAAATGCTAAGAAAACTCCAGCAAACATAATCTAAGATGATCTAAACCCAAGTCATCACATCATAGAACAAAACCATTAGAACCAAGCAGCATTACGACAGTGAATCATTCAATACAAACGAATGACTTACTGGAACAAAAACACACACAAAATATATACACATATATAACGAGCTATATACATACACAGGTAGGGTGTGTTCTATTCACCAGATTTTTACTTATATGAACTTATCTGAACTTATTAGACCTTATTAAAACTTATTTTATTTGTAATTTGAACTTGGGCAAGCCTTATCAAGGCTTATTTTAACCTGAACTAAACTTATCTAAACTCAACTAAATCTAAACTTATTAGATCTGAAATAAGTGAAATTAAGGTGAAAGTGAGGTAAACAGTTTAGACCCGTAGTCTTGGATGTTTAGATACAAGCACACAGCAAAAGAGAAATGGCAATGTCAGTGATTTAAATTAGTTTACATAAGTAAAGAAGATCGGTATAATTGTTTACAGTAATGCCATTGCCAAAGTAACTAAACATAATGAGCCAACACTAAAATTCATTATGGAGTACACTATTTTCAAACTATTTTAGTTTTGTCATTTTGTTGATCATGGATGCTGATTACGAGTTCATTTAGTTGGTAAAGTCTTGGCGGTGATACCCAAAACCTTCGATTAGTTCCTGATTATAAAACTACCATATCACCAATATATTTCATTGCAAAACCTTCCTGAAATCAAATTCTAAAACAATTTGGATTGAATATTATTAATCAAAGCCAAGAATACAATATAAATAATGTGATAATGAAAATGCAGCACCAATTCAGTAAAATTGAATTAGAAACGAATGATTGGAAATTAAATAGGCGTCAATCGAATTCGAGAAAAATAAACCTGAGTTTGCGAACTCTGGTGTTTTGGCCAGTTTTGGTGAGAACATCGAGATACTCTTGGGGTTGAGCAGGAGGTTCATCCATGGCTTCTGGTGATGAGTTTCAGAAAGTGGTCAGTGAGAGTAAAAAAGTATAACGTGCTTTTCGAAGAACGAAATTCCCAAACAGCCAACTGTTACTGATTCAATCAATCAATCACACGAATATGTTCTTTATTTATTTTTTTTTCTTTTTTTTTTTTAAGGAAAACACGAATATGTTCTCTCGTTTCTTTCTAAAGGAGAGATAAAAGCTACAGTACTACTCGTGACCTCGTGTTTTAATTTTCATTACTCTCTAGTGTTTTTTTTAAGTGTTATACTTCTTTTTTTTTAGTAAAAAGTTACATTAAAATATTATATCTCTCTCGTCTGATGATCCCCACCCAAATCCACTATTACTTTTTCATTATATTTTTCCTCTTTAAAATATTTGCTCCATTTCTCTTGGACACGTATGTCGATGCTAATCTTTGATCATTAATTTCTTTAATTATCAATAGGTATAACTTCTAACAATTGAAATTAATAAACTACTCATTGAGATGATTCCAACAAGTACCCATACGACTATATTTTTTCTTATGTATAGATCACAAACATTAGTCAAAATATGATAAATGAATAGTGCAAAAAATAGAAATGGAGAAGTATTTAAAAACGAAGGGAGTACTTTTTAATAAATTATTAACCCTACTATCTTTCTTTTATAATTTTTTAATACTCCAACTACCTCATTTACCTCTTATTTTATTTAAGTCAATTAAATTACCTAAAACTATGTCTGGTCAAACTGTAACACTTAAAAAAAACACAGAGTGAGTAACTAGTAAGTGACCCCGGACGTTGTTCCGGGTTGCTACTATTGTAGACGTACTAGTTAGGTCCCGTGTCATGCACGGTAATTTTCAATAACTGTATTTAAAATTAAAATTATATGCTTTCGTATGTTACATACATTCATATCAATTGAATCCTAAAAAACAACAAAAATGGCAAGAAAAAATAACACTACTAATTAGCGACATGTGAGCAAGTATTATTGAAGTTCTCATGGAGTGCTAATTTATTGAAATTCTAATTATAAATTATTCAAGGAAATAACAACAATATCATTTGTTGATTTGATATTCGCATTTCATTGTTTAAGCTTGTAGCTTCTATTACATAATTAAAAAAATCAAGAAAAAAATTATATAATCTTGTTGTAATAAACGTATGCTGTACATAATTTATATCTTTCTTAAAAAAAATTGTCCATAACAAATGATATTAAGAATATTATTTTCCATATTTTTTGCTTAAGTTTATAGTTGTCAATATATTTATTTTAGAAAGATGCATCAAATCTTCAATTATACTTTGTATGTAATTATTACCTTATAAATATATGTAAAAAGATTTATTTTTGAAATTGAATTTTTTTCAAAAAAAAAAAAAAACTAAGGACACACCAGGAGATGACACGTGTCATTGCTAGTGTGTCTGTTAGTATATAGTTACTAGTTAATGCCCGAGCCATGCTCGAATTTTTCATTTAATATACACAGTAGTTGAATTATCTTTATGTATATAGAAAATTAATTTTGTTTGATGATTTTTTTTTAAAGATGTATGATACATGATTTAATAAATATCAAAATTAACACACCTTTCGGAACGATTTTCCTTAATATTGTTGAAATAGAAATGAATTCCCATTCACCATACACCCAGGTGTACCATGAGCATGGTACACTCGGTTATAATACAAGGTTATTAAAAATCGCAGAAAGAACATTGCATACAAATTAAAGTACATGAGTAAAAAAAATATATATATATCAAAATGATTCCCTCTTTGATTTAAGGTATTGATTTGTTATTTATATTCCTTGATTCATGAATTGATTTATTATTTATATTTTGTATATTAATAGAATACTTTTGATGAATAGAAGTTCATTTATTTTGTTAAGAGAGAGAAATTGAATTTATATAGAGAATTCTAAGTGATTCAATGTTATAATAGAGTTGATTTTATCGTTCCAATATAATCTCTTAATGATGTAATTGATTAATTCATTGATGAGAGAAAAGGTTTTTTTTTTTTTTTTAAAAAAAAAAACACTGTTTTCGTGCTATTTTCTGAGGTTGAAGATGATGTTCTTTGTATTATGATAAATGTTCTTTTATCATTTCTTGATACATATTCTTTTATTATTGAAATGTAATATGTTCATTGAATCTGATCAATATGATCTTTTTATATGAACTATATGTTCTTTACATTATAAACATTGTACTTTAATTTATGTAGATTAAAAATGTTCTTGCTGGGTTTCATTAATACAAATAATGTTCTTTAACTTAGATAGTATGTTCTTCTTAATATGCATTTGCTTTAAACCTCGTATTATTTCGGGTATTATGTGTTTTTTTTATCATTGTGCTCTCTTGTTTTATCCTTTATGTTTTTTTTGGTACGGTGAAAAATATGATTAATTTTTGTATATATTTTTTTAAAAAAATTTGAAATAAAGTACATTGAAAATGAAGTTTTAAATTTTAAATTTTGAATTTTTGAAATTTGAAAATGAAATCTTGAATTATTTTTGGTAGAATATAATCTTAGATAAAGAAATTCTGAAAAACTCAATATTTTGAAATGATTTAACATAGAATGCGTGGTAAAAATCAATTAGTAACTATCTATTACATTTTTTTAAAATTAGTTTCTCATACTTACCATGTTCTTTATATTTCAATGATGTGTTCTTTTATAATTTAATAATGTTCTTTACATTTATAAGCTATGTTCTTTCTGTTTTAATCCAGGTGTACCATGCACATGATACACCCGTGTGTACGAACCAACCATTGATGCTTCGTTTTAAAAACAAATTCCCAAATTAGTGTCCACGTAGGATTGGTTTTCAGTTCAACTTAAAACCGCTAACGGTTGACAAGCGCACTTTAGGGCGCGCTTTAGAGCATATTTTAGGATGATTTTGGATGTATTTGGGGCCTCTTTGGCCGATTATTACCTTGTTATGCTTACGTTCCCCATATTACGTGCTTCACGGGTTTTCGGTTTGTTTTTGATGTGTTTTCAGGTAATATCAACCGAGTTTAATCGGATCCCGAGCCCTTGATGCGTAACCGAGCTAGCCTTGATCGGAGTCCGAGGAGTTAAGGAAGTTCAAGTGCCGTGCATTGATTACATAGCACAGGCAGCACGGCCGTGTTACCATAGGCACACCCGTGCTGGCCTATAAGCAAGCAACCCCAGGCAAGGCAGCACGGCCGTGCAAGCCAATAGCACGGCCGTGTCAGTATCCACGCACCCGCACGGCCGTGCAATCCATTAGCACGGCCGTGCCAGATGTTGCCCGTGCCCGTGTCAGCTTCAGTATGAGCCCCGTGCTAGAGCATATTCAGCACGGCCGTGTCATTTTTAGCACGGCCGTGCCAGGAAGCTGCACGGCCGTGCCAATTTGAAGAAGAAACCCGGTTTACTTACTGAAAAGCTGGCACGGCCGTGCCAAATACAGCACGGCCGTGCTGATCCAGGGTTAACTGCGCGCTTGACTTCTCCGAATTAGAAGACGTATATAAGGCCCGACTTTAAGAGGATTCAAAGACAGTTTTAGAGATAGTTTTGAGAGCCTTTGTAGAGAGTTATTGGAGAACGTTCTTAGTATTAGAGATTCATTAGTTTTCTTAGAGAATTTCCTAGAGATTTTAGTTTTCTTGGATTGATTTGAAGCAAGATTTGCGAAGGTTCTTTGTATTATTCATTGACGACGGATATCAAAGTTCTGAACTTTTCCATTGATTTGCATCAATACAATTGGTATTATTCATTCTTGTTTATTAATCAAGCTTTATTATTCCTTAATCAGAATTCATGTTTATATCTATTATGCTTTTGGAATTCATTATTGCTTTGATTATGAATATGTGTGAGTAGTCTCCTAGCTAGGGTTTCGGGATGAAACCCGGCCTAGGTAATCTATGTAATTGAGGATTAATTTTGATAAACGGATTGTGATTAAATTGATTATATGCGATTGCATGTTAATTCATTATAATAGGAGTAGCTAACCTAGAATCTTGAATTTGATTGCATGATATCCTTGATTTGAACAAGAGATTGTGAATTGAATATTTCATTATTGAATGTGGTTTGATTATGTATCGAGTAATGTTAAGTGCATGAGAAATCCAAGCTTAGTATTGCCCGTTGTCTTCCTATCACATGATAGTGATCAGACATATAGTCTTTGCATATCCCGTTTGTCTCTGTGATTCCTTGTTGCGTAGTTACCGATGGTTTGGTGAATTCCCGTTCTCCCTAGTGTCTTAGTTTATTGATTTATTCCATCTTATTAGTATTATTTTAGAACACCATTTTCCATTGATTTCGAACTAGCTTAGGTTTAAGATTGATTTGCAATTACTCTCGTTCCTCGTGGACCGAACCTTTATTTGCCATTGTACTTGGTTATAGGGTGTTCGCATAAGTATTGTTTGATTGAGAGTTAGATTGTAGCGACCGATTTAACCCTTGTCAAAATGGCGCCGTTGCCGGGGAACGGTGTTTGTTAATTGCTTTTTGATTTCTTGAGTCTAGTTCATCATAAAAAAAGCACAAAAAGATTTTTCCCTTTTGGCTACACTTGTAGCCCTGCTATTTAATTGGTTTGGTTAGTGTGTATGCGCAGGTCTAAACAGAGAGAATTAATACCCTTCGATCCAGAAATCGAAAGAACTTTGAAGAGCAATCGTAAATCTCGATTGACGTCATCAAACTCTCAAGGAAAGGAACACAACACACAACAGGTTCCAATGGCAGACATACCGCGCCAACCCAATCGGCCAGCACCACGACCCCTTAAGGAGTTGGGAACTCCTGGGGCGTATAGAGCTTCAAGTGGGATTGCTCCACCCACTACTGAGGCCAATGATTTCGAGATCCGGCCGGCTATGATCACCCTCATCGAGAGAAGGCAGTTTAGTGGTGCCAAGCATGAGAGCCCTTTGTCTCATTTGAACGAATTTGAGAAGTACTGCAATACCATCAAGGTTAATGGGGTGAATCAAGAGTTCGTGAGATTGAAGCTTTTCCCCTTTTCACTTATTGGGAGAGCTCTCGAATGGTTAGAGAAGGAGGTGAAGCTGAACTCTCTACACACTTGGGATGATGTCACGACAGCATTCTTGGGAAGATTTTATTCCCAAAAGAAGACGGCCGATGCTAGAGCTTTGATCCAGGGATTTCGGCAAAGGAGTGGGGAGTCAATCTACGAAGCATGGGAAAGGTACAAGGAGTATCAAAGAGAGTGCCCACACCACGGAATCCCAACATATCAAGTTTTACAGATTTTCTATGGAGGATTGAGTCCTCAAGGGAAGACCAGTTTGGATGCGGGAGCAGGTGGCCCCATTATGAACAAAACCGAAGAAGAAGTCATTGATATCATAGAAGATGTGGTACGACACCACATGGATTGGCAAGATGGAGAGCGAGAGGCCATGAGCAAGAGTGGAGGAGCGGTCTATTCGGTAGACCATCTTAATGCAATCGGGAATTTGACATCGCAAATTGTAAATCTAGGTAAGGAAATGTCAATTATCAAAGAGAAGCTCAACGATCCACCGCATCAAAATCTTCCATCCTATTCTAAGGGAGCAGGTATGCACTCTAACTCTAATAATATGCCTGCTGGATGTATATTCTGTGAAAATTGTGGGTCTTATGACCATGATACCTCTGCCTGTAACGTAGATTCCCAATTTCAATCCAACTATAATGATGGTAATGAGTGTGATAATGAACAAGTCAATGCCTTGTCTTTTGATAATAGACCTAGGAATGACAATAACAGATATTTACCACCTAATCAAAGAGGGAACAATTATAATCAACAGGGTAATAATTCTGACTACCAACAGCAAAACCAGTGGGGAAACAGGAACCAAAGGGACCAAAATCCCCAAGGGTCTTATAATCAACATGGTAATTTTGGTAATCAGAATAATTACCAACAAAATGTAGGTAATCAAGGGCAATACAATCAGAACATGAATGCCAATAACAGGGGAAATTGGAATAACAATGGTAACAGGAACAACTTCCAAAATCAAAATCCCCAACAGTCTAATGCGCGTGGCTCCCGAGCCTCTAATGACAACTACAATGCTCAAGGACCATCGCAAAGGACTAGTTTGGAGAAGATGATGGAAGCACAGACCAAAATGTTCAACACTTTCATGGCCACCAGTGACAAAAAGTTTAATGAAGTGATGACACATAATAAAATGCTTGAAACCCAGATTTCTCAGTTGGCTAGTGCTATAAAGGATGGGGTTGGAGTGTCAAAACTCCCACCTCAAGGTATTGACCCTAAAAACTCTGTAAATGCTATCACCACTAGGAGTGGAAAGACATTGAGGGGGAGCGATGAAGTAGTACCCCCTAGGAGTCAATCTGTGACTACACCTACCACTGATACTGTTATAGAGAGTGAGGAGGAGAGGACCGGAGAGAATGATAAAACTGTAGAGGTCTTAAATGAAAAGGAAGTAACGCAAGTCAAAGAGCCCAATATATTGCAAAAACTTCCTTACCCCCATAAGTTTGTGAGACATAAGTTGGATGTTCAATTCGGTAAGTTTTTAGATACTTTGAAGCAAATTCACCTTTCCATACCATTCACCGACGCTATAAAACAAATGCCTAACTATGCTAGGTTTTTGAAAGATATTTTGAGTGGCAGGAGGAATTGTGATGGGGTGGAAACTGTTAACCTCACCGCGAATTGTAGTGCAATCATCATGAACAAGATGCCTCCCAAATTGGGAGACCCAGGTAATTTCTCAATCCCTTGTGCTATTAATAAAATGAAAATTGATAATGCATTATGTGATCTTGGGGCTAGTGTTAGTCTTATGCCATATTATGTATATCAAAGATTAGGGGTAGGAGAACTTCTTCCTACCAACATTACCCTACAGTTAGCTGATCGTTCGATCAAATTTCCTAAGGGTAAGGTAGAAGATGTTCCCCTACGAGCTGGGAAATTTGTGATACCTGTGGATTTTGTAGTTTTGGAAATGGATGAAGATAATCATATACCTATTATTCTTGGGCGACCTTTCCTAGCTACCTCTGGTGCTCTCATTGATGTGAAGAGTGCCAAGATTTCTTTAAAGGTAGGAGAGGAGGTCCTTGAATTTGATCTGAACAAAAGCATGCAATATCCTTTGTCTACTTCCGAAAACTGCATGATGATTGACACTATTGATTCGATTGTCTCTAGTATGCATACACTATTTCTTTCTACTAACCATGATCTTGAGCCAAGTGATACCGATGAGAGCAGGTACATAGAGGAGCAAATGCTAGAGGAAGATGATGGTGATAACGGTTTCAAGGAAATTACACCCATGTATGCACTTGCTGAGGCCACCATAAAAGAGGTAAACGAGGCCCCTAAAATAGAATTGAAACCTCTACCATCACATTTAAGGTACGAATTTCTTGGCCCTGATTCAACTTATCCTGTCATTGTGAATTCTTCTTTAGATGCGGATCAAACTCGGAAGTTGTGTGATGTATTGAGAGAGCATCAAAGTGCCATAGGCTATACCATTGATAACCTCAAGGGTATTAGCCCCGCTATATGTATGCATCACATAACTCTCGAGGATGGTGCGAGGCCTTCTATTGAGAGGCAGAGGAAACTCAATCCTCAAATGGGGGAGGTGGTGAAGAAAGAGATCACCAAACTTCTTGATGCAGGTATCATCTTCCCCATTTCAAGCTCTAGATGGGTTTCCCCTGTGCATGTTGTCCCTAAGAAGGGGGGAATGATTGTAGTTGAGAATGAGAATGGTGAGCTCATCTCAACTAGAACGGTGACCGGCTGGCGGATGTGCATAGACTATAGACGTCTAAACGCATCTACCAAAAAGGACCATTTTCCCCTCCCTTTTATTGATCAAATGCTCGAAAGACTAACTAGGCACAAGTATTATTGCTTTCTTGACGGCTATTCGGGGTTTTTCCAAATACCTATAAACCCGGATGACCAAGAGAAGACGAATTTTACTTGTCCATATGGTACTTTTGCCTACAGGAGAATGCCTTTTGGACTTTGCAATGCACCGGGCACCTTTCAACGGTGTATGATGAGCATTTTTGGGGACATGTTGGAGGCCGAGATGGAGGTTTTCATGGACGATTTTTCTGTTGGGGGAGCCTCCTTTGATGATTGCCTAGTGAACTTGGGGAAGTGCCTACAACGGTGTGAGAGAGTGAATTTAGTCCTGAACTGGGAGAAGTGTCACTTCATGGTTGAAGAAGGTATTGTCCTCGGTCACAAGATCTCAAATGCAGGCATAGAGGTGGACAAAGCAAAGGTTGAAGTTATAGCAAAGCTACCACCACCGGTCAATGCAAAAGGGGTAAGACAATTCCTAGGGCATGCGGGGTTCTACCGGCGATTCATAAAAGATTTCTCTCTTATAGCCAAACCTTTGACTGCCTTATTGCAAAAGGAAGTCGACTTCAAGTTCGACAAAGAGTGCCTACAAGCTTTTAACACACTTAAGAAAGCTTTGATTTCGGCACCGATTGTGCAAGGACCACGGTGGGATCTACCTTTTGAGTTTATGTGCGATGCTAGTGATACGGCTATTGGAGGTGTTCTTGGGCAACGAGTTGAGAAGAGGGTTCACGTGATCTATTACATGTCCAAGACCTTAAATGAAGCACAAAGGAACTACACCACTACAGAGAAAGAGTTCCTAGCCATTGTTCATGCATTTGAGAAATTTTGGGACTACCTCATTGGTTCCAAAACGATTGTTTATACCGACCATGCTGCCATTAAGTACCTAATTTCGAAGAAGGAATCCAAACCACGCCTACTCCGATGGGTCCTCTATTTACAACAATTTCATGTGGAGATCCGGGACAAGAAGGGAGCCGAGAATGTGGTTGCGGATCACCTTTCGCGCATGGAGAGGGAGCAACAAGAAGATGATGGGCTGCCCATTTGTGATGAGTTGAAGGATGATGTTTTATACCTCCTCAAGGAGAAGATTCTACCATGGTTTGCGGATTTGGTAAACTACTTGGCTTGTGAGGAGTTTCCCCCCGATTACTCCAAGAACCAACGGAAGAAGATTAGGAGAGATGCAAGGCATTACATATGGGATGATCCAATTTTGTTCAAGAGAGGTGTAGATGGTCTCCTAAGAAGGTGCGTTCCGGAGGAAGAAGTTCATAGTGTGCTGAAAATGTGCCACTCCGACCCTTGCGGAGGTCACATGGGGGCTAATAAGACAGCCCAAAAGGTTTTGCAATGTGGGCTATGGTGGCCCCATATCTTTAGGGACGCGTGGGCATTTGTGAAGACTTGCGATGCTTGCCAACGGAGTGGAAACATTTCCAAGAAGAATGAAATGCCTCAAAAACCCATACTTGAACTTGAGATCTTTGATGTGTGGGGCATTGACTTTATGGGACCCTTCCCTTCCTCCCGTGGGAACCAATACATACTTGTGGCTGTGGATTACGTGTCTAAGTGGGTGGAAGCAATTGCCTCCCCTACAAATGATCACAAGGTGGTGGTGAAACTCTTCAAGAAGATTATATTTCCAAGGTTTGGGGTTCCTAGGGCGGTTATAAGTGACAACGGGTCACACTTTGTGCATGGGGCCTTTAAAAGGATGCTTCGAAAAAATGGAGTACATCAAAGGTTCGGGACAACCTATCACCCTCAATCTAGTGGGCAAGGGGAAGTCTCCAATCGACAGATAAAGTCCATCCTTGAGAAGACAGTGGCGAAGAATAGGAAAGATTGGTCCGATAAGCTTGATGATGCACTTTGGGCATACCGGACTGCTTTCAAGACCCCAATAGGCACCACCCCATACCTCTTGATCTACGGGAAAGCATGTCACCTCCCGGTCAAACTAGAGCACCGCGCTCAATGGGCTATCAAGAAGATAAATTTTGATCTAGCAAGCGCGGGAGAGCAACGGATGTTGGACCTTCATGAATTGGAGGAGCTTCGGATGGACGCATATGACAGTGCGAACCTATACAAGTCCCGATCTAAGGAGTTCCCTGACCGGAAAATAGAGCGGAAGGTGTTCAATGTTGGTGACAAAGTCCTCTTATATAACTCTAGGATGAAGCTCTTCCCCGGTAAGTTGATGTCAAGATGGAGGGGTCCATTCACTGTCAAAGATGTTTTCCCTTCCGGTGCGGTTGAGCTTTATGATTCTAGTGGGTTGCAATCCTTCGTGGTTAATGGGCAAAGGTTGAAGACATACTATGAGGGAGCCCATGTTGGTGTGATAGATGTGTTCGAATGCGGTCACAAGAGTTGAATGTGACCACGTCAAGCTATCGACGTTAAACTTAGCGCTTCCGGGAGGCAACCCGATTTTCTTGCTTTTACTAGAGTAGTTTCTTTTGTTTTGTAGTTGGTTTAGCTCCTAATTTGTGTGAGTTTTGTGTGCTCTTGTGTGTTTTTGTGCAGGTAGGAGATTGGTTAGAAGTCGGAATGAAGAGAGTGATGAGTGCCTTGAAGGAAAAGAAAACCTGCAGACTGCAGCAGACAGCACGACCGTGCCATCAGACAGCACGGCCGTGCCAGAATCCAGCACGGCCGTGCCAAATTCTGCACGGCCGTGCCAAACCTCAAAAGCCCACTGACATTCTAACACGGCCGTGCCATTTTCAGCACGGCCGTGTTAAGTACTAGCACGGTCGTGCTAATTTTAACACGGCCGTGCTAATTTTAACACAGCCATGCCATCTGAAATTTAATTTCGCAAAAAGCCTGCCAAGCCAACACGGCCGTGCCAAATTCAGCATGGCCGTGCCAGTTATAGCACGGCCGTGCAGCGCGGGTTCCGGATAGTTTTTCGTGTTTTATAAAGACGATTTCACTCACACTCTCTCATTATTCTCCAACTCTCCTACCCTTTTTCTCTCTAAACTAACCCAAACCCCCAACCTCCTCCCTCAATTCCTCAAATCAAACCCTAATTCCCCATACTCTTCTTTCAAGATCTCGGCACCCTCCTTGCATTGGAGCATTTTTCAAGTGATTGGACGCAAAATTCGGCCCTCTTTGAGCTCGCCACAACTCCACTTCGTGGAGTCCTCGGTGAATTCGTTCTTAAACTCATTGATTTTCGCAATTTTTGTCCAATTTCATTCGTTTTATTGAATATTTGTTGTTGAATTGTGCTGTATTGTTGCAAGTTTGGGTGAACTAGTAGTGTTAGGGTAGTACATTGCATGCTAGGATAGTTTCTTGCTTGTTAATTGGTATATTGTGCTTAATTTCTTGAATCAAACATGCCTAGAACAAAGACATCGACTAGGAGACCGGGTCGGGACGATGCATCCTCATCCATGGTTCCACCCACGGTGGACACCATGGGTATTGTTTTTAATAACCCGTCCTTTTTGGACAAATTTGTAGGATTATCCCACCGACCGATCCGGCCTACCAAGTTCTACGACCCTTTAGCCGCTAGGGCTCTAGGGATCGAAAGCGACATGGTTTAACTATTTTCATTTACCAATTTTGATTCTTTCCTTACCATGCATGCTCTCACTTACAAGAGGCTTACCCTCGAATTTTTGTCTTCTTTGTACGTGCATCGGGATGAGAATAACTCACCCCGGTACTTATCCTTTCAACTAATGAACTCGGGCACCATTCAAATGTCGGTGGCCCAAGTTAATGCCGCCTTTGGGTGGACATCCGACCTGAAATATGGTCCTAAGGACGGCCACTCAAAACACTACAACTCCGGGTTGTTTTGGCGGCAAATCACAGGGAAAATGGATAGAGATCCCCGTAGGGATAAGGCGACTTCCATCGTCAATCCCGCCTTTCGGTTGTCCCACAGGACCTTCTCCTCTACTATCTTTGCTAGAGGAGATAGTTCGGGTGTAGTCTCCATTAGGGAGTTACAGTTTATTTGGCACCTCACCCGTGGGGACGGGCGTCTAGACATGGGAGCGTGGTTACTAGACCACCTCGACGGTGTAGCCCGCGGTAGGGGTGATATTACTATCGGTGGCATGATCACCATTCTTGCGCAATATAATGGGATTGATTTTTCTGAATTGCAGGCTATCCCAGGCACTACGAGGCTTGATATGCGCACCTTGAGAGCCATGCAGTGGCTTGAAGGGACATCCCAGCCGGATTGCTATTTGTGGCTCGTAGCAGGCAAGCCATACGCCTTCTTGCCCGATCCGGAGAGGACGGTGGTTTACAACAAAGACAACTGGATCTTCGACCCCGACTTCGCCTGACACGAGGACGGAGGCACGGAGTATGTAGACCGCAATCCCCAGCCTCACCAGGGGGATGAGCAGGCCCACGGGGGCCAAGGAGGTGACGATGTTGATGATGATGATGATGACGAGGAGGGTGGCCCGGATGCGGCCCAGCAGATCCCGGCGCAAGACTTCGCCTGGCTCCGCCAAGGAATGGAAGATTTGAAGCTCGAGGTAGCGGATTTGCGCCGGTCGAACGAGGATATGACCTCCGCCTTCAGAGACCTGAAGAGGAGTGTTGATGATATGGCCTCCCGTTTCCCTTATGGCCCGGGCGGGCCTAGCTCGTGATCCCTTTCCCTTTCCCTTTAGTTACCTCCCTCTCCTTACTATTGTAAGTCCTTGATGTGTAAACATTGAGGACAATGTTTGATTCTAGCTTGGGGGGGTCTTACTTGTATTTAGGGATTTGGATTTTTGGTAGTTTAGTTTTTATTTGCTTTCGAAAAAAAAAAAAATAGAAAAACAAAAACAAAAACAAAAACAAAAAGATTTACTGCTTTCCTAGACTAACCTTAACTTGTTTGCTAGTATGTCTTTCCTTTTTGCAGATTGGGAACATTCGAGACGCGGCATGAGTTTGAAGAACGATGCTATGGCCGTTAATTGGAGCTCCCGGGAAGCAAATTTGGTGAGATCTTTTCTTTTTTTGTGTGCTTAGGATAGTTTAGTTTAGGAAGAAGTTGAATGGTTCGAGGATGTTTGATCGGTTCTAAGGAACCTGGGATCGTTGATGTTGATATCATTGGATCACTTGTTTGTCTATTGGGATTATTATGTGATTTTCATGCCTCTTTATGAGCCATTTAGCTTGTTTAGATTACTTAGTTGTTTATATATGTGTGCAATATAGGAAAAGCTTCTGTTATGAGAATGTGTAGTCTAGTTTATATGATTTGCCTCATAGTCTTTTCCTATATTTTTGGATCGTGATAAACTTGTCTAATTGCATAAACTTTTGGAATAATGCTCATATTTGGATTCGAAACGTGAATGAATTTGTGTGGAATATCTATTTCTACTTAAGCCAGTGATGAATGCACAGTTTGAGTCTATTGTTGATCAATGTAGACGAGTCTAGGCGAAGGTAGTTGGTTAGAACACTTTTTTCATGTGAAACTCTATGCCTTTGGGCTGTGGTAAGATGGAGTCGCTTCCCATTTGTGGATTTGATCCCCTTAATTGGTAGTTGCTTTGTTTTTGAATCCCGTGAGGTTTTATTGTTCTAGCCTTCATCATTCTTCTTGAGTAACATATTTGGATCCTTGATTATGCATGTTTCGATCTTTGTGTTGACTTGTAGCTCCCAAGACCGACTTGACACTTTTAAGGGAGGAAGAGGGCACCTTTTTCCTTTTTCTTATTCTTGTTCCTTTTGTTTTGTTACAAATTAATTTTCTTTTTACATCATCTTACTTGCTAACCATGTTGAGCCTTTAATTCCATTCTTGGTTACCCATGTTACAAACCCGATGGCTAATGTTTTACCAACCCTTAGTCATGAAGCGTTTACCTCGCAAGGTTTGTTTGAGCTTATTGTGTATAAATCAAGAATAATGATCGATAGTTGGTTTGAGCAAGTTTGAAAGTGAGCTTAATTGTAAAGATGTAATATGAAAATTTGTTTTTGAAAAAAAAAAGAAGAAAAAAAAAAAGAAAAGAAAATCAAAATAAAAAAAAAAGGAGAAAAGCCGTCCGAATTGTGAAAAAGGCGAGGACATATGAATAAAAGCTTTGAAGTTTGAAAAAGGTGATTTGAGTGTGTATAACATAGAGAGTTTGGGATGTGTAAAAGTGTGATCAATGTTTATTGTGGAATGTGAATTGCATCTTTTGAACTATTGTTTTTGAGAATTGTGATTCTTGCGCTTCATTTAGGAATTAACCCCATTTTTTAAATTGTTTTCACCTACCTTACCCATTGCCAATACATTACAACCCTTTAAGACCCTTAGACTTTAGAGGTGTTCGGTTCTCAAACGGTGGAGGGAGATACCTTTCAACCCTATGGAAAGATTATGCGTAATCGAGATGTCGGGATACCTTTGTTATTTCCTCAAAATATCACTTTTTCCGGTTCCTTCGAGGAATCACGAGGGGCCAATTAGGGTGGTGATTTGAAGCAAAAGGGGAGGACGTGGCTGGTTTGGTTGGGTTTAGAGGGAAGCATGACTTCTTTGTTCTCTATGCTTGGTTTAGGTTTTGTTTGCATTTTGATCAACGATACCTTGGATTGTGTGTCTCGTTGCTTGTTTGAGTGAGTTTTCATTCCGTGCATGGTTGTTCTAAGTAGGATCCATTGACTTCATTCCGTGCTAAATTGGATTTATATGTAATGGCAATAGTTTATTTGATCCTGTGTGTGTGTGTATCCCTTGGTTTTTGCTCGAGGACTAGCAAAAGTGTAGCTTGGGGGGTTTTGACAAGCGCACTTTAGGGCGCGCTTTAGAGCATATTTTAGGATGATTTTGGATGTATTTGGGGCCTCTTTGGCCGATTATTACCTTGTTATGCTTACGTTCCCCATATTACGTGCTTCACGGGTTTTCGGTTTGTTTTTGATGTGTTTTCAGGTAATATCAACCGAGTTTAATCGGATCCCGAGCCCTTGATGCGTAACCGAGCTAGCCTTGATCGGAGTCCGAGGAGTTAAGGAAGTTCAAGTGCCGTGCATTGATTACATAGCACAGGCAGCACGGCCGTGTTACCATAGGCACACCCGTGCTGGCCTATAAGCAAGCAACCCCAGGCAAGGCAGCACGGCCGTGCAAGCCAATAGCACGGCCGTGTCAGTATCCACGCACCTGCACGGCCGTGCAATCCATTAGCACGGCCGTGCCAGATGTTGCCCGTGCCCGTGTCAGCTTCAGTATGAGCCCCGTGCTAGAGCATATTCAGCACGGCCGTGTCATTTTTAGCACGGCCGTGCCAGGAAGCTGCACGGCCGTGCCAATTTGAAGAAGAAACCCGGTTTACTTACTGAAAAGCTGGCACGGCCGTGCCAAATACAGCACGGCCGTGCTGATCCAGGGTTAACTGTGCGCTTGACTTCTCCGAATTAGAAGACGTATATAAGGCCCGACTTTAAGAGGATTCAAAGACAGTTTTAGAGATAGTTTTGAGAGCCTTTGTAGAGAGTTATTGGAGAACGTTCTTAGTATTAGAGATTCATTAGTTTTCTTAGAGAATTTCCTAGAGATTTTAGTTTTCTTGGATTGATTTGAAGCAAGATTTGCGAAGGTTCTTTGTATTATTCATTGACGACGGATATCAAAGTTCTGAACTTTTCCATTGATTTGCATCAATACAATTGGTATTATTCATTCTTGTTTATTAATCAAGCTTTATTATTCCTTAATCAGAATTCATGTTTATATCTATTATGCTTTTGGAATTCATTATTGCTTTGATTATGAATATGTGTGAGTAGTCTCCTAGCTAGGGTTTCGGGATGAAACCCGGCCTAGGTAATCTATGTAATTGAGGATTAATTTTGATAAACGGATTGTGATTAAATTGATTATATGCGATTGCATGTTAATTCATTATAATAGGAGTAGCTAACCTAGAATCTTGAATTTGATTGCATGATATCCTTGATTTGAACAAGAGATTGTGAATTGAATATTTCATTATTGAATGTGGTTTGATTATGTATCGAGTAATGTTAAGTGCATGAGAAATCCAAGCTTAGTATTGCCCGTTGTCTTCCTATCACATGATAGTGATCAGACATATAGTCTTTGCATATCCCGTTTGTCTCTGTGATTCCTTGTTGCGTAGTTACCGATGGTTTGGTGAATTCCCGTTCTCCCTAGTGTCTTAGTTTATTGATTTATTCCATCTTATTAGTATTTTTTTAGAACACCATTTTCCATTGATTTCGAACTAGCTTAGGTTTAAGATTGATTTGCAATTACTCTCGTTCCTCGTGGACCGAACCTTTATTTGCCATTGTACTTGGTTATAGGGTGTTCGTATAAGTATTGTTTGATTGAGAGTTAGATTGTAGCGACCGATTTAACCCTTGTCAACGGTATTAGCGGTTTTGCAATTTTTTTAAAATAAAGTCAAAGAGACCTGTTTTTATTGAAAGGCGGTCTCTTTAAACTTATAAGTGTTATTGTCAGTACTCTTTTTTCTTGCTGTAGACTAAGAATTAACAAGGGTGAAAAGGGACCTGTTTTATTGAAAGGCGGTCTCTTTGAAATAATCTTCCTGCACAGTAAGCCTTGTGAATTAACCAAGGACGCAAAGAGACATGTTATTGTTAGAGGCGGTCTCTTTTTTAATTTAAAACTGCTAATGATAGCGGCTTTTAAACTACAACCACTAATACAATTGGCGGTTTTAAGTTGAACCAAAAGCAAAAAAAAAAAAAAACAAAACAAAACAATCCTACGTGGACACGATGTAGGGAATTTATTTATAAATCAATGTATTATGGGAATTGATTTTTATTTCAACAATATTATGGGAAATTGTTCTTTCGTCTTTTGTTCAGTCAAAGATTCAAAATTGAATTGAATATGGGAGCTTAAATAATGAGATAAGAATAACTTCAAGTATTTTTAGAACACACACACAAAAAACAAAAAAACAAAAAAAAAATTACTCCCTAAGTTTTTAGCGGAAAAATATTTTATGAGAAGTTGACACGTGTAATCTTGGGACATTTTGAAGATTACTTTAGTATATAGTATAGGTAGATTGATAATTGATAATTTTTTTAAAAGGATTTTCAAAACTTCAATTGTC
Source organism: Chenopodium quinoa (assembly GCF_001683475.1). Lineage (NCBI taxonomy): Eukaryota > Viridiplantae > Streptophyta > Magnoliopsida > Caryophyllales > Amaranthaceae > Chenopodium > Chenopodium quinoa. The sequence continues at coordinate 228,095 of NW_018742204.1, read as the reverse complement.
AAACCAAAATTGAGTTATTTTTTGAAAATAGTTTGTTTTTTTTTTTTTTTTTAAGTTAAACCTTGTGGTTTTCACTGATATGAATTTTTTTCCATATAAATACCATAGTTGATATTGACATAGATGGTTAAAAAGTTATATGTATCATAGGAGGTTGAGGGTTTGAACCTCCTTATCCTTATGTTTTATACTAACTAATGTTAGTTGCTTAGAAGATGTGGCATCATGAGATGTTGGGAAGATGACGTGGCACAACAAAATAGGGACTACGTGTAACACCCTAGGAATTCCTTTCTTTCAAAATACATGTTTTGCCCTGTTTAAAAATTTAAATAGGAATATCTAAGATATTATCGCCACCGTGAAAACGGCTAAGGCAACCATCAATGACACATAGCGGAAGACTAACTTCAAAACCGTTCAAAACAAGTCAACTTGAAAAGTCAACCAACGAAAGTAAAGTCAAAACCAAAGTCAAATAAAATCAAATTACAACTTGGAACCATTAAAGGCCCTTATTCAAAAACCGTTCCAAAACCAAACCTTTGTGTTAGTCCACATAAAATAAATCATAAATAAATAAAGCATAAAACACCTTGTAACCTAATGAAAACTAGTAAGATTCACTCTTCTCTTATGCCCCATCATGATCATGCTTCAATACCTGAAAAGTTTATCTCTACTTGTTTCCACTACTCTCCATTAGAAATGGGTCATCATAGGGCCATGGTAAAGACATGGCCAAATACACAAACACACACAATCAGCAAAGCTGAGTACATAAGCGCAAATTAGCCACACTAACATGCTTTCACCTATCAACACACACTTACCTCATTGCACCTGTTTACAAGCATACACACCAATCAACAAGACACAATGACTAGACACTAATTAATTCATTTTGCGTTGATTACGCATCGAACGGATTTCCACCTCCTAACCTCCCCCAAATAAATTTGAGGTTAACTGACACGGGAGCTAACCATGCCAGCGACAAAACCACTTAAAGGTGGCGGAATTCCTGCGCATAATAGTGAATAATAAAAAAGGAATATGTAGCGTCCTGTACTCCATTAGAAGTTATGGTTAAATATAAAACCCCATAACTCCCCCCATTGTTCATACTCAAGGTATATACGTTCCAAGAGTTTTGGTGCGTAATCTCTTTCACTTTACGTTATTTACATATTATTAGACTTGGTGATGACTCTCAAAGCATAATAAGTCAATCAACAATAATTATTCAATCAAACAAACATACCAATTTAATTCTTGAATAATTAGTGACCACATATTATTTATTGTTGAACCCTTTTTAATTCTACCTCAGTGTCAAAGACACCTTAAACGTATAGTGCGCCAAAAATCCTATCCCTCGGTGTTAAAAACACCTTAAGTGCGCAAAGGCACCAACATACAATTTACTCCTTGTGTACATAGACACTTATATAGCTCCTTCCTCATGCTTAAAGCATCAATAAAAATTATTTGAACCATAATAAAATTCCTTTTCAATATTCCAAACATAATTAAACATGTAGTTTAATTAATCATGCCTTCAAACATGCCATAAATAAAAATGTGGTTCAAACACAACATGCCCAAAATATAATTTTCCAATCCATAACCAACACAAATAATTCATGCTTCACAATTCAATCACAAACACCATAAATTCACAATTCCATACATAAACCTTAGCATGATACTACTTGTAATTGATTGAAATCAAACCTAACATGATTCTACATCATTAAAATATGCTAAGTACGCGTACATACCTCAAATAAGCTCTTAAAATAACCGAGTACTCTACAACAATTCTCGAACCAAGTCTCCTACATAAAGGGACAATAATACTATATTAATTACCCTTGTATACACAATTTCCAGCAACTTAAACTCACTTTAAGTAACTTATAATAATCTGAAAATTATTTAAAAACCCCTAATTAAACTCCTTTTTAATGGATAATCACACCCTTTTATTAAAAATCACAATTATACTACTTTAAATAAAATTCCAACATTTTAAACTAATCAAAAATCCTTTAAAACTTCATCAAAATACATCTTTATACTTAAATTATCCACAAAAACATTAAATTATCTCTTACCCCTTTTAAACTCAAAGATAAAATTTAAAGCATAAAAAAAAAACTTCGTTAAAAATCAAAAACTGCTCGAAAATCGTATTTAGAGGCTAAATTTGGCCACGAGAGGGTGGTGTTCACTACTTTTTTTCACTCGAAAAACACTACTTTTTTTTTATCAAAATCGAAGGAGTTTAAAACCTGATCGGGATTAATGTTAACGAACGGAAATCTAATAATTAAAACATGAATTTACGTGTTCAAAATAATATGGAATTAAGTTAAACTAATAAGTAGTTATAATCACCAAAATTTCAAAACATTTTTACTATAAAAGCCCTAAATCAATTATTCATAAAAACCCTAAAATCATGATTTTCAATAATTAAAAACCCTAGGTTATAATATTTACAAAATCTGAAAATTATAAAGTTCAATCATCAAAATACAATTTGATACTAATTAAATTAATTTCAAACAATAAAATCAAAACCCATAAATCAATAATTATAATTACACATATTAATAAAACAAAGGAGAGAGAAAATGTAACACCCCAATAATTCTCTCTTTAAACCTGTGAGGACCCCGAACTATATTCAAGAGAATTACTGGCGTGCTACCGCCATGTGTTCAAACGTTAAGGCTTTATCAAAAAATAGCAGCGGAAAAACTAAATCAGTTATAAATAAGTTTCAAAACCAACGAATGAAACCAAATTAAGTCATACAACTTGGAACCATTAAGGCCCTTATTCAAAACCCAATGAAATTAGTAAGTGATTAAATTCAGTGTTCAAATGAATTCAAATCCAAAATAAATAGTGTCGAATGAAATCGAATTAAAATAAATTCAAACTTGCAAAAGAAATAAAATGCAAACAACCAACTCTCTACTCAAGATCCCACAACCCTGATGAATGCTGCATGTGTAAGAATATGTGGTAATTCTGCTCCCCAATATTACAAGTGTAGAAATTGAATCGTCACAGGGTCATTGAAAGCGAAGGCCATGAACAAAGAAAGACACACAAAGCACGCAATCAGCAAAGCTGAGTACATACAAGCTGCAAAATAAATTAATAAATCCATAACATGCTACTAATAATCAATCATCATGCATCATTAAATTATAGACTCAACACACGACTCAACTATTTATATTACTAAGACTCCATTAATTAATAATAGGTGAATCATTATTTTTATTCATCGGATTACGCTATAGACAAGGTTGTCCAACCCATGCTCCATTTGGAACATCAATAAAATAAAAACCCCATGCCTCCTTTCGGAAACATCAATAAACATCCAACGACCACGGGCGCGACTCCGTGATCGTAGTTAGTATGAGATCTCACCTAACTCCTAGTTTTGAAAAATATTTGAAATAAGAGACTCGTAGATCAGACGGCCTCGAGAAAAGTACACGACTAATTCCTGTAGACACCCATGTGTCTCCCAAAAACCAAACCCAGTGATGAGTGCCTTTCACGTCGAATCATAATTGAATGAAACGAAAGTGTGGAAAGGTCTAGTGTTTTGGAAAGTTTTATTTCTTTTCTTTTCTTTTCTCTTCTCTCTGTTTTTGAAAACTTTATTTTAAGAAAACAGCCAATCCAGTTTGGTTGGTCCATGATATGGGTCCAATAATGGTGTAGTTGGATGGGGCTTGCAAAGACATTTCCAACGATATATTATAAGCCCAATTCCGATGAATATTGAGGAAACTATGGCCAATTTACTAAACTGGGCCCGGTTTGAGTTTTAAGTACGGCCCAATGATCTAGGGGAGGGCCTAATATAATTTATCATTCCTAATGTAATTAGGAATGGTTTTGGTCTTCTAGAACATTCTAGAAGGTCTTATCATTCTTAATTCAATTAGGATTCTTCAGAGTTTTAATCAAGATCAAATAGCATTTTCGACTGAAATTATATTATTTTATCTTCCAGTACAGTAAAATTATCAGATTTTCGAAAACGCGTTAAAAGCCGGTTTGGCGTCCAACCCCAGGCCTTGGCGCCTGGAATCAGGATTGGCGCCAGACGCCAGCCATTGGCGCCTGGCGCTAGCCACTGGTCCTGGCGCCAATGAGCCAGGGCTGGCGCCAAGTTAGTTTTGTGATCTTTAGACTCTGTTTTGATAAATTATCTTTTTTGGATGATTTTCTCTATAAATATCGTATCAAAAACACCGTTTTCAATAATCATCTACATCTATCATTCACCAATTCTTTTATTCTTAAGTTCTAATAAACTTCGTTTTCATTCATCATCTACAATCATCAATCGTCAACAATTACTTTATGAATCATTAATCTTTTAGCATTCTTTCTTAACTTTGCTCTTTAATACAAAATTCCGCATTCGCAAGATCTAGAAACACCTAGCCATATTCGAAGTTGCCTTCGCCCTAGACGTGAAAGGTTTTAATTTCTGAGGGTTTGGTCCCAAATCTCTATTTCAATTATTTAATTTAATTATTTTGATTATTATTTTTCCTTGAAGTTACTAACGTGTGTATTTTGTAATTAGAAAGAGGTACGAGGCATCCAAGTAAGTACTTTAATTGGTTTTAATTGCTTTTATGATGTAGATATCATGCTTAGATTGTTATTTATGATTCCTAGTATCATGTCTAGGGTATTTTTAATATCAAGTATGATTTAAAGTATGATGCTTCCTATGTTCTTTCTAATGTTGTTGATTATTATTATTATCGTGATTATTATTGATTATGTTGCTTGATATGCATATATATTTTGTATTGTTATTGCTTGATCACCTTTTATTACAGGTTAAAGGGAATTGGTATTTGCAATCACGCTTAATAAGATAATTAATAATCTTGTTAGGTTAATTGTGATTATAATTCAAGTGATCGCTAATAATAGATTTGTTTGTGCATTAATATTCAACCAACATAGATTAAACAGGTTTAGGGTTAATCCTATTGATTGTATGTTAATCAGAAAGCGCACATGAATTAACGAGCAAAATAAAGTAGAGGCCTATTATTAGGGCAGGTTCAATCTCTTTTAGGTTGGATTTGTACCATCATCCCCGGACCCTTATTTGGTTCATAACCTTATGGAGTTGACGATCTCTTGGATCGTTAAGGGGTGTAACCTTCACCTCGTGAACGGTTTACAAGTTCCTTAAAAACTTGTTGGCGACTCTTTTGCTCTATCTTCTTCCCTTTTGGACGCCACCGTACTTTAGTGTATGATCACAGTGAGGTTCGAGCTAGTGGGATTTTAAAGGCTTGAAAATATTCCCTACAATACCCCATGTACCCCAACCCCTGATTCTCATTACTCTAGAAGTGCACCAATCCAGAGTTTTATTGCTCATCCATCTTGCACTTTACGTGATTTACAGGTTTAGACTTGGTGATGACTCATATGCATAACAATACAATCAATCCAATATCAATTCAATCAAGTAAAACAACTTTTCAATTTCAATTCTTGATTTATTAGTGGCAAGCAACATTTATTATTTATTCCTTTACTACCTCGGTGTATAAACACCTTGAGTGCATAAGGCACCCCAAAACCTTAACCTCGTCTTAAAAGACTTAAATTCTTCCTTTACTCATCCTGCTTGCATAATCATGAATGAGTAATAAATTAATCATTACACCAATCATATACCTTTGCCTCTAAGCGCACCTTGCATAATTAGAGCACAAATAATACTTGCAATATAAAATAGTGCACGTCATACAAAATTCACAATGTATAACCAAACAATTTAACTCAGTCATCCCTATACATGATACTAAGTTCTCGATCCGTCATCCTTAAACATGCACCTAAAAGAAAGGTGTCGTAACTTGTACGTACCTTGAGCAAACGAATTGGTATGCCACTTTACTAATTAGAAATCACCTTCAATAAACTCCTCTCCTAAGCCAAATAATAACATCTCAATCAATACCCAATCAATCAAATTTACAGCAATACTAACTTACTTTAAAACCTTCAAAATCCAAATCAAACAACACTTTAAAACCTTCTCTTTAGTTAAAATTAAAGGCTTATATATAGTTCTTTAAATTTTCTTCATAAAAACCTTAAAATACACTCTTATACGTGAAATTACAGCAAGTTCAAAATCTAATAAAAATCTGAAAATTTTATAAAACCCCCTAAAAATCTCCCTTTTTAATGGGTGATTAAACCCTCTTTATAAAACATCAAAAGTAGTACTTAGAAACTATTTCCAACACTTAAAACTTCAATAAAAAAATATATTTATGCTTAATTAACTTTAAACATAATTAATTTTATTAATCAAACTCAAGGATAATATTTTAAGTATATAAAAAAAACTTCGTTAAAATAAAAAAACTGCCCAAAAATCATATTTAGAGGCTGAATTTGGCCACGAGAGGATGGTGCACACTACCAAAGGTAGTGATTCTTTCTTAAAACGTTATTTACACATGGAAAACACTACTTTTTCATCAAAATCGGATGAGTTCAGAATCTGATCAAGATTAAAACGGGATTAATATTAACGAACGAAAATCTAAAAATTAAAACACGAATCTATGTGTTCAAAATAATCTGGAATTAAGTTAAACTAATCAGTAGTTATAATCACCAAAATTTCAAAACATCATTACTATAAAAGCCCTAAATCAATTGTTCATAAAAACCCTAAAATCATGATTTTCAATAAATTGAAACCCTAGGTTTATAATTTTTAAAATATGAAATTTATAACATAAATATAATCTGAAATTTATAATCTTTATACCATTAAAATATAATTTGATACTAAAAATATAATCTTTATACTAAAATCAAAACCCAAAACAATTAAATTAACATTAAGCAAAATAATGAAACAAAGGAGGATGAAAATAAGACTAACCTTTTTGTGTGGGAAATTTTTGGAGAATCATGGGGTATTTATAGGAGAAAATTATTGTAGGGTAAAAAGAAAGATTGGGCCTCATAAAAATAATGGGTCGATTAAGTAAACAAATGGGTTAGACTTGTGTGATTGGACATAAATTGTAGAATAAAGGTGCATAAAATGATTTGTTCAAATAATTTTCGACCCAGATTAATAATTTGAAACTTTTGAAATTAAATTATGAAAAATAACAAATAAATATTATAAATAAAATAAATTTTCATTTATAAAATATTTAAAAATACGGGGGATTACAGAAAATAATTCTAACCTTTTTGTGTGGGAAATTTTTTGGGGATTCATGGGGTATTTATAGAGTAGAGAGTGTAGGGTTAAATTTGGGCTTATAAAAATGTGGGCTTGAGTTATGGGATAGGGCTTAAGTTATAGGTTTTGGAATGAGTTATTCCAATAAGAGTATGTAGGAATAATTTACATTGCCCAATAATTAATAAACGTTTGGCCCAATACATATTTTACTTTTATAAAACTTTATATTTAAAATACTTTAACCCTTTAAAATATTTAATTAAAATACTTGAACCCTTGACAATACATTTTATTAATATTTAAATACTTTATAAAAATACATAAAAATACGCGGTATTACACTACGTGGCACATCAACGTTTTAAGGAACGCCTTTTAATATATTTTAATGAATTACTAACGTTTTTTTTAAAAAAAAAATTACTAACATTTTTTTTGGGGAAAAAAGAAATCATTTTAAAGATTAATGGATGAAAATATGATAGGAGATATTAATATATTATTGATTTTTTTTTCTTTATATATCAGATGTCTTAATCTTAATTAAGAAAAAAAATAGTGGATCTAACTATACTAATCACAATATTTATTATTATGAATCTATGGCTCTACATCTTCAACTTTTTAATTTTTTTTATAATTTTATCTCGTTTATCTTACTAACTACTCCCTCTGTCCTTTTATTAGAGTCTCATTTATAATATTTATTACTCACATAATAAAGAGAAATGAGAGTCAAATAAATGGACGGAGGTACCGAGGGAATATTCAATAGTCTAAGATTTTAAAATAAAAATTATTAAAATTTCATGTTTTTGTTCTATTTTGATGGTGGTTTGTTAAGGGAGTAAGGCTCTAGATCTCTTTTTAATATTTTTTTTCCAACAGCTAAAAAAAAGTTTTGAAGGGAAATTTTTTGTTATAGAAGCAACATGTGTACTTTAGAATATAATTCTGGCGATTACTTTAATATGTGTGTGTGTTTTTATATATATGTGTGTGTGTGTGCAATATAAATATTTTAAGCAAAACATAATAAATCATGATCGATCCATTTATTTAGATTGATTAAACTAGAAATTATTCTAATTAACTTCATAGTATAATAATTTTTTGAAAATGTTAGCATTCCTTTTTTATTCATTATAGAAAATTTGAAGAATTAATAAAGAGGAAAAAATAATCCAAACTCTATATCACTAATAAATTGTGTAATTCGTCATTTAGTCATAAAAGCTTTTCGAAAAATGTATAATTAATCCATATTTTTCAAACATTAGCTTTATTTTGAAATGGAAAAAAATAAAACGAAAAAATAAGAGAGAATGATATGTCACAAATAGTTTAGGAGGGAAAATTTTTTGTAAGAAGGTGACACATGTACAGTGGTGATGTTAGCGGTAATTATTTTAGTATTAATTATAGATAGTCGTCTATAGATAGATAGATACCGCTAGTTTTAATGCTTCTTACTACATTTATTTGATGACTCTATTTGAATACTTTTCTAGAGTCTATTAATACTTTCAGGGTCAATTTGAGGACTTTTAAGAATCTATCTATTTATTACATGTGATGGCCTTCCATATGTTTATATTTCAGAATCCATTGAGTTGTCAAATCTATATAAAATTTTATAATTTTCAAGTGGATGTCCTTGTGCATTCAGATCATTGATCTTTTTTCATAATTACAAACTACGCCTACAAAAGTGTCATCACTCCTCATCAAAACGAGAATTTCTCATCCTTTACTAAGTTGAGTCTAATTAAGGGGTAAAAAAGGAAATACACTTATTGATTAAAACATTATGTATAGAGAAGGTGAAAAGACATTGGTCCCACGTTTTGTACCTTATGCAAATTCAAAAAAAATTGAAAAGGGTTAAAGTTGGTATTTAAGGAGAGAGAGAGCCATTTGATAACATAGAAAGATCAAAGCAAATTAAAACCCTAAGAGAGAGAAAGTTTGAATATATTTGAAGACAATTTCGCATCCTTAACTTGTAATTGAGACTCGTAACAGTTGCGACTCAACTACTGGTGGTGTTTTCCGGATTTTGGTCGGCAACGTTGGAAGGAAGGTGCCGCTAGTGACTTACGAGGATGTAAGTTTCAGTGTATTGTTTTAATTTTTTAACAAAATTTGTGTGTGTTCTATCATTTGTTGAATCTCAAAAATATTTCAAATTTATTTGTTGAATCTCGAATTCCCCACTTTTAGGGTTTTAATCACTCAACTATTTGTCAAATTAAGGGTTTATACTAGGTAATTATTTTCAAATTTCGCCTACTATCCTTTGCATTTTCCAAATTTATTGTTTGTCTCTGAATTCCGTATATCATGTGTTTGCATTGAAGTATTATAATAGTATATGATAGTAGAAGGGTGTTTGGTGAACAGTGTATGCTTGTTCTAATTAAGTTCCTGAGTAATCTAAGATTTCCTCACAACTTGTGCTTGTGTTTTGACTTAATACTTGATTTGCTATGATGCCCTCTTTCGAGCATGATTGGTTAAAATTACTGTTTTCTTGAATTAATTTTGTTGTTTCGTGAATTCTGTATTATTATCTTGGTTTAAATTGGTTAATTATATGTTAAATTCAATCTATTTCTGGGTAATTATTTGTTAAATATGTGAAGTGCTTAAATTCTATGTCAAATAAGTGTAATTATTTGATGGGGAATTTTGACTGCAATTTGAAGAGGGGTTTTTTTGTGTATAATTGTTTTGAATGTTGTTGGTTGTATATTGATGATGTTTTCTCATCTATCTTAAGTTGTTGTAGAAATAGAATCTGTGAGCATTAGCTGATACCATAATATTTCAACTTCAACAGTGGTATTCTGAGACTGTTGTTCAACCATTATATTGCTGATCTAATACCATAATGTTGCTTGTTGGTACCTTCTTATTGATACCATTAATAAGCTGATACCATCGAATTGGTTGGTGGTATTTGATATGAAACCATTTAGATGTATGGGTGTTTATTTGTTTGAGAATTTGACAGTTTGGGTATATGTGAACTTGTTAGGTGGTGTTGGTTGTGTGTCCAATAAATTATTGATATTTTTTTTGCGTGTGTTGTTCTAATGTAGTTATGGTGTCGGAGCAGTTCAATGACTCCTCAATAGGATGCAGAAGTAATTGGGGGGGGGGGGGGGGTATGTTCATAATGATTTTAAAATACCTTTTAAAGAGTTTGAGCACATTTGTTCTCTGATAATGATTTGCATAATGAATTTATTGATTATTTTTGTGTTGTACTGTTTGTAATGTAGCCTTAAATAGATAATGAGAACTTGGAATGCTCCAGCTGCTTCATCTAGCAAACAGGCCAACAACAATAAAAAGAAAATGAAAGCTCCGGTTGTTGAGGATGCATGGATAATATTATAACTTTGACGGACTGATCAGTAGTGCGGACGATTCTAATGATGTTGACTATGTGGTGGATGAAGAAAAAGACTATGTCGAAGCTGATATAAATGCTGGTGATTATGAGGTGGAGTCAGAGTACCTTGTTACTCACCACACTAATAAGAAGTGTAAAGTTGTTCCCCCGCCAAAACTGAGTAGATCCCCACAGACACGGCCGAGGATTGTGAGAAGAGCGCAACGACCGGTAGTAATTGAACAAGAAGATAACGTAGAGGTAAAGAAACAATTTTTTTTTTTTGAAACCGGTAAAAAAACAATTTAATTTCAAGGAGTTTGTTCTTTATCTTTCATTAGACTTTGTTTAATGAGTTTCCGTATGCAAAATGGTAAATGATATTGAGTTTTTTTTTTTTTTTTTTTTTTTTTTTTTTAACTATATTTTGTTGTTGGACAATTGGGGCTAACTTTGGTTGAGGAAAATAAAAGAGGTGTGATGAAGCCACATAGTTGAGGAATTACAGTTGGAAGGTATAGTTTGTCGATTAAAGGTCTTTTGTGGATTGTATTTTCTTCATGTGTATTTGTTGACTTAAGGTATATTTTGTTATTTTATTTCATCCAACGAACTTCAACTGTCGTGTAGGTGCATTTTTTGATGTTATGAAGGCGATGAAAATAGATGAGAACAAAATAAAGTTGTTGGAGGAAAATGGATTTGGAGGGTTATTGAAGCTGCCTTTAATAAAGATCGATGGCGGGTTTTATTACTAGATTATGGCAAGGATTGATCATGAGAAGAATGTGCTAACTAGAGGAGATAAAAGGGAGCTACCGTTATTCCCTCAATAGTGGAGGTGCATATTTGGGCTTCCTCGGGGTCCAAACCACGTGCTTGTTAAAATTTAGAATGCAGCTATGCAAGCAAGGTTGATCGTATTGTTGAGCTAGCATTATGGGAGATTATAAAAGACGATGTCTGTCATATTAAGATTTAGCAGGCAGTCAATGAGCTACCTTTGATGCCGATTATAACAGACCATGAGAAGGATGAGTCTATTAAGGCCTTCTTGATAGTGATGTTGGGACTGCTAATATGTCTGACAGGCTAAAGTCGTATCACCCAATCAAAAGTAATTCCTAAATCCTCTAAATAATGCAGATAGGGAAGTAGGGTTGAATCCATAGGGAAACTGGTCTTTCTATTCCTGATAAATTAAAGCAATCTAAATTATTAAGTAACAAATTAATAATATGGGAAGGAAACTAAACTACGAAGATTGAGAGTAAAGAGAAATCAATGAATAAAGGCCTAGGGCATAGGTTCACCAATAAATAACTTTCCAGAATAAAACATAATAATCAATCATCAATGCATCAATTAATCAGATCATAAAGAGCTTTCGCTACGTATTACAATCACAAAATTAATCTACCGGTATTAAATCTCATCTCTCGAATCTCGACTTAACCATTTATAAATTAATCTGCCGATTGAAACTAAGCCTAAATATCAATTCTCATCTCTCGAATCTCGACTTAACCATTTATAAATTAATCTGCCGATTGAAACTAAGCCTAAATATCAATTCTCATCTCTCGAATCTCGAATTAATATTGCGTAACTCATACATAAAAGACCAGCGCTAATCTAGTTGCAGAGCATTAAATCAATAAATAGGAAATTAATCAAGCATTGATAATCAACAACAATAAATTACCCCTTCATATTATTTATGGATCCCCATAAACGCTAGAAAGAAAACTACTCAGACATAATTAAAACTAAACTAATCAAAGCAATTAAACAATACATGATGAAAGAAATAAAATAAATAACTGAGATTAAAGTAGAAGAAATCATTACCAAAGTATCAAAATTAAGGAGTTGAATTAAGATCAAAATAGAGTACAAAGTTGTAGAGAGAGAAAATAATCTAAGACTAAGTAGAGAGAGAAAGTCTAAGAGAAGAAGTTAACAAAACAAAAAGCATTAAATCGTATTTATACAAAAATAATTACTCCTAATTAAAACTAAGAATCTCTGCTAAATAAAACTCTTCAGAAATCTCGCGCCCGATCGGGCCCGCCTTTTTTTCCATTATAAGCGTCTCTCGCGCACGGCCGGGCGCAAACTCGTGCGCAAACTCTTTTTCTTCTTAAACCACGTCCGGTCAGGCGCCCCTCCAGGCGGGAGCTTATTTTGGTCGGGCCTGGACACTCAGGCAAGTTTGGTATTTGATTGAGCTCCGATTCTCTGGCCCAATCCGGATTTCCTCTCCTGGTCTTGAATACTCGGTCCAAATGCCTCGGAATCTCAAATGCTAAGCCCTTAATCACCGGTTCGATGACTCTAACCGGCCTTGGGCTATAAAAACTGGTCGTGCTCCTCTAATGCTCGTAGTCACTTCATAATATCCCGGGAAAATGCTCTAAAAGTGCAAATACCTACAAAAGTCAACCAAAACTACAAAAACAATAGAAAACACCAATTAGTAATAAAAGTGGTTCTAAAGAGCCACAAATACTAGCAATGTTGACCAAGGAACGGGGGTAAAACACTATATAAAATGGACATATCAATGTCCCATTACGAATGATCAGAGCATGGCAACTGCATTATTGCCCACTGTTTTCCAAGGGGCTGCTGCAACGAATTTTGATTATTGGTGTTCATGTGCACACAGTTGGTTGATGACTTGTGTCAGAGATTTTAGGAAGAGTCTTCACAACAAAGGGTATTCAGCTAGTGGTGGTGGATTTGTTTTTATTCCTTTAGGTCTGATGTCTTATTGAACCTTTTTGAAAGCTAATCCGTATTATTTTTCTATGCATATTGAGGTGTTCTTCCTTTTGCAATTTTTATCGCTTATTTTTATGTGAATGTTGTTGTGTATTCTACTCCTTCAAATCTTTTACTTGGACCACCTTGAATTGCCTCCTTTGAGTTGAAGGCATATGTCAAGATCAGAGGTGTGGACTTAGAAGAAACTCACTGCTGCTATTCATGCTGATTTGCTCTCGTCACTATACAATGGGAAACTGAAGGTAAATGTGTATTATGTGTGATACAATATTTTGGTTTCTTTTTATTCAGATGAACTAATGTATTAATTGTTCATATTGCAATGTGTAGACTTTTGATGTTGCTTATGGGAACAACTTCCTTTGGTTGGAAGGGACTCATTCCAACCGTTAGAAATTAGGCTTGCAAATGAGGTAAAGGATTGGGAGTGTTGCTATATTTTGTGGCTATGATTATATAAAACTCATTGTTTTTTTTGTTTACGCTAGGTTTTGCAAATGATGAAGCCTATGTTTGAGAATATGGAGAAGATGCTGAAAGCTCGCAACAACATAAGCATACCTACTTCGAGGAATGCGCCAAAGGAAAGGTCCCCTGTTAAGAGGTCCCTTGTTTGCAGGCCCCTTATTCCGAGTAATGTTGATGTTTGTATTGTTCTAGCTCTTCAATTAAGGAGCGCGAGTGTAGGGAATATTTCAAGCATTATCCCTAGCTTGAACCCCACTGTGATCATACACTAAAGTACGGTGGCGTCCAAAGGGAAAGAAGATAGAGCAAAGAGTCGCCAACAAGTTTTAGGAACTTGTAAACCGTTCACGAGGTGAAGGTTACACCCCTTAACGATCCAAGAGATCGTCAACTCCAATAGGTCTTGAACCATGATTGGTAGTTCGGGGATGAAGGTACAAATCCAACCTAAAAGAGATTGAACCTGCTCTAATAATAGGCCTCTACTTTATTCTGATCGTATTCATGTGCGCTTTCTGACTAACATGCAATCAATAGGATTAACCCTAAACCTGTTTATCTATGTTGGTTGAATATTAATGCACAAATAAAAATATTATTGGCGATCACTTGAATCATAATTAAATTTAACCCTAAACAAGATTAATAATTTTATTATTAAGCGTGATTACAAGTACAAATTCCTTTTAAACATGCATAAAAGGTGTGATCAAGCAATAATAATAAAATTCAAGCAACATAATAATAATCATAATAACAATTATAATAAAAATAATTAAAATAATCATGTTAAAGTATAATAATAGGAAGATCCTAGGCATGATACTAACAAGATTAATAACAAACCCTATCATGTCACTAAGCAATAAAAATCATAGCTTTAACCCTAACATGATACTAACAATCATAAATATTACAAAAGACAATAAAAGGCATCATAAAAATCATAATTGATATTATATTTTTTACCCTAAACATGATACTAGGAATTTATTGTTGTCACCCTAAACATCAAATTAAGAAAAGTATCATAACATGATACTAGGAATCAAAATAACATCCTAAACATGATTTCTACATCATAATATCAATGAATCAATTAAAGCACTTACATGGATGCCTCGTACCTCTTTCTAATAACAAAATATACGCGTTAGTAACTTCAAGGAAAATATAAACAACAATTAAATTAAATAATAGAGATTTGGGACCAAACCCTCAGAAATTTAAACCTTTCACGTCTAGGGAGAAGGCAACTTCGAATAATGCTAGGTGTGTCTATGTCTTGTGAATGCGGAATTTTGTAAGAAAGTTGATTTAGAAAAGAGAGAAAAAGAAAGCTTTAGCTTTGAGAGAGAAAAGAATTAGAGAGTTGATGATCTTTGATGAGAATTGATGATGATTGAAAACAGAGTTTTTAGGAGGCTATTTATAGAGAAAATCAACCAAAAAGATAGAAAAATAAACCAGAATTCCGACGTGAAAAAACGAAGTTAGCGCCAGACGCTGACATTAGCGCTAGACGCTGACGCTAGCGCCAGGCGCTAATGCCAGTGTTAGGCGCTAACCAGGTTTTTTTTTTACGCATTTTCTAAATTCAGATAAAATTTAACCGTACAGGAGGATACGTATTTTCCTCAAAAACGCTCTTTTATTCTGATTAAAATTCCAAAAAGTCAACAAAAGTCAATTTATCAATGCTAATTGAATTAGGAATGAAAAGAACCTTCTTGAAGAATCTAGATGACTAAAACCATTTCTAATTGCATTAGGAATGATAAATCCATATTAGGCCCTCCTCTAGATCATTGGGTCGCATTTAGGGCTCAAACCTGGCCCAGTTTAGTAATTTGGCCATAACTTCCTCATTATTCATCGAAATTGGGATTATAATATATCGTTGGAAAGCTCTTTTCAAGCCCCATCCAACTACACCATTATTGGACCCATATCATGGAAAAACAAAATTGGATTGACTGTTTTCTTAAAATAGGTTTTCAAAAACAAAGAGAAAAGAAAAGAAATTAAAACTATCCGCAACACTAAACTTTCCACACTTTCACTTCATTCGATTACGATTCGACGTGAAAAGTACTCATCACCGGGTTTGGTTTTGGGGAGACACGAATGGGTGTCTATAGAATCCCCCACTTTGATTGAGTTTGGAGAAACGCAAGTTTCGAAAAACAAAAGTCAAAGTATCGATAGGGACGGAAAATTATTCAGAACGTTCGGCGATCCTAAACCATTCTTGTAGCTCCGATACCTGCAAACTAGCGTTAGTTAAACAGATAAAAGAGTTAAGAAACGCGTATCTTGCACCGTCGAGCACACGTCTTTTCGGTAACCGATTTATTGCCGTATTGCTGTATTTCTGTATTTTTGACGACCTTCTGCAAGCTAGAGAATGCCGCTTGAAGACTGCTACGCTTGTAACTGCCTCTAATTCTGCTATGATAGACTTCTTCAAGCTAGAGAGCCCCATCGAAGATTGCTTCGCTTGAAACGACCTTCTAGCACCTTGTGACCATCTTCCGCAAGCCAGGGAACACGATCGAAGACAACTTCGCTTGAAATCACCTTTAGTTGTTTGTGACAACTCTCCGCAAGCTAGGGAATGCTGCCAAAGATATCCTCGCTTGAAGCTATCCTCATTTGTTGCGATAATATTCCAAGGAAAATTACCGAAGACCCACGCTTGTCGATCTTTAAAAGCTTGCTTGAACTTTGCTTCCGCTATGCCTATACGTTGGCGCTTCCGTTGCTTTTGAACCTGTATGTCGGTGTCTTTTGCTGAATGATCCAACATGTCGGTGCTTTGCGATGAGCCAATGCTTAGGCGCTTTAAGCTAAGTGAGACGATCATTCATCAGGTCGATCACTTCATGTAATTGTAATCAAACCGATTACTAAAATCATGTCAAATTCCTTAGAGGGGCTAACTGGCGTACCAAGGAACTTAAAATTTATTGCAAGAGGTTGTAATAACCGCGCTGATTGGCTGGATAGTCTAGCGCCACTGAAATAACGCTAGCGCCGCATATTTAGCTGTAGCGCCAGACGCTGGCACTAGCGCTAGGCACTAAGCCTTATCGACTGGCGCTAAGGTCTGTCGCTTGGCGCTAGAGTCGGGTTTTCCATATTACCCTTCTCTTCTTCATTTCCGCTGCTGTTGCTCGTGTTTTGCTCGAGAATTCGCTCAAAATTTCATTTGGCTCGTTCTTGCTCGTTTCTCAACCGAATTCGCTCAAATTTGTTGCAAATCAAAGCTTATTCCATCCATTTTCCTGATATATGTAAGTTTTTTCCAAACTCACCCCGGTTTTAATGAATTTTGCATGTATTTGTTCACAAATTTCTTGAAAATTCGAGATTTAAATTGCTTAATTCTCTTTGTTTGTCAAATTTTATGCCATGAAATTGCTTGATTATGTTTATATATTGCCTTGGGAGTAATTTGAGACTTGTTTGACTCAATTTGGTGAAGAAACAAACAAATCACCATTGTTGGACCTCTTAAGGTCGGGAAGACAATGTGGCTTGTTCTTGACGTTTTTGCTAGCAATTCTTGTCCAATTTGTCACAATAATTACCACAGTATTGCAAGAAATTGTTTGAATGCTTGAAAAATGCCTTATATGCTCAATTTGAATTTGTGCTCTGTTTTTTTGCGAACATAGTACCATGTGGCTAAGCGAACCTTAGATACTATAGAACCTTTATTTATAATAATTTTGCACAATGTAGGATGGTTAGACAACGAGGTTTGGGTTCGCGGTCTTGATACGTTCGACGGGAGCACGAGCCCGTAGAGGACAATGCCGATCTGTCCACTTCACTCGGCCGACTCCCTGAGTGGGACGAGCGGACTTTTTACTTCTCTCCTATTCACCACATTTTTAAGAGGGTGCGACAGGGTATCATTGTTGGTAGGACACGCTACCATGGTTCGGGCTGCGACATCTTGACGACTTGTACAAGATGTACATTGCCAATGACGACGAGGCGAGACTTCTATGGGAGTCTTGCGGACTGGCTGCGCTTTACGAGACCTCAGAGGCTATGATTGCCTCTAGTGGGGGTCACCACGTAGTCCGTGCTTTGGTGGAGTTCTTTTGGGACACCACCAACACTTTCCACTTCTCTTGGGGTGAGATGATGGTCACCCCGACCGACTTCAGTCTCATTACGGGACTGAAGTTTAGCTCCGTTGCTCTGCCGTTTGACAACGAGATCAGCATCTTCTCTCCCGAGGTCGAGAAGCTCTTGGGTCCGATTGCTTTTCGGGCTCGAGCTTAGGTAGAGTCGACCCAGTTCAGCGCGAAGGGGATTCGCCGTTCAACTCTTGCAGCGACTTTTGATGACGATGCGACCACCCGAGAGCAGCGGGTGCGCATCTTCGTACTTATCTTGCTGTCAGGGACGTTCTCCCCTAACAAGGGTATTAGAGTGCTACTTTACTACCTGCCTGCAGTCCGTGATCTACACCGGATCGGGACTTATGACTGGGCCATCTTGGCCTATGATGACTTCATCCGTGCGTTACGAGACTCGTGTCGACACCGGTCCTTCACGGGGAACATTGCTCTATTCGGCTTTTGGACGGTCGTAGAGGTGTACTTTATCTCCCATAAAGTTTAGCTCTAAGCTTTGATTAGCACTTGATGACGATTTTTGCCTTTTGTAGATCTGGTTCTACCAGTACTTTCCCTCGGTTGCGCCGGCGAGACCATCGCCGCGCGGGTTTCCAAAGAGTGCTTCCTGGGGAAGCCGCCATGCTGGGATGTCCACTGCTTACGTTCGAGATTGGATCATCTCGGTATGATTCTTTGTATATTTGGATACTTTGCACTTCCTTTGATAGATTAACGTTCTTTGCAAGGGCCTGACGTGTTGTACCGGCCGTGGGTCGGCTTGGTTGTCCCTGGACTAGCCGCGCAGTATACTGCTGAGCGTCGCTATTTCTTAGGGACATATGGAGCGATCGCGTATCTTGGAGAGAGGGTTTCTATTCAGCATTCTTCGGACACCTTTATCGTTCTCGCTCCTCCACCGCGTCACATGTTCAACGCCGTGAGGTTGGTGAGCATGTCAAAGAGAGCTGGTACCCCTTGGCGATCTTATACGATCCCTGGGCGGTGCTATGAGGAGGAGCTACTGCCGTTGTTAGCTCCAGTCCATGTACTAGCTGAGGAGGTGGAGGTATGATGTTCAACTTTTACTTTTCGTTAAGTAGCCCCCAAGTAATGCTTTACTGACTTCGATTTGTTTTTGTCAGGCTGAACCTACTGAGTTCGTGCCGCCCCGTATGTCTATTCATTATCAGGGGACATACGGGCCGATTGAGGAGATGATTCCTCCAGCTCCTGAGGGTGAGCGCTTCGTGGAGCGGTCGATCCCTCGCCATCAGACTCGGGTAACCTTAGTTATTCGCAACTTTTGTCCATATATGTTATACATGTTTACTAACTTTATTTTCTTGACAGTTCTCACGCGAGGTGGTCACGGCGTAGGCACGGTGCATAGATGCCTTCCGGAGTCAGCTCGTTCGGATGAGGAACGTGGCTACATGTCGTCGAGACGATGCCGTTCAGGAGGTAGCTTCCCTTCTTATGTTTTTGCATCACTACTTCTATTTTGCGTGTTTCTGATTTTAGTTTCTTTTGCAGGGTCGTCCCATTCCTTTTCGTACCCGTACGAGACCCGAGGTGCGGAGGGAGCCGGCGAGGTCTAGCTCGAGACGTCGTCGCACTGGTTCCGGCGGTCGAGGCGGTCGTTTTGAGACTGCCCGCACCGAGGCAGTAGAGGGCTCAGGCTCTTCATCTGAGGGTGCGCATGCTGCGCCGGTAGTCTAGGGAGAGGTGGTAAGGGATCCTTCTCCTTAGATACCCATGACCCTTTAAAGCCTAGGACTTTACACTTGTTAGGGTGTATTAGGATTTGAATTCCTGACTGTTTGGGAGACCTTTGAATTAGAGATGATTCTATCATATACGCTTTTTTGTAAGAAACAAGTAGGAGTCGCCAATCAGTTAGGAAAAACCCATAAACCTCGTTCATGCCTTTCTCCCAAGTAGAGTTCAAGGGATATTTAGCATGAATCATAAGTTTACCCATGCCCAAATTGGTCTAGAAAACCAGAAATGAGTTTGGGAGCGAGGGTACTAAGATAACGTTCCCTTTAGAGGGGAATCGCGATCCTAGCCCTAGTGCGGCCTCTACTAGCTCTTCCTTTGCACAATTTCATTTCCAAACAATATATGCAACGTGATACCTAAAAACTATGTTAATTGATTTTATTTACACACATTAATTCACATAGGAATTACATCATAAGGTCGTTATTCTTATTTAATCAAATTCGTGAAAAGAACAATAAAATAAACAATATTTGCCTTGACTTAGGTGATCAACTAACAATTATTTTATTCAATTCTAATCTTGATTAACGAAAGAATACTATGTGAAATCAATTAATTTATTATTTTAAGGCGATCAAACAACACTAATTAATTAATTAAAGTTCTTTTAAACAATAAAAATAATGGTGATTTAACTAAGTGCTCGGGAATTCACCACTTCTCTTTGCTAGATCTCCGTTTAGAACACTTATGGACTCTTTCTTGTTGGGGAACCTCCACCGTAGTAACAAAATATCGAAAAGGGTGAGTGTTTAGGACAAGAGGGTTTGGATGCACAAGTTCACAAGTATTCTGCCAGAGTTTAGGTTAATTTTTTTCTGTGTTGAAGCCTCGGATTAGGGTCTTATTTATAGGGAATGATTAGGTTTAGGGTTTCGAGCATTCTGCCACAACAAGTGTCGCGCGCAACTGAGTAGGTTGCGCGTGGCTGTCGCGCGCAAGTGAATAGGTCGCGCGCGGTATACGTGCGCAACTATTTGTCTTGCGCGCAACCCTATGGTAAGATTCGATTTTCCAATATTTTAATATTCTGAATCTTACGCGAGCGCATCTCTGAAAGTTGCGCGGCCTGCCGCGCGTAACTTAATAAGTTGCGCGCGATTGCTGAGCGCGACTTTATGAGATGCGCGCGATATTTTCCGCGGCAGCTTTTATTTTAACCTAGACGCTCCTAAATCCGTCATTATTGGGTTTTAAGCATGGGCTTAAACCTAATTATGATCGAGTTTAGTTAATTTTACCTTATGTTGGCCTTTGTTCTTTTATCTGGGCTAGTCTTTTGTGTTTTATGGCTTAACCAATTATCCATAAGCATTCTTTACTTTGATCTAACACGAAGATGGTTTTATTTATCGTCATTGCACTTCCTGTCGGGACAGGAGGCTAAAAGTAGATGTCTCCAGTTAGCCCCCACTTTGATCGAGTCTAGAATAGACGATGATCAAAGTAGTCAAGGAAAAATCCGAGACTCATTCTGCAAAGTTCTCCAAGGTTAGAGAATCTTTCTGTAATCCCCCATATTTTTAAAATATATTATAAATGAAATTATATATTATTTATAATATTTATTTGTATTTTTCCGGAATTTAATTTCAAAAGTTTCAATTTTTAATTTTGGGTCGAAAATTATTTTGGTACAAAATTTTTATACAAACCTTCATTCTATATTTATGTCCAAACTGATTAGGGGATTTTGCTCCCACCAATCGGAATACGCCACGTGGGCCAATCAGGTCCTGCCAAGTGTCCCCCAGTTGGAACTGTCAGGGCTTGCCACGTGGCACACGCTTATTCGTCCACCTTGGACCTATTATGTCATGACACGTGGCATACTCCATGCCTAATGGAGAAACCGGCCACCCAGGCCCAACTTCCGAGGGAAGCCCAATCAGCCCTAGGTTAACCTAAACCTAGGATTAGCACGTTTCCCAAGGTTATAAATACCTCCCTTAATCCTCATTAAGGGAAATTACATGATTTGCAGGCTAAAAAGCAGATTACGCTAAAAACTCACATTAAACACTCTCACCTAGAGAGACCCAATCACTTTAATTTCCGCATTAATTACTCCTTAATCAAGTACTAACTTGACCGTTGGAGGCGGAGCTCCCACCACCAGGAGTCTCCGTTGTTTTGCAGGTACAAGCGTCCGGTTCCAGTCTCGGAATTGTAACTCTCCCGCAGGACATCAGAAAACCCCGAAACACAAACAATAAAATCCAATATCACTTTACATGCTTGATTGGCCCATTAATTTTATGAGGCCCAATCTTACAACTTGCCCTACACCACTCTTTCTCCTATAAATACCCCATACATCCCCAAATTTTTCCCCACACAAAAAGGTTAGTCTTATTTTCTCTCCTCTTTATTTTATTTTCTTATTTTCCTTTTATTTTTCTTTTTCCTTTTCTTTTTCTTTTTCTTTTTCCTTTTATTTTCTTTTATTTTCTTTTCTTTCTTCTTTCTCTTTTCCTACGTGAGTCCTCACTCACCACCACTGCCGCCCAGCAGCCACCTCCGGCGCACCCCCCTGCCGCTGCCGCCGGCGACCCTGCTGGCCCACCAGCCCAACCAACACCGTGGCTGCTGCCCTTCTTTCTCTCCTTTGTTTTATTTATTCTTTTTCTTAGTTTTGCTTAGAATTGATTAAATTGTTTTGGGTTTTGATTTTATAGTATAAAGTTTATATTTTTAGTATCAAAATCATGTTTTTTTTATGTTTTAAACTAATAATTTCAGATTATAATTGTTGTTATAATTTTCAGATTTTATAATTTTAAAACCTAGGGTTTCAATTTATTTAAATTGGGATTTTAGGGTTCTTATGACTAATTAAATTGGGGATTTTGTTCCTATTGGATTTCTATTGATTAATTAAGCATAAAAACGTGTTTTTAATGGAGTTTTAAGGACTTTTAATCTAAATTATATTGCTGGAAATTTGGTTAAGTATTAATTTATTGTTGTTGCTTGTTTTTTAGGAAGTGATTATTTCTTAGGAGACTTTTAAGTGATTAAAAGTGGCACAAAGGATTGTTTATATGAGGTACGTACATGTCTACTTCGTTGTAAGTAGTATCATGTTTTGGTACCAAAGAAAAGAACTTAGTTTCATGATTAGAGAACACTTGGATGAAAATTGTTTGGTTATACATTTAATTAATTCATGTGCTTATGTTTATGAGACATGTTTTGGTGAATTGATTTTGTTTGTATGGAATTATGGATGCAAACATGTTGAATTATATTGGATTAATTGTTTGTATGGAATGTTGATACAAGCATAATTTTATTGGATTGGTTTGTTAACCACATTTGGATTATTAAAGGATTGGAATTAAATGGTTTAATTGGAATGAATTTATTAGTTATTCCACAAGGTTATTATTATTTTATTTATAAATCAAGCATGACTTGTTAGTATGTTGAGTAAAAGTGGATTAAGCCGAAATGGCTAGGTGGGTTGACTATGTTCAACAATTTGGATAATTTGAAAGTTTAATGAAATCAAAGGTCAATTTGTGATGTGATCACCATTGTCCTAAATAAGATTAAAAGTAAATTGATGTATGATTTTTTATGTATGGTCTATTTGATTGAGTCGGCTATTAATTAAAATTGTAATCACGTAAAGTGAAACATGGATGAGCAATAAAACTCCAGAAAGCGTGCACTTCTAGAGTATTGACAATTATGGGTTGGGGTACACGGTGGTAGCCCGTGGCTTTCCGAGGCTTGTTTGATCAACATGTCCTCTTCTCTTTTGGTATTTACATTTTTATTTTATAATGAAAGTTAGATGGGATCCTAGACTAACTTTGTGAGAATGGAGTCGCACCCATTCTTGCATCGCGCTAAACTTTTATTTTAAATGGTCATTTGGGACCAAAATGATTTAGTGGATTGGACAACCTCGTCTATTCCTTACTCCAAACTAAATTAATTAAATTAAATATAAAGAGTCAAGTGTTTGGAATTGATTAGCAAGTATGTTGAGTCGATTGAATTGTTTAAGTGTGGAGTCTAGATTAATGAATTCGTGTTGTATGTTTATTTACTTTAATTAGTTGAGCATGCTAGGTTTTGTGCGTTGTAGCTTGTAGGTACTCAGCTTTGCTGATTGCGTGCTTTTGTGTGTTTTCTTTTGGTCATGGCCTTCGCCTTTCAATGACCTTGTGATGATCCAATTATTACACTTGTATTATTGGGGAGCAGTATTGCACAGGTTAGCTTGATGATGTGAAGTTTGGGGATTTTACATACGCATTGTCAAGGGATTGGTGTGATTGAGAGTATTCGTTCTTTGTGTTGAACTTATTTATGTTTTACTATTTTAATTATGTTTTGGGATTTTTGATTATTGGTTGGTTTTAAATAAGGGCCTTTATGGTTCCAATTTGTAAGCTTTGACTTATTGGTTTTCTAAATTATATTATTTTAATATTTAAGTTGGAAATCCGCTGCAATACTTTGATAAAGCCTTAACGTTTTAACACGTGGCGGTAACATGCCAATGGTTCTCCTCTATTTTTTTATTTAAAGTAAGTGGTTTGGAAAAAGGAAGAATTATTGGGGTGTTACACTTTCATTAAGGTTTAAGGATGTCGAAACAGTCCTTGGTTCGCTAAGTGTTTGAAACAAATAACTATTAAGGCTAGAAAAAGTTTCCCCTAGTCTTAATGCGCTAAAGAATCTAGATTGATCCTTTGCAATTGTTGAACGCTTTTACAAGTAAAGGTGTTCTGGGTGATGTCAAGTCATGAGAAGAGATCGGTTTTACAAGAATAAAAGGGGATGATTTCCTCCCAATCATGTCATTGTTGGTCTAAAGTCCCTCGATATGTCATTGAAACTTTAGCTTGACTTTAACAAAGTAAAAAGAATGAAAAGGGGTTTCGATATGCGAATCGAAAAGGGGGTCCGGTATTCGAGCCGGTTCCGATATTCGAGCCGGATGTCCACAAGATAGAAATACATGTCTCAGGACTGGAGGCATATATCCAAATCCAGTGAGAGAGAAGAAAGTCAGGAACTCTCTCAGTAGTTTTGTCCACAAGATGAGTACACGTGTCTCAGGACTGGGGGCACGTGACTACATGGGTGCGACATTGTTCCGTCGCTCTTTATACAGGGGGTGGACGAACACACTAACTGTCCGATAAGTTAGTAAGCTCACTAACTACCGTATTTTCTTCCCTTCACGAAGTGCCTGTTCCTGAAGGTTCGGCGCGCCTGTCGACTCGTGAGCTAACGCCTATAGTAAATAGTCTACCTTTTAGTTCCGAGAGGTAGATCTCGCAAAGCTTGGGCTGTGGTGCAATTTTACGCAACACCTACGCTGTACAATTTTACGCTGTACGCTACGCCATTTGCAATTTTACTCTGCATGAAAATGCCTTCCTTTTGCTTTGTACGTGAAAAAGAAGAAAACCCGGACACTTATATCGTCAGTACAGTAAAATGACAAACCTGTCTATTGGTGCTTTTACGTAAAGCACCACCACATAACGTCTTAAGGCACGCTTACGAAAAACGTTCAAAATGTATGCTTGGGGAAAGCACAAAGCACGATGTGCATGCAAAAATGATGCAAAAATCTATCAAAGATGAAAATAAACTACAAATGCAAAGCAATTTAAAAAGGATTTTGATAATTCGCGCGCTATTACATCTAATAACGAGCAAAAACCGCTAAAAATTGATCAAACGGATCAAAATCCGGATACCGGTCATTTTATTGACCAGTATCCGCGCGCAAATCAGTAGGTCGCGCTGGCCACGCGCGCGCATCTTTCTGACTTGCGCTCGTGTGTCACGCGCAACTTCAGAAGTTGCGCGCGACATTTAGTTCAGCAAAAAGAAAATCGCATTAGCGATTTTTCATTTCGCTTCTCTCTCTTTCCTTCCTCCATTTTCGCCCCTTTCTCTCTCTATAGAGCTCGGATTTTCGTGATTTTCGAAGCTAAAGGAAGCAAATTTCGTTCTTAATTCATTTTTTCCATAATCCAATGTAAGTCTTTTGCCATTTTTTGCTCTTTTTTGGCTGAATTCGAACGATTTTCGAATCGTTAAACCCCAATTTTCGAATTTGGTTTTTTTCGATTTCGTCCATTATTCTTGAAATTTTTTGTTCCATGTTTTCATGCTATGCTTAAGGAGTGTTTTGCAACAAATTTCATGAAAAAATGGTCAAGTATTGAACCTTGTATGAGCATTTCTTCACTTAAGTTCGTTCTTGCCTTTTTTTTGCTTGAATTCTGCTTGAATTTGTTTTTTTTTTTCTTGCTCATTTTGGTTATACTTGTTGATTATGAAGTACATCATAGTATTAGAACTAACACTAATTTCTTAATTCATATTTTGTAAATTTTGAAATTGAAAAATGGCGCGAAGTATATACTTAGTTTGTTTTTGCCATATTCGAACTTCAAGATTGTTTGGTAGACGATAATTGCGTTTTGTTTTTACTATTATTCGCCTGAAAATAATTGATTCCTTGAGATTTTGAAATATAATCTCTTGAATACTTAGTTGAAACTGGTATAGGATGGCTTTTGTGGGTGTTTGAAAGCCCCCATTTAGCGAGTTTAATTGCAGGATCGTAGCCCCCAAGCATGGGTGGCATTCGATTTTCGTGTTTCATCCTATCGGTAGCTGTTATGCTGCCGAAATGGATCTAGAACATGTTTATTAGCTTAGTTTAGAAAGTAAACTAATAGAAAAACCTCGTTTATCATAGCATGTACTCGCCTCCATTCGTCGATGCTGAGGAGATTTTAGTAGGTCCTGACGAGGTAGTTGGGTGCCTCCTTCAGCGGAGATACCGATGTCGTTGGATCAGTAATTCGTGAGATCCTTCCAGCAGCGAAAGATGATGAGGGGATACCGTTTGTTCCTGAGACGGTTGAGTCGGTATGTCCTTTTGTATATGTACTTAAAATACTTCTATTTTTGTTTCATATACATTTATC
Organism: Chenopodium quinoa; assembly: GCF_001683475.1. Classification (NCBI taxonomy): domain Eukaryota; kingdom Viridiplantae; phylum Streptophyta; class Magnoliopsida; order Caryophyllales; family Amaranthaceae; genus Chenopodium; species Chenopodium quinoa. The sequence continues at coordinate 201,245 of NW_018742204.1, read as the reverse complement.
TATTAACTGTCTTTGTATTTTTTTTTGGAACAGGTTCCGCGGGAGACCGTGAACGGCATGGTGAGGACCTTACATGCTTTCCAAGCTGCTTATCGGAGAGCCCTCGTGACTTTGTCATGCCGTGATCATCGGATGATTGCGGTAAGTTTTATTTATATATTTTTTTGACGAAGTTATTACATTACATGTATTAATCTTCGGGTTGGGATTTTACACGATGTACAACAGCCGTCTAGCAGTCGCAGAGCATCCTGAGCCCATTTGTACACATTTTATTATTGTTATTTTTTTAGGAAACATTGTACATAGATTTCTTGTTTTTGTTGTACATATGACACACATTTTCTTTTTTTTTTTTGTATATGTCATATTATTATTTTTTTGTTTCCATGTGTACAAAAAAAATTTTCCGAGGGAGGGAAAGGGTTCCCGACTTACCCCCCTCGAAAAAATAACAAAAGAAACAAAGGAAAAGGAAAGAAAGAGAGAAAGGAAAACAGAAAAGAAAAACAAGAAAAAAAAGAAAACAAGAAAAAAAAAAGGAAATAAAGAACACAAGAGTTAGCAAAAGGCAAGCATATTATTAGTCTTAAGATTTCGTTAAGATTCCGTTATTATGTAAGTCAAAATACGAAAATAATCCTAAACCACATGTCGCGATAGAGGAGACACGCGCATCTGAAGGAGTTGCACGCGCCTGTCGCGCGCATGTGATTTAGTTGCGCGCCGATGTCGCGCGCAACTTCATGAGTTGCGCGCGCCACCTGTTTCTTAACTTTCCTTTGGGCGAAAATTGCCAAAAATTTGCCCCTCTTGGGTCTATTTAAGTATGGCTTCGTATAGGTTTCTGATTATCTCGCATTCATTCGCTTAGTAATTTTATACGAACTAAAAGAATATCTCTCTAAATTCTTATTTTCTTCTTCTTCTCTCTCTCTCTTTTTTTTTTTAATATTGAACAATGGTAAAAACCTTTGAACAATGATTGAAGCAATGGGTCACCTCCCTTTCAAACGAGGACAAACTAGCTTTCAAAATTTATCACCTAGATCCTCTATTGAACTATATGCAATTAGTTTAATTTTGACTTCCTTCATGCCGCGGTTAACCATTGGGATTCCAACCACCATCTTTTCTTTTTTAAAGGGGACGAAATTATTCCCCTTCCTGGTGAGTTTAAGGCCTTGCTAGGCTTCCCTACAAATACTCTCCCCGTGACTTATTCGCCTCCATTGTCAGATCCCAAACCTGTATTCCAAAGATTTTTCGGCTTGTCTGACAATGACATGACTAATATTGGAACTGATGAAGGCGTGAATTAAATTTACTTTATTGAACATTTCGTCGCCCCTCGTGACAACATGGCTAAACAACGCTTTAAAATTTGTGCTTTATGTTATTGTCTTGTTTTCAGCTGTTTACTTAGGATAGGCAAAGAATATGGAGACTATTCCATGGTGTCTGTAGTTGAGGAAATAGTGGGATGTCATTCACCCGCTCCTTTGGCTTTGGCGGAAACCATTCTATGCTTGAATCGCCTTAGAGGAGATCCTAACGAAAATGGCTTCACGGGGAGTCCACTCCTATTACACGTAAGTTTTTTTTTTTCGTATTTTGAGCGCATGTTAAGAAGTTGTGCTGGCACTGCTAGCGCAATCTCCTACGCTGCGCGTGGATGGCGCGAGCAACTTCTCAAGATGCGCGCTCCACCTGCTCGTGTAAAATTGCAAACTGATTTTTTTTTTTACCTTTTTTTTAGATTTGGCTCATGGAGCATTTGAGAATAGTCGACAGCCACAAAAATTTGAGGTCAACGGAGTGCGAACATTCCCTGGACGTCGAATTCTTTACAAGCATAAGAATGAAGAGGAGTGGACGTCGTTCTTTTGTCACGAGGTTCCTAACATACGCTTCGGGATTCCTTGGTGGAACATAAATAGTATGGTTGGGAGTAGTCACAATTGCCCTTACATTAGGCTTTTAGGCCTATCTAGCGCTACTTACATCTTTCCTTGCAGGGTAATGAGACAATATGGGATGAAACAGATTATACCCCCTCAAGATTGTGACGCACCCAAGGATGTGTCTTTTAGACCCGAGCGAATTTTCCATTGGATAGAGTATTGGTCGAGTCTTCCAAGATGGGCAGTACAAAATCCTATTGCGAGCATTGTATTATCTTCCTTTTATAAGGCTAGGATGAATGCGGCGGACAAGGCCGAGTTAAACAAAGCCCGTTCTCAATATCAAATTGCCACCACTCGCAATCCACCTAAGCCTCTAATGCATTCGACCACCACTACTCCTCCTAGTGGTCAAAACAAAGGAGTGAGAAGAAAATTGGACTTCTCATCTCCTAAGGCGTGTTCAAAGGAATCCAAAAGGAAAGCTCCTTCCAAACCCGCACAAAAAGGCGTGATAATCAAGGAACCTTGGCAACAAACCCGAAAAAGGACTCTAAGAAAAGCTTCGGAAAAAGGAAAAAGGGTTGAAAAGGCTCCTATTCCCAAATTGAAGAACAATGTATGGGTCAAGAAGAAGAATGTAGGGGAGAGTTCTAAGGTTTCTGAAAATACTGCGATGGAAACTACTCCTCCATTATCCATGACAATCGAGGATATAGTGAAGCCTTAGAATGTTACACAATTTTATTATGTTTTTTTTTAATAAAGTGTAATCACTACTATGCCTCTTTTTTTTGCTTTACAATTTAGTTCAACAATGTTCTTTCTTTTTTTTTTTTTTTGAATGAAATAAAATGAGCTTTATATTTCAATATTTTGATATGACCGAATCTTATAGATTGCCTACGTATTCGCATCACGAAATCAGGTCACTGCGTAGTTATTTTTTCTTTATATATATATATATATATTTTTTTTTTTTTTTTTAACTCCTTAGGTAAAAGTTAAATGAAAAAATTAATCAAACTTTGTTTAATAGAGAGTTAAATCAAAGTTTATTTTTTTTTAATTTTCCCAGTATATGTTTATGTTTATGAAACGCCCTTCTTTCATTGTAAGTAGAAGTTACAACTTCGTTCAAACAAAAAAGTTTGGGTTCATAGTTTGACTGTCAGGTGGCGCGCGCAACATCTGAGGTTGCGCGGGCATGTCGCGTGCAACTTAATCAGTTGTGCATGGTATCCGCGCGCAACTATTCTAGTTGCGCGCGACATCTGTACTACGAGTGTTTCAAAATTTTTTTTTTAAATTTTTGTGCTATTTACCCCCCAAGTGTGAAGTTTTTTTCGTGAAGTTCGAAGAAAATCTGAACACTTAGAATGATTTATTATTGTTGAATTACCCCCCAAGTGTTACGTATTTTATCGTGTTGTTCGATAAAATGCATAACACTTAGAATCTTTTAGTTGAATGCTAATTTAAAGTTGGTTGTATGAATGAACGAGTAATCCGGATTTCATATGTAATATTTTTTAAGTCGATCAATGTTTATTAATTGGCGAATTTCATCTCCTCCAATGTCCATTAATCTGACGGCTCCTCCTGATAGGATTTCAATCACGCGGTAGGGATCGATCCAATTAGGTTTAAATTTTCCTCTTGGATCAGTAAGTGGACCCCTAACCTCCTTTAGTACAAAGTCACCTTCTTTTATGTTTCTAGGTTTTACCCTTTTATTAAAATGACGCGCAATGCGCCTTTGGTAGATTTATACATGATGCAAAGCTCTTAATTGTCGTTCATCGAGCAATAAGAGCTCTTCATACCTCGCTCTTACCCATTCAGCTTCCGGCAGCTTACTTTCGAGTACGATGCGTAGGGATGGTATTTCCAATTCGATTGGTTGAACTGCGTCCATTCCGAAAACTAAGGAGTATGGAGTTACCCCTATTGATGTTCGTATAGACTATATATAACCCAATAGTGCAAAGTGTAGTTTATTCGGCCAATCTTTATAATATTCTGCCATTTTCATAATGATGATTGTTATATTTTTATTTGCCGATTCTACAGCTCCATTCATTTGAGGTCTGTATGGGGATGAGTGATGATGTTTTACTTTATAACGAGTTAAGAGGGTCTTAACTTCAGCTTTGAATTGTGATCCCTGATCACTAATTAGTTCGTATGGAACTCCATATCTACAAAATATGTTTCGTTCGAGAAACTTTGCGACATGTTTAGAAGTGATATTAACGTAAGAAGCAGCCTCAATCCATTTAGTGAAGTAGTCGATGGCTACTAATACGTACTCGTGCCCTCCTACTCCTGTTGGAGAGACCTTTCCAATTATGTCAATTCCCCAAGTTGAAAAGGGCCAAGGGGAAGTGAGATTATATAGTTCAGATGGTGGAAGGTGTTGTAAATTAGCAAACATTTGGCACTCTGGACATTTCTTGACATATTGTATGCAATCATGTTCCATAGTGGACCAATAATACCCTTGTCGTGAAATTATTTTTGCGAGCATTTTACCATTCATGTAAGATCCACAAATACCTTTGTGAGTATTCTCCATAAGGCGTGTCGTTTTGGGTTGGTCTATACACAACAAACTTTGACCATTAGGTCCTTTTTTGCATAATTGACCACTTAATAGACCGTATTGAGCCGCAAGTTTTCGTAAGGCTCGTTGGTCTTTCGATGAAGTATTTTTCGGATATGTGTCATGAGTAATATATTGGAGGATATGATCATACCAAGGATTGTTTCCTTCGATGTCATTTATTTCCTCTATTGCGTTGCAATATATTGGTTCTTCTCTTATATCAACGCATAATGGCATCATATTTAAGTGATCTGGAATGTTGATCATTGAGGCTAATTTTGCTAGCGCATCGGCAAATTGATTATCATCCCTAGGGTGATATTTGAAGTCAATATGTTCAAAATGCTCGATGAGTTGCTCTAGGTGTGCTTGGTATAATATCATTGTGGAGTTCTTTATTTTTCATTTTTTCAGTATGTGATTTATAATCAAACTGGAATCTCCATATACCTCTAATTTTTGCACACCTATGCTAGCTGCTGCTTCTAATCCAATAATGCACGCTTCGCATTTCGCGGCATTATTAGTAACCTCAAAGTCTAATTTTACAGATATTGGAGTATTTGCTCCCTCTGGACTTATGAGTAACACTCCTACGCCACATCCTTTTTGGTTGGATGCACCGTCGAAGTACATTACCCATTTGTCATCTTGTGTCCTGAGAATCTCTTCATCCGGAAGATGAGTAGTTTCTGCATGACTTGTTTGAATTGGATGTTGAGCCATAAAGTCGGAAATTACTTTTCCTTTCATTGATTTTTCTGAAATATATTTTAACTCAAATTCGGCCAACATCACCAACCATTTGGATATTCTTCCTTGTATAGGTGGTTGTTCAAACAAATACTTTATCGAATTTTGTTGAGAAATCACATGAGTGGTGTGTGGTAGCATATAATGTCGTAATTTTTTAGTTGCCCACACTAATGCTAGACTCGTCTTTTCTAGAGTGCTATATTTTATTTCATATTGGATGAATTTTTTACTTATGTAATATATTGCACGCTCGACTTTTTCTACCTCTTGTGCTAACATGGCTCCTGTGGTCGTGTCTGTAACTGTTATGTATAGCCTAAGAGGTAGTTTGGGTATTGGTGGTGCTAAAATTGGTGGACTTTTGAGATAATATTTGATTTTCTCAAAGGCCTTTTGGCATTGATCGTCCCATTCATGTTTTTCTTCTTTTTTCAATTTTTTGAATATTGCTCACAAGACATAGTCAATTTGTTAATAAATCGACTAATGTATTGCAATTTTCCAAGGAACCCCCTAATTTCTTTTTCTGTTTGAGGGGGAGGCATGTCAACAATTGCCTTTATTTTAGAGGGATCAATCTCAATACCGCAGATGCTTACTACTTATCCGAGTAACTTGCCAGAAGATACCCCGAAGGGGCATTTTTGTGGATTTAATCGCATGTTATAATCTTTTATGCGAGTGAAAAATTTGCGTAATGCTTTTATATGTCCCATTCTTTATTTGGAATTTACGATCATATCATCCACATACACTTCTATTTCTTTATGCATCATATCATGCAAGAGAGTCGTAGCCGTTCTTTGGTACGTAGCTCCTGCATTTTTTAAACCAAATGGTATGACTGTATAGCAATATGTCCCCCAAGGGGTAATAAAACATGTCTTTTCTTCGTCTTCTTTTGCCATTAAAATTTGGTTGTAACCTGCGTATCCATCCATAAAGGATAACATCGCATGTTCAGCCGTGTTATCTACCAATATATCAATATGTGGTAGAGGAAAATCGTCTTTAGGGCTAGCCTTATTAAGGTCCCTAAAGTAGACACACATGCGAACTCATCCATCCTTTTTAGGGAATGGGACGATGTTCGCTACCCATTCTGGGTAATTGCATACGCGAATGAAACCTGCGTCCAATTGTTTTTGTACTTCTTCTTTTATTTTTAGTGCGGCGTCAGGTTTCATTCGTCAAAGTTTTTTAGAGGTAGGGTTCAAGGGAATGGTATGTTCTACGATTTCCCTATCTATTCCAGGCATGTCCTTGTATGACCAAGCAAACACGTCTTCGAATTCTTTGAGCGTCGATATGAGGGTTGATCGCTCTTTCGGATTTAGAGTTAAGCCAATTTTGACTTCTCTTTTGTTTTCATTAGTTCCTATATTGATTGTTTCATTTTCTTCAATGATAGGGTTCTTTTGTTCTCGTTCATTCATTAGGTCAACCAACTTATTAATGTTATTATCTTCATTAGATTGATTATTATAGCATTCAAAAGATTCAAAAGAAGGCATATACTCGGAAATAGAGCTCATATTATTAGAATTAAAAGAAAGTACATTAAGAGAAGAATCCTTTTTGGGCTCTTCATCCTTAGAACTAGAAAACAAAGACTCAGTAATGGCCACAAGGCCTAAATTTTCAGTTTCCCTAGAGTCTATAATAGATTCGTCGTCCGATTCTTCAAACATCTTCCCTTCGCCTGTGACGATTTCCAGCCTATCGCCTTTGTGATTGGTCCATTTGAAAGATTTCCTCCATCCATGCTCCAAGGTTTCATTAGAAGGGGTGATCAATGAAGTTGGGTTAAAAGTTTCATCCTGGATGGCATTTTGATTGGTCATTGTAGCGACATGATTTTGCTCTAGTCCAAATAGCAAGTTGAATGCTTACCTATCATAACACCCTAGAGTTGGGTACTTTGATTTAACGATACTAAAATCGTCATCCAAGAAGTAGCAATCGTGAAATATTTCGAATCCAGGCTTCTTGATTCCTTCCAAAACCAATGGTTCTGGAAAGTCATAGCATGGGTAGTCTTCTCCCTCCTTAATGAATTTTCCATTAAGGGTTTGTTGATAGGATGGGAGTAAAGTGACTATCCCCTTGTTGTTTTCATGTCTTCGTGCCTTTCTTTTTGCATCGTGAGACTTCAATTCTTCTTTAGTTGGTTTGTATTCCAATCCAAAGGGGAAGCTTTTATTTGGGATAGGAAGTAAGAAAGATTTCTTCATTCCTATTCCCAAAGGCATCCTAGGAAAGTAACTACTCTTAAATAAGATGTTGTTTACTATCTGGGTGGAATATGGATCAAGCTTGAAAGGTTCTTCCAAGTCTTCTTCCATTTCTATTGTGCAGATTGGCTCCGCGGCGAATCCCCACATGTCCTCTTCATCATTTTCATGGTTTATTTCTAGGAGTGATTGATCGTTTATTGCTATTTTTAGTGGAGAAGCACGTATAGTCATAGGTAGCCCTTGATAGTTCAACCTAATCATTTGATGAAGTGAGGATGGTATTACACCAAGCTCATGTATCCAAGGACGTCCAAGTAGAAGGTTGAATGTAGATTTTATTTCCATAACATTGAATTCAACCATCTTTTGTATTGGGCCTGTGGTAATTGGTAGCTTAACAATTCCACAAACCGATCTTCTCGAGTTATCATAGGCCCTAATGCTTTGTGTTGTTGATTGAAAAACTTTTTCTGGATTAAGGCCTAAATATTTTGCAGTTCGCAATGGGCATACGTTTACAGCTGACCCATTGTCTACCAAAGTTAGAGGGATGTTATATCCCTTGCACCCCACAGTTAAGTATAATGCATTGTTGTGAGTAGTGTCTTTTGAAGGAAAATCATCATTAGTGAAAATGATTGACTTGTCAGATTTCTCGCTAGTAAGCAAGCTAACGAGATCTTGAGGGGTTGTGTCCGTGCTTACAGACAAAGCCGTTAGAGCGTTCATAAGGGAATTCCTATGTTCTTTAGAAGTACTTAGGAGTTCCCAAATGCTAACATTCGCCTTGGATTGGCGAAGTTGTTTGACCAAGGGATCTTCCACCTCAAGAGGAGGTGTATTTTGTACTTGACCTTGATTTTGCATGGTCGAAGATCCATTTGGTGGTGGTGCCTGGTAAATTCGTCCAGAACGAGTTAAATGATCTATCTTGTTTGGATTAGTTGTAGGACTTATGAACCAACTTTCTTCTAGAGGCTTTGAGCGTGCCTCCATTTCAAGATGTTCCATGAGTTGAGCTTGATGCCATTGTTCATCCAAGGAGAGATTTGATAAGTCTTTTGACTTCCCCAAGAAATGATCCCAATCAAGCGCTCCATTTGTTTCATTTTGTAAACAAGATGGAGGTGGGACGGCGGCATACTTAAGAGATATATAAGTCTTGAAAGTCGTCGTCCCATAGCCCACATACTTCATCAGTTGCCCCTATGAGTATTGTGGGTAGAGGTTTTCCTATAGGTATGATGTAGTTCAATGGATTGAACGTATCGCTTCCCATATGGTCCTCATCAATGTGAAACACCCCCAAGGGGGACGCATTATTGTTTGGTTTAGGCGTGGGAATTCTCCCATCGTCTACCAAATCTTCTTTCTGGTGGAGTGGGTGGTGTTGGTCATGTCCATTGCCTCTATGATAAGCACAATAAGCATTACCATCCCAATTAGGAAACCTTCTTTCTGGTGGAGTGGGTGGTGTTGGTCCTGTTGGTGCAAGTAAGCCTTTTCCATTTAATTTTTCTAACAATTCTTTATAGCTTACAGGAAATGGAGTAAATTTTCTTTCTTTTGTCCATCTTTTCCTAGGATCATTATATTGATTTGTGTTGTGGTATTGCGTGGAGGTCGCAAATACATCAATAAAGGATGATGATCCATCATTCCCCTTCGTGTAGTTATTTTTAGGTTGATGATGATGAGGCTTATTTGCTTTTTCTTTTGCAAGATCATCTTCAATCCTAGTAGCCACAGAATAGACCTTTTGGAAAGTGTCTAAACCAAGGTAACGTAGATGCTTGTTGTACTTTTCATGACAATTGTCAATAAACTTTTGTACAAGCTCAAGTTCGGGTGGCCTTTGTGCAAGGTGGGCCGCCTTTTCTTGCCATCTACTATAGAAAGCAAGGAAACCTTCATCGTCGCCTTGCTTAAGCATTTTGAGTTCACGTAAAGTGGACTTGAACTCTACATTACTCTCATATTGGGTAATGAAAGCCGAAACTACATCTTCCCATGTTGCTTTGAATTTTGGGTCTAGCCCATAGTACCACTCTCTTGCGGTTGGGTCTAGAGACAAGGGGAAAGTCAAAGCGTAAAGCTTAGGATCAACCCCCTTTAATGCCATGGTGCTAGTAAAACACATTAAATGATTTTGTGGATTATTGGTCACCTTGAATATTGGTAAGTCCGTAGCTACGAACTTTTCCGGCAAAGCAAGTCCTGCGGGAGGAGCAAACTTTTCTACGTCAAAGTACTTGTTCCCCATTGTAGAACGAAGAACTAGCTTCTCTAACGACTTTTCTTTGATGGATAATTGTTCCATCTTTTCTTGTAAGGCTAAAGCTTCAACATTTTTCTTACTAGCCTTTTCAATTTTCTTAATTCTCTTTTCCTTGGCTTCTTGAGCCTTTTCATCTCACAAACGAAGAATCTCATCTTGAAGTTCTTAAATGGTAGACATCATTATTGGACTAGGACTAGTTTTCGAAGGAGAATGGTTCGAAAGGGTTGGATCTTTAGGTGGTAAACGTAGAAGGCGAGCGCCCAGGATTCTTCTTTCCCAAGATTGGAAACCGCCCCTAAGGAAGTACGAAAGGATAAGTAAACCAATATGCTTGCTTAGAAGGGGAAGAAGGAAAGAAAAATAAAAAAAAAAAGAAAATGATGTAAGATATATTCGAACGGATAACATTGCCCCCAACAATTCTAGAATAAAGATATCGTTTTAACAAATCAACTTGTTTTTTGCAAAATCAAAATTGATTCGTACAGTGGGTGCGCGCAAGTAATCGAGTTGCGCGCGGATGTCGCGCGCAACTAATTTTCTTGCACTGGGTATGGGCGCGCAGCTCTGTGAGTTATGCGCGCCACCTGCTCGTATGACTTTTTTTTGTTCGAGCGTTTTTTCTTTTATTTTCCCTTCTCTTTTTTTTTACATCGTTCTTTTTTTTGTTTTGTTTTTTTTTGTTTTGTTTTGTTTTTTTTTTTAATGTTACCCGTTGAATATGACTCTAAATTACGAAGAGACGACTTCGTAATTAGGAACCTAGACCAAGCTAAAAAGAAGAAAGAAATCTATCCTAACACGTTGCATATAGTCATGTAATCACATAAGCATGCCACAAGTTATAATCCACATATTTCCATTCTAAAGTCGAAAAGGCTTGGGTGTCCAAGGTACCATATCTTAAAAAACGACGCACAAATCAATCTCCCAACGTTTTATTAGTGATATGGGTGGGATGATTGTTATTGATTTCGGGATAGAAGCCTGGTTTTGGCAACCCCTAGTCAATGAGCCAATCCCCATGGTTTAAGTGTGCTATACTTATGCATGATGCAATGTTGCTTGTTTGACTTTTAGTTTTGTGCAAAAGGAAGATATTATGCGTTGAATTCTCGTTCTCTAACTAAAGATTATCCAAGTTAGCTCTCGTTACAACCCATAGGTAACCTGGTGTTGGATACCTTGGACCATAACTACGAACTAATCATGTAACCTCTAAGTCCCCAGTGGAGTCGCCATTGTAAGGAGGGTGTTCCCATCGTAGGGGATCCTTCTCCTTAGATGCCCATGGCCCTTTAAAGCCTAGGACTTTACACTTGTTAGGGTGTATTAGGATTTGAATTCCTGACTGTTTGGGAGACCTTGGAATTAGAGATGATTCTATCATATACGTTTTTTTGTAAGAAACAAGTAGGAGTCGCCAATGAGTTTTAGGAAAAACTCATAAACCTCGTTCATGCCTTTCTCCCAAGTAGAGTTCAAGGGATATTTAGCATGAATCATAAGTTTACCCATGCCCAAATTGGTCTAGAAAACCAGAACTGAGTTCGGGATCGAGGGTACCAAGATAACGTTCCCTTTAGAGGGGAATCGCGATCCTAGCCCTAGTGCGATCTCTACTAGCTCTTCCTTTGCACAATTTCATTGCCAAACAATATATGCAACGTGATACCTAAAAACTATGTTAATTTATTTTATTTACACACATTAATTCACATAGGAATTACATCATAAGGTCGTTATTCTTATTTAATCAAATTCGTGAAAAGAACAATAAAATAAACAATATTCTCCTTGACTTAGGTGATCAACCAACAATTATTTTATTCAATTCTAATCTTGATTAACGAAAGAATACTATGTGAAATCAATTAATTTATTATTTTAAGGCGATCAAACAACACTAATTAATTAATTAAAGTTCTTTTAAACAATAAAAATAATGGTGATTTAACTAAGTGCTCGGGAATTCACCACTTCTCTTTGCTAGATCTCCGTTTAGAACACTTATGTACTCTTTCTTGTTGGGGAACCTCCACCGTAGTAACAAAATATCGAAAAGGGTGAGTGTTTAGGACAAGAGGGTTTGGATGCACAAGTTCACAAGTATTCTGCCAGAGTTTAGGTTAATTTTTCTGTGTTGAAGCCTCGGATTAGGGTCTTATTTATAGGGAATGATTAGGTTTAGGGTTTCGAGCATTCTGCCATAGCAGGTGTCGCGCGCAACTGAGTAGGTTGCGCGCGTCTGTCGAGCGAAAGTGAATAGGTCGCGCGCGGTATACGTGCGCAACTATTTGTCTTGCGCGCAACCCTATGGTAAGATTCGATTTTCCAATATTTTAATATTCTGAATCTTACGCGAGCGCATCTCTGAAAGTTGCGCGGACTGCCGCGCGCAACTTAATAAGTTGCACGCGATTGCTGTGCGCGACTTTGTGAGATGCGCGCGATATTTTCCGCGGCAGCTTTTATTTTAACCTAGACGCTCCTAAATCCGTCATTATTGGCTTTTAAGCACGGGCTTAAGCCTAATTATGATCGGGTTTAGTTAACTTGGACCTTGTGTTGGCCTTTATTCTTTTATCTGGGCTAGTCTTTTGTGTTTTGTGGTTTAACCAGTTATCTATAAGCATTCTTTACTTTGATCCAACACGAAGATGGTTTTATTTATCGTCATTGCACTTCCTGTCGGGACAGGAGGCTAAAAGTAGATGTCTACAGAGCGCTAGACCTTTATGGGAAGTGATTACCCAAAAGGTTCCTCCTTCCTTGCTTAATGATGTGAAAAGGTGGCTTCTGAAGAAACCTTCAAAGGACATGAAGAAAAATCAGAGTAAAACTGATGTGAAGAGTCGTCTAGGTGACAAAGTGATTCTTGTTAAGGAACGCTTGGGTGAAAGAGTTGAGTTCAAAACACCTACAATGCCTAAGAAGAAAAGCTCTGCGAAGGATAAGGGAAAAAGGAAAGCTGACACCATAGAGAAGAAGGCTTGGGTAGAAAAGAAGCATGGGGTCCTAGCTAAAGGAGAAACTATTTACTCCAAAATTGAATGTAGGTCCTCTAAAGGATGCCTACTAGCTAAAGTTATGGATGAGGAGGAAGACGCAGATAAGAATTGGAAGATGGCAAAGAAAGAGAAAAAAGATTAAATGCATTGCTTAACTTTCAATTATTAGACTTAGTTTTAAATTCAAAGTTAATTTATTTAGGCTTTATTTAAATTTCATCAATAATGTAATTTATTTTATTAATGAAATTCCAGCTTTTCAATTAAATTATTTACTTTAAATTTAATTTATTAAAGCAATGAAAACCGAAAATTTAATTTTCCAGAATTTTTTTTCGAGTACGGAAGTCGAAAATTTTCCGAAAAACACCGAAGTATTCCCAGATACTGTACAGTAAATTGGCGCCGCGATTTTGCGACTGGCGCCAGTTGCGGCAGTCTGGCGTCAGGCGACAGGGGTTGTCGTATGGCGCCAGAATTTTTTCTATGTCGCCAATGTTTCGTCGATCTTCTGTTGAATTTTTATTAAGTATGGGATGCGAGGTTTGAAAAAAAAAAGTGGCCGCACCCATAAAGGGTTGCCTACGTATCCTTTCTTAAGGAATAAGGCCAAACGTAGCTCTCCTGAGTGTCCTACTCAAGTGATTATGGGTAGTGTTTTTTAGTTGGTCAAGATTTGTCATGTTCGAGAACTCATTGCCATCCATGTCAGTTAATTTTGCTGCACCTCCTGACAGGATCGTTTTGACAATGTAGGGCCCAGACCAATTAGGGCTGAATTTTCCCCTTGGATCTAAAACATTTTTCCTTAATGCTTTTAACACCAAATCTCCTACTTTGATGTTTCTTGTCTTGACCTTCTTATTAAAATGCCTAGCCATACGAGTTTGGTAACATTGAGTGTGATGTAGAGCTTCTAGTCATTTTTCATCAAGTAGAATTATCTCCTCATATCCTTCCCTAGTCCATTGAAATTCATCGAGTTTGCTCTCTAATGCGATGTGTAGAGATGGAATCTCTAGCTCTACAGGTTGTACGGCATCCATTCCATAAACCAAGAAAAATGGGGTATTTCCTGTCGACGTGCGAATTGACGTGCGATAACCCCACAAAGCGAAGTGAAGTTTGCCAGGCCAATATTTGTAATTTTCCGTCATCTTCTCGATGATAGTCTTTAAATTTTTATTAGCTGCTTCGACTGCTCCATTTTCCTGAGGTCTATAAGGAGAAGAATGATGATGTTGAATACCATATTTTTATAGCAATTCTTCACACTCGGCTTGAAAGTGAGTTCCATTGTCTTATCATTTCATGTGGGACTCCATATCGACAAATAATATTTCTTTTGATAAAGAGTGATACATGTTTCGCAGTGAGTTTGGCGTATGATTGTGCTTCGACCCACTTTGTGAAGTAATCAATTGCCACTAAGATATATTCGTGACCTCCTGTTCCTGGGGGAGTGATTTTGCCGATGATGTCAATTCCCCATGTAGAGAATGGCCATGATGACATGTAGGTGTAGAGCAAAGATGGAGGAACATGTTGTATATTAGCGTAGATTTGGCATTTAGGGCATCTTTTTACGTATTGATGGCAATCCCTATTCATTGTAGTCCAATAATATCCTTCTCGCATTATCTTTTGGACTAACATTTTGCCATTTACGTGAGTTCCACAAATTCTTTCGTGGACCATCCCCATTGCTCTTTGGGCGTCCTTTTTTCCTACACATAAGAGAGCTCTACCCTTAGGTACCCTTTTGTGTAGCTCATTGTCTATGAGTACGCATTGGGAAGCCAAGAGTCTTAATGCTCGTTTTGCTCTTTTGTCAGCATGGGGAGGGTATTCTCCTTTGTGACATAGTTGAGTATATCCGTATACCACGGTTCTTCTTCTTCTTCTTCTTCTTCTTCTTCTTCTTTTTATACCACGGTTCTTCTTCTTCTTGTGACATAGTTGAGTATATCTGTATACCACGGTTCTTCTTCTTATTCTTCTTCTTCTTCTTCTTCTTCTTCTTCTTCATCATCATCATCATCCTGGATTACTTCATCATCTTCTATAGCTTGAATATAGGCTGGCTTATGCCTTTTTTCTATAGTTAGAGGCATTTGCTCGATTTCTGTAGGAATCCTAACCATTGAGGCTAGTCTTGCCAAGGCATCAGCAAATTGATTTTCTTCTCTAGGTATATATGTGTATTCTACCTTCTCTAACTGATTAGTAAGGGTTTCCAGATAAGTTTGGTAAGGGGCTAGACTTTTGCTCCTTACTTTCCACCTTTTGGAGATTTGATTGATGATCAATGAAGAGTCTCCGAATATCCGTAACTTTTTTACTCCTAATGCCAAAGCTGTTTCATGGCCTACCACGCACGCTTCATATTCAGCAACGTTGTTGGTAACGTCGAAATCAAGCTTTATGGAGATTGGAACATGCTCTTCTTTATGTAATACTAGTAATACTCCAACGCCACATCCCTTTTGGTTTGAGGCTCCGTCGAAGTACAAGGTCCAAGTATCATCTTCAGTGACCATCAAGACTTCGTCTGGAAATTCATTGTCGTGTATTGGCGTCGAGTCTTCTATTGGAAAGTCTGTTAGAAAATCCGACACCACAGATCCTTTGATAGCTTTTTGTGGCATAAACCTTAAATCGAATTGGGCTAAGTTGACTATCCATCTCGATATGCGTCCATTGAGTGTAGATTTCTCGAATAAATACTTGAGTGGATCTAATCGGGAAACTACAAAGACTGTATGCACGAGCATGTAATGTCTTAACTTGGTTGTGGCCCACACCAATGCGAGGTACAATTTCTCAAGTGGTGTATAGCGTGTTTCATACTCGAGCATCTTTTTTCTTAGATAGTAGATCACATTTTCTTTTCCTTCTACTTCTTGTGCTAGCATGACTCCCATTGTCTCTTTGGTGACTGTTAAGTACAACCTAAGAGGTATTCCCGGAAGTGCTGATGCTAATACGGGACGATTTACGAGATAGGCTTTGATCTTTTAAAAGACTTTTTGACACTCGTCATCCCATATCACTGGTACATTATTTTTAAGCTTTTTGAAGATAAATTCACATATTGTTGTCAATTTTGATATGAACTTGCTTATGTATTGCAACCGGCCAATAAATCCTCGAATTTGCTTCTCGATTATCGGTGGTGGCATTGACATGATTGCCTTGATCTTGGTTGGGTCTATCTCTATTCCTCTAGAGCTTATGACATAACCTAAAAGCTTGCCTGAGGTGACTCCAAAAGCACACTTAGATGGATTCAACCTCATGTTGTATCTTCTTAGCCTTTCGAAGAATTTTCTTAAGGCTATTTGATGGCCTGGGCGATCTTTTGATTTTACAATCATATCGTCCACGTATACTTCAACTTCTTTATGCATCATGTCATGGAGCAAGGCAGTCGCTGCTCGTTGGTAAGTAGCACCCGCGTTTTTCTACCCGAATGGCATTACCGTGTAGCAATAAGTACCCCATGGTGTTATGAAGGTTTTTTCTCCATGTTTTTTTTCGCCATGAGAATCTGATTATAGCCCGCGTATCCATCCATGAACGAGAGAAGTGCATGATTTGCCGTGTTATCCACCAGAATATCGATGTGTGGTAAAGGGAAGTCATCCTTTGGACTTGCCTTGATACGTGTCGTTTCCCGTATAAAATTAATTAATAATTTACCTTAACTTAAACCTCAAAAATATTAACAACTAGTAAAAAGGGTAAGTAAGGGTCGAACCCACGAGAAGATTGATTAACTCTATAAACTCAAAATAAACTCGAAACGTAAACTATATACATAAAAGATTATTATTCACACTATGTACATGAGATTAGGGGGGTTTAAATGATAATAGTCAACTAATACTACTATGAAAAATAGGATCTAAACTACTATATACTCAAAATAAACCCTATTCATAACTTTACTCGAATTAACTTATTAGAAATTATAACTAACCGGCCTTGCACGATTAATCAACTTAATTGCTAGACTAACTGTAGAGACTTTAGTACAAAGACTCCCTATCTCCCTTATTTGAAACCAGTTGCGAACTAAGCCAAAATCGACTCTAAACCAATCTAATTAACACAAATATGTTGCAACTTGCATGAATTAGTCTTGGCAGCATTAATATCTAGGAGACCTCATTAGTCCTAACTAATCTAATCACTTAAATGTCAGATTAATTAGATTGAAATTGCTTTCTAATTTAAACCAAACCGTAATCGCAGACTCGATTTAAAATTAGGGACTACTCTCCTATACGATTCAAACTAAGCTGAACCATATAGATAGCAATAATTTACAACTAACAACATGAAAGATAACAATTAATATCGAATTGCAAATTTATTAATCAAGAACAAGCAAATTTCAAATACCCATTAAATCAAAAAAATATAGTACTATCAAGATTTCAATTATAATACCAATAAACCAATAAAAGTATCTCATCAAATTAGGAAAGAACATCAAATAAATCAGTAATATGGAACAATTAAGTTAAGAAGAAGACTTATGAAATATACTCCCAAGAACACCTGAATAAACCCGGCTTCGACCCGCGATTCACCTTCGTTCTCGTACTACCTTGGATGCGAGACTAAGCTGCCCTCCAATGGCTATCTTCTCTTCACCAATTGCCCAATTACGAACTCACTCAAACGATCTCGCTCTTTGTATAATTGTTGGCTAAGTTGTGTGTTTTAATTAGAAAAATACGAGATGAATTTATAACCAATTGCATGAACTGAATTTGCGAATTTTTCTTGGCCAAAACTCTATCTTGTGAATCTGATATCTTCATCGCATTACTCATCCGAGGATTTAGATAGAATTGCGAGATTAATGGGATTTGGATGATTATCTTTTCATTGTGATTTGGGTCTTCTACTGACTTCACGCCTAACTCCTTCTTATCTTCTTATTATTTTTTTCTTTTTGTTTTGCTTCTTTTATTTGATGATGAAAGAGCACGTGAATGTGAATTAGATAACCACAAAATTTGGGCCTCCTTTGATGCTCTACATTAGCCAAATCCACTTCATTCTCCACTTTCTTTGCTATTAAAAACAAACAAAGTATTATTAAGTATAAATTATTATAATAATTGCTATAAAATAAAATACTAACATAAAATAAGAACTATAAATATTAAATTGACTAATTTCTTAAAATAAATAAAAGAAAACGATTATAAGACTAATATTAGGGACTAAAAATATGGTATATTATACACTTATCATGCCTTATTTAGATCTCGATAGTCGACATACATTTTTACCCTTTCATCCTTTTTTGGAACTGGGACGATGTTGGCGACCCATTTGGGGTATTTGGATACCTTGATGAAACCAACGGTTATTTGTTTTTGAACTTCTTCTTTTATTTTAAGAGCTACGTCGGGTTTCATTCGACGTAACTTTTGTTTTACATGTTTCATTCCTGGAATTAATGGTATAGTATGTTGAGCTATTTCTCTATTAATGCCAGGCATGTCTTCATATGACCAAGCAAATACATCGATGAATTCTTTAAGCAAGTTAATTAAATCGGTTCTTTCTTGTTCATTAAGTGTTAGTCCGATTTTAACTTCTCTTTTATTGGTTGAATCATTTGAGATATCAACCGTCTCAGTTTCTTCAATTATCGGTGTTTTCTTTTCAAGTGTCTCCATTGCTTTAATAAGTTCTTTGTCATTTTCATTGTTAGTTAAGCAATGCTCATCATCTTGGGTTAAAGAAGAACACAAGGAGTAAGGAGAAGAAGACATATTATTAAATTCTGAGATCGTTACATCAAAGAGGGATATGTCCTCAGGGACTTGATCACTAACTATCCTAGGAGAAGAGATAGAAGGAGGGGGTGTGTAGACACCTAAAAATGTCTCCCCAAAACCAAACTCGATGATGAACAACCTTTCAGCGCCATTATTTGTCGGGTTTAGTATTTAATCTTTGGAGTGCTTAAATCCATATTCAAATCCATATTTTCATAAACCAACCCAATTCCTAGCTCATTTCCCCAAACCTTCACTTATTTTCCTCTTTTCGTGCCTTTAAACCTAAAATAATTCATTTCGTATCCTTTAAAATCATTCATTTCGTGTCCTTTTTATAAAACATTTCATTAATTTTTTTTTGGTCCATAATCTGGGTCCAATGATTAAATAATTGGATGGGGCTTGAAAATATCTTTCCAACGATATATTATAAGCCCAAATCCGAACGAATAAGTTATAACCAAAATATTAAACTAAGCCCAAACCGAACCTAAGCCCACCTTACCTACGACCCAATGATCACGTAGAGGGTCCAAATTATTTAATCTCATTCCTAAAACAATTAGGATTAATTAGAAGCTTCTATAAGTTTCTAAAAGATCTTAATTATCCGTTTTGAAATTATAAGATTAAAGAGTTTGAAATTGAATAAAACTTTTCTTTTTTAAAATCCTATTTCTATCCGAATTGAAAGACGTTCAAAGATAGACATATATTATTTTTGTGCCTCATATTTTTTATCCAAATTTTATATGGTTGGATATCTCTTGAAATTATCTTTCCAATGATATATTATAATATCAATTCTGAGCTATAACGGAAAAGATATGAATAAAATGTCAAACTCTATTCAAAACTGACACCGTCTCACTATTTCAGCCATATCTTTTTGTTTATAAAATATTTTAATCTGATTCTAATTGAGTTAGAAATTAGACTTCAAGAGCTTTTCGAATATATCTTATTCATCTTATTACGATTTTTGGATCAAAAGATATGATAAAAACAAAAACTGCAAAAACTGCAGTCTATCGAGTTTTATTCCGATTTAATTCGGATCTTATCTTAATTCTTCGACCCTTCTTTTTTTCTCTATAAATAGAGGTCATATCTCCCCTTTTCCAATGATCAACAAGCTTGATCAAAAAATAATTTTCTTCTCCCTCTTTAGCCTAAACACTAGCCTCCCCATTCTTTCATTATTCCTTCCTTTAAGCACTCCAAGGAGTTCATACAATACCCAAAGTTATATATTTAAACCAAGGCGTGAAAGGTATGATTAACTGAGGGTTTGGACCAAATCAAATATACATTTATTTAATTTAATTTCCATTTGAGTTATATTTTTATTGAATTTACTAACAGTTTATTCATGATGTAGCAATTTAAAGGAACGCGCAAAATGTGAGTAATTAATTAATTTAATTACTCTTATTTTATTTTAATATTGCTAATATCATGATTAGGTTAATTTTATATTTGATTTGACTAAAGATATTATTGTTGAATTGCTTCCAATATTAATATTTATTCTATTTTTATTATGATCACCATATTGCATGTTTAAAGGGAATATGTAGTTGAAAATAACGCCTAATAAGATAATTTGGACAACCGGTTTAGGTTCCTTTTTAATCTTGTTGTTTAATCAAGTGATCACTAATATTTTAGAATTATGTGTGCATTTAATATTAAACCAATTTAGCTTAATAATAGTTGGAGAAAATTGAATATTTTGTTTGTATGCCTTTGAGATCGCATGAATCACTTTTCACTATAAGAATCGAGTAGAGGCCAATACGGGCGAATGTGACTCCATGACTCACTTCGTACCATCATCCCCGATCCTCCTTTTGTGGTTCTGAACCATATGGAGTTAGTAATCTCATGGATTATGAAAGAGGTGTAACCTTCACGGGTCAATCGTTGTTGCTTATCGTTGTCCCTTTATCGTGGTTGCCTTTTATGATTCGTGAACGGTTTACAAGTTCCTTAAAAACTTGTTGGCGGCTTCCTACTTTTCTTTGTCCCTAATTGTTGTCCCTAATCGTAATGTCAATTCCCACTTCCTATGAGTGCCAAGCATATTCAAACATGCTTTTACGTAGGCGCACTTCGAACGGCCCCTACAGGGTGCTATAACTAAAGATTTAGATGACTCTATAGGGAGAGACTCTAACTCTGAATCAAACTCAGACGACTCTTCGAGCATCGGTCCTTGCCCTATTGTGATAGAGATATTCCTTCCGCTTGGAGTAGTCATCTTGACGGTCTTGCACCACCCTTGTTGTGATCCTTCTGCTGGGGTGATTAGCTTTGAGGGATCAAAGCTTTCGCTTTGTAGGACTGTTTGGATGAGCGAGGATTTATCCTCTTTGCATGTTGGCTCATCTTTTTCTCGCCCGAATAGTAATCTGATAAGTGGTTTATTTGACCACTTATTGTGTTAATTTAAACCCGGTTTTGCAATCATTTCCCCTCTTTCTAACCCAATTTTGAATGAAAATGTTTTGTCTCGGCTTTCCCCCTCTTGGTTTGTGTTTTTCCATGTTTTGCATGTCTATGGACTCAATTTGGCAAGCTTTCGGTGCATGGTTTGTGTTTAAGGCAAGAGAATTAAAGAATGGAGAGGGCGCTCCAGCAGGAGCAGGCGTGCACCCCTCAGGAGCGGGCGCTCCGACCTTTCTGCCAACTTTCTGCCAAAGCTTCAAGAATTGCACATCCTGTGAGGAGCGGGCGTGCAGCCTTGAGGAGCGGGCGCTCCTACTTTCGGAGCGGGCGCTCCTCGCTGGGAAATCCGTTTTCTTTGACGGATTTCCCTATGTGTTACGGGGAGTATAAATACTTCCTCCTTTATTCATTTGTAACCTAGACAGATATAGCCTAGTTTTTAGAGACTCCTCTTAGTTTGAAACATTCCTTTTAATTAATTTAGCTTAATTTTCATCAATTCAATCATTGTAATAGTTGGTTTCAAGTTTGTTTCTCAAGATTGGCACTTTGTATTCAACAATTTCAAGCCTCAATTAGTAACTTCCTTCTACTTTTCTCCATTTAATTTATGATTTTATTTGTTGTTGCATGATATTTAAATCTTCTTAGTTCTTGATAATTTGTTATTGGATGATAGTTATTTCAATTGTTAATCATTTTTCCCCAATTATTGAAGAAGTTAGAACCCTAATACTTGTTTGCATGTTGATAAATATGAGTTGTGAGTAGTCTACTTGCTAGGGGTTGGGTGAAGCTCAACCTTTTGGGTTAATTATGAAAATGTGGGAGAAGCATTGATGCTTGTATTGCAATTAAATTGATTATATGAGATTTCTTGTTAGTTCTTCATTGATAGGATTAGCTACCCTTGATTTAGGAGCTTGATAGCATGATATGCTTAGTTTGACATGGAAATGTGAATGAAGCATGGCATTACTTATTGCAATTTGATTATGTATCTTCTATTGCTAAACTAATGAGGAATCTAAGTTTAGTAGTGTGAGTTGTTTCCTAATTGCATGAGGTTGATCTTACATATAGTCCTTGCTAAATCTTATCAATTTCACTCCCCATTTGTCTATTTGCCTTGGTCGAGTGGATCCCATTCCCTAGTGTCCTCAATCCATTGATTTAGAACCATTGTTTGTTTGTCTTCTTGACGAACCCCAAATCACCATTGACTTCGAATTAGCTTAAGTGTTAAGATCTTTGGCAACCATATCCCGTTCCTTGTGGACTGAACTCTTACTTGTCATTATGCTTGGTTTGTAAGGTGTTTGTTAATAAATGTGTTTGATTGAGTGTGGAATGTGCGACCGTTCTAACTCCCATCATAATCCCATGACATTAAAGTCAAAGCATGGGGGTGCTTTCTCCTTGTGGACAGGAGTTGGGATTTCGTCTATGAAGTAGCAATCTAAGAAAATCTCGAATCCCGGTTGCCTTATGCCATTTACGACAAAATGGTTCGGGAAAAACATAGCATGGATAGTCTTCTCCTTCTTTTATAAATTGTCCATTAAGGGTAAGAGGATACTGAGCCATTGTGATTGCTTTCTTGTGGATGCGAGCGTCCCTACGTGCCTTTGACTTTTCCTGGGCTCGCTTGAGATCTTCTCGAGTCGGTTCGAAACCAATTCCGAAAGTGTCTGATTTAGGGAGGCCAGGTGATTTCAACGGTTTTGCTATTCCTTTCTTATTTCCTAGGGTCATCCCAGGAAAATGTCCTTGCTTCTTTAGAATAGCGTTCACGATCATATTGGAGTGGGGGTCGTGGAAGAGAGGGGTCCTTTCATCCTCCTCGATTAAGGAGACCTCTTCATTAAAGCCCCACAAATATTCATCGTCTTCATCGTGCTCCACATTAATTATTGGATTCTCTATAGCTTTAATTCTCATAGGTGAAGCATCGATTGTAATGAAGCCAAGGGCGTCCCAACAATAGATTGAACGAAGCTTTAATATCTACTACTTGGAACGTAGTAGTGTGTTTTATCGCTCCCGCCGTTATATTCATAGTAATTTTACCAAGAGCTTGACAACGAGTGTTGTCATAAGCTCTTATTCCTTGCATTCACGGGGTTAGGTCTTCATCCCTTATGCCTAGCATTCTTGCAGTTCTAAGTGGACAGACATCAATGGCTCATCCATTATCTAAAAGAGTCATAGGGACGTTCATTCTCTTGCAAACTACTGTGGGGTTTAATGCCTTATAATGTTTATCACCTTTTGGAGGTAAATCCTTGTCGGAAAAGGTGATCAAGTTGATAGGACTAGGGAGATCACTCGTAAGGAAGTTAGCTAACTCCTCAGGAGTGGTGTCAGATTCTATCCCTATCTTGTCCAAGGCATTCATTACAGCCAACCTATGCTCTCGAGATGTTGCCAGAAGCTTCCATATGTTCATTTCAACCTTGGTTTTCTTGAATTGTTTGACAATGTCATTGTCTTCTATGATGGGTATGGGAACTTGTTGTGTGGTTGGCATAGGTTGTGTCGAAATAGGAGGTTGCATTCTTTCGGATCTTGTGAGGACGTCTATGGATTAATCTTCTTCAACCCAAAAGTCATCCATGACATATTAAACCGAAGGTGGAGGTCCTACCATGTTTTTCAAGTAAACGTCTTCTTCGTGCTGTCCCAAACTCCATTAATATTTACGTCTTCTTCTTATGGAACTTGGACTAGCCTCTTATCATCAATCATTTTCTGAATTAAATCCTTGACTTTAAAACAGTTTTCAATAATGTGACCCCCTGATTAATGATATTGACAATAAAATCTATCTGCCCTTTTTAACGATTCAAATGGTCTCGGTTCGAGAGGTTTGACCTCGCCACTCTCGGAGAGCATTTTGAACATTTGTGCGTATGGAATCCCAATTGGAGTGTAGAGTCTGTTACTCTTCTTGGGTTTATCGATTACTTGCAAAGGAAAGTGTTTCGCATCGTAGGTCATTCCCTTGGGTGTGAACTCTTTCCTAGGTTTATTTTTCGAGGGTGGAACCTCGTCATACTTCTTCAGAAGTTCTTTCACAACTTTGAGTGCTTCACGTAGCAAGTTTGATCCTTCCATCATGGACAGTGTAAGCAATTGTATGTCCTCTTTACTTGCTAATTCTGGAAGGTTATCCACGGCATCGAAAAAGATCTCCTCCTCTTCTTCGACAACATGGATTTCTTCGACAGGTTTGATGAGAGATGAGGGATCAACCTCGTTTTCCTCATCAGAGATGGCCAAGGACTGAGCGAGAGGCGCATTATCAATACTTGGCTTCTTACTGGCAGGGGGCAATGGTAGTTTGTTATTTTCTTTTAAGTCTTGGATAGCTTCCTTAAGCTTCCAACAGTTCTCAGTAAGATGGCCCCTGCCTTGGTGATACTTGCAATGTGCATTGAGGTTCCAGTTAGCCGTCCTTTTCTCGATTGGTCCCCAAACGGTCCAATAGGAGTTATAAGACCTTTTGCATTTAATCGGTCAAATGCGGTGTCATAACTCATGTCAATAGGAGTAAAGTTCCTCCTAAATAGTTTCTTTTGTCCTTGATTATTCATAGCAAGGACTTCACTTAAGTTAAAGGTACCAACATTATTTGAGTGGGTGCACTAGTAGAAAAAGTTCTATTTGTAGCGCCCTAGTAGTAACTGACATAAATTATGTTAGTTACAAAAAGAGTATTAGTAACTGGCATAGATAATGCGGGTTACAAGTAAACTTGTATTAGTAACTAGTATAACCAAGGTCAGTTACAAATAGTAGGTCAATGATAGGGTGACCAACTTTTCGTAAGGGGCATAATAAATGTCAGTTACAAATAATAAGTTAAACTTTATAGACCTTATTAATTGTAAGGGGCTTTATTAAGGCCGGTTACTATTATTAGCGCCCACCACTCACACTTCACTTGTATTTTTCTTTTTTTAATTTAAAAAAAAAAATTAGTTTTTTTTTTTTTTTTTTTTTTTTTTTTTTGAGGAAAAATTAGTATTTTACTTATCCCCAATTCCCAATTTTACTGAAGGAAAACATTGAAGAACCCTAACTTCTTACTGACTTCCTCTCCCCTCACTCTCATTCAAGGACCGGCGCTGCTCTCAGATCGACGTTGGCCGAACTCCGACGACGGCCGACCAGTGTTCGTCTGCTTTCCTTTAGCCTTCTCTGAGTTCTCTCTCTTCGACAAAGCAAAACTCCAGTCTTCAGGTTTAGTTTTTAATTAATCTATTTTTTTTAACTGTTAATTGAAATTGTGATTTCATTCATTTGTGAATATATGATTCTGTGAACGTAATGTATTTTTAATATTATAGTTGTGCGCCTTGATTCGAATTATGAACCCTAAGTTTGGCAAAATTCTTTTAATATTTCGATTCTGGTAGTCAATAATTGGTTTTTTGGGTTTGATTGCTTATAATATTTCATTTATGTCGTTCTATTGTTGAGAGGGTGGCGAAATTACGAATGTCCGACCTTTCTATTGGCTGTATTATTGGGGAGCGGGAGGGGAAGGATTGGATGTCCGGTCACCATTGGGGAGCAGGATGGGAGGAATTGGATGTTCGGCCTTGGGTTGGGGAAGGGAAGGGGAGTAAGTGGATATTCGAAGGTCATTATGTCTATGTTTATTTGTAAAGGAAAACTTGAATTGACTCGTGACTGTCAAAGAGCTTTGTCTAATTAATACTAAATTGCTAAAGTATCAGTTTTGTAGCCTGATGAACAGAGTTTTGCAAAGGTGTATTTCTGCCACCAGACCATCAATGTTAAAATGAGATGTGATGGTTAGTTACCCAACTTGTCTCTCTATGTGTTGTATAATATTGTGTAGAATTTATTATGATTAATTTGTAATTATCTTCTAAATGTATTCCATCTTATTGTCATGGAGCAGTCATGGGTTTTTGCTAGTTTATGATGTAACGAGTCGTCATTTAATAGTAAAATTCTATCCATTAGAATCCCTCGGCCTAGGATGTTATGCTATCTATATTTTACACTATTAAAAAAATTACATGAACGTTTAATCTTTCTCAATGTAATATATGGTCTTTACATATATTGGCTTATGTGAAGTGGACCTGAAAATCAGAACTGAATTCGGAACTGAAAATCATAACTCAATTCGGAACTAAAAATCAGAACTGAATTCGGAACTGAAAATCATAACTGAATTCGGAACTAAAAATGAGAACTGAATTCATAACATAATTCAGAGCTGAAAATCAGAATTAAATTCATAATTGAAAATCAGAACTGAATTCAAAGCTGACTTTCAGAACTTAATTCAAAGCTTATTTTTATGTGCGATCTTGAACTTATTTTTATGTCCTGTTGAGCGGGTCATTGTTGTTATCAGTTTGTGTGTTGTCATTGTTCTTAGTCTTGAATTGTGATTACTGATGTTTGAGATGATAGCTATTCTTTCCTTTTGAAGATCTGTTCCTATATTGTGATTATAGATGTTTCAGATTAGTAATTTGTGTGCTGTCATGGTGTGTTCCTTTATTGGGGACACATTGCTCCAATATTGCAACTTTGTTTAAGCTACCTTTAGTGTGACACTGTGAGCTGGCTAAAAGTACAGGGAAAAGAAGAAAAATTCTATCTCAGAATCAATTAGACTTGAGGGTGCTGCATGGAGTGCGTAACTTACTTCCTCGGAGAATGATAGGAAATAAACTAATGATCAGATTAGATTGTTTTGATTGAGAGTAACTCACTCGTAGCGCATGCCAATAAGACTGAAAATCTGTGTGGCACAGGCCACTACACTCCTGATAGTCCAGTAAGCAGCAGTAGGAATGTGTGTCATAGCAACAGATAATGGCGGCAGCTCAGCTCAGATGTATTGCTGAGGGAGCTACCTGAACTCAACAATCCTCTTTGTAGGTAGATGCTTAAGGAGAGCCACAGACTTGGCGAGAGGGTGACTAGAGAAGAGCTTAACCACCAACCCAAACTCTCCATAGGCTATTGCTAGTGCCCTTAGAGCTATGGCTACCTTTGCATCCCATGAATAGTTTGACAGCAAGCTGAGAAGTGCCAGTTGTCGCATGTGCATCTCCTCCTCCCTCACATTTGCATGTTATCTGCCAGGATACAGAACATATGTTATGAAAACATGAAATTATATTTGAAGATAAGACTTTTTTTTTGGCTC
Organism: Chenopodium quinoa; assembly: GCF_001683475.1. Lineage (NCBI taxonomy): Eukaryota > Viridiplantae > Streptophyta > Magnoliopsida > Caryophyllales > Amaranthaceae > Chenopodium > Chenopodium quinoa. Next base: position 173,988 of record NW_018742204.1, on the reverse strand, counting down.
ATTTAAAATCAGTCTAAAATTCAGAACTGAAGCTCAAAACCGAAAATCAGAACTGAGATAAGTCTGAAACTTAGAACTGAAGCTCAAAACTGAATTTCAAAACTGAAATCAGTCTGAAATTCAGAATTGAAGATTAGAACTGAAATTAGTGTTAGTTTGTTTTATTAACGTGCATACTTGTACTCCTACACGGCTACACCTTCTCATGTGTTAAAGTAGCAAGGATGAAATTTACCTCAATTGTTGTTGAAATTCTCCCATCAAAGGTAAGATCTATACATACCTTTTTGTAAATTCAGTAGAATCTCGCTGGAACAGTTTAGAGTCAGTTTGAAGGTCTGACTTCTCTGGGATTGTTCTCCTTCATAACAGATGATTTTTAGGTGATTCTTTTTTTGAATTTGGGTTATTTTTTGTCTACTCTGTTCCTGTAAAATTTCAGAATTTTTTGAGTTTGGCTGCTATTAAACTGGATTGTTTTCTGAAAACTGGTCAATTTTTATTCAATTTGGTATATGCTTCTTTTTTAGAGGGTTTTTCTTAGAGCTGTGTTGAGATTTTTGCTGGGATATTCCTGTGAAGTTTAAGGTGTTTTAAGAGTATTTTGCTTATATAAATTTCATCCTTGCTACTGTTATACTGTGTGGTTTTTTTTACTCTGATTTGTGCACATATTTTGTGTTAAAAACATATGGGTGAAGAGGCTATAAACAAACTTATGTAAAATTTCAAGAGAAACTTGATATAGTGGAGGAAAAGTTGATTAATAGATTATAAGCTAGGTACGATGCCTTTGCTAAGTTGTTACAATAAGAAGAAGAAAAAAATGGAAAGATAATGATGATGAGTATTCAAGTATTCTTTGCATATTCTAAAGCTAGTGACGGACAGTATTAAGTATTTCAAGTTAGTCTAGATGTTTGAGAAATAGATACCTTGTTATTTGTTCTTGGAAGATGATATGAATTTTTTAGTCTAGATGCATGTACAAATATCAGATTTAGAATAGCAAGTATGGGTGCTTTAATTGTGTTTCCTGCCATTGATTTTATGTAAAATTTAATAACTTTCCTGGTATGGTAGTTCTTTATATATATGACTGTTCTTCATGCCATATGCAAAAGAAATATCCACCATGTTTTCCTAATACCTAATAAAATACATTTTGATGTGTGCTAGTGTCACTATATATTTTCTGAAACTCTTCTAGATGTTGAAGCTGTAAGTGTTGATCTCCTTTTTCCAATGGCTTACTACCGAAATTTAATTTGAGTTATATATACTTTGTAAATTTTTATTTTCAGGACATGACATGTCAATTTGAGTTCAAGAGATTAGTTGATCAAGGTGGTGCATGCTTTCTAGTAAGTTTCCGAGCAATGGTCAACTCTGATTTTCCGTGCACGTAAAAGTTAATACGGAGAGACAAAACAATGTGAACAACAGACAGAGTTATGTGAGAGACAATATTGGGCCTTGTGAGAGACATGGTTGTAATTTATAAGTACATCATTTTCTTGTAGAGCTGATGATATATATGTAGATTTTAATTAAATTGAGCCTTACATTGTTTAGGATATATAATCTTTGTATTTATCATAAAAGTGAATTAATATTGTATAATGTTTCACATAATAAAAAAAAATGTAGCGTATTAGTGGGGTGAATACAAGTTATGTGAAATTATTTGGAGTACGTGATTTGTTTGTTGAATTGTAATAGGGTGTAACAGGTTTTAACCATTTGTGGTTGGGTCGTTCGGTAGGATTTGAATCAAATATATATATATATATATATATATATATATATATATATATATATATATATATATATATATATATATATATATATATATATATATATATATATATATATTAGTAACTAGCGTAATCTAATGCTAGTTACTTATAGATTTTTTTTTAAAGAAAAACTAAAACTATTTATAACTGGCGTTAGGCTATGCCATTTACAAAAATACACTATTTGTAACCTGCGTAACTTAACGCTAGTTATGAATAATATGCTTTCTAACATGAAAATAGACTATTTGTAACTGGCGTTGGGTTAAGTCAGTTACAAATAGTACATTATTTGTAACTAACATTAGCCGGTTACGAATAATTTTTACTAGTTGTAACGGTGGCATTCGCAACCAACAATGCCAGTTACAAAAAGCCAATTTTGCCAGTTACAAATAGCATTTTTTCTACTAGTGGTGGTTTTGGAAGAAGAAGGATTGTCGTTCTTCTTGCCTTTCCAGCCACTGTTGGAGTTATTGTTAGCAGCTTTCAACTTAGCCAGGTCGTCTTCAATATTAATTCCGATGTCGTAGACGGCCTTGAAGGTATGGAGATTATATTTGTATTTGAAATGCTTGGAGTACTTCTCTTGAAGGTTTTTGATGAATAACCCTACGGACTCTTTTTCGCTTACACCTCAATCATCTTATCAGAGGTTTCTCTCCATTTATTAAAGAAAGAGGTGAAACCTTCATTCTCTTTCTGCTTGAGGATTTCAAGTTCCGTATAGTCGGTCTCAACTTGAATATTAATTGCATTTTTATCTATCAATGAAAGCGTTTACTATGGACTCCCAAGTAGAGGTTCTTTCTTTCTCGAGAGAAAAGAACCATTGTTGGCAAACGGTTTCGAGAGATAGTGAGAACAGAGAGGGAAACACCTTCTTTTCGATACCCTTAATACTCATTATTGTTTCGAAGGCTCTTAGATGAAAGTAAGGGTTATCAGTTGCTTTGAATTTTGGGATGTCGTTGGCATTGAACTTCTGCGAAAGAAGATCCTTGTCCATCGAGACCCCTTGTGAGTTAATCCCTTGAAACTTGTAGTCTCTAGACAGTTTTCTCAGATTCTCTTGCATGAAGTCCTTTGTTGTTGTTTCACAGGATCATCAATCTTGAGGGTTAGAACCTTTAACACCTCATTCACAGTAATCAGTTGGTTCCTGAGCTCATTGACTTCCTCTTGAGTTGCCATTATTGTCTTAGCTTTCCTCCTACGAGCGATGGGTTTGTCGAAAAGTTGGACTTGGATAAAAAGATTTTCTTTGATTAAACGCTCTTCCTTTTTTGACCACGCGCTGTAAATCAAACCATTTTTTGTTTTAATTATTTGACTCAAATTGACCTTGACTTTACGATATAAAAGAGAAAAAGCAAAAAATGTAGGTGCGTATTTTTGGCAAAAATAAGGTATATATTTTTTGGGATTAAGTATAGGGTTTAAAAAAGTTAATTTATTTGGAGGATTAATGTCCGACTTACCCCCCCTAAAAAAATGACGGAAAAAACGCGTATACAAGACTCCCTTAGGCATGGTCAAAGTGTATATAAGTGTGTGCTTTATATAGTGAGTGTAAGTGACATGCTTTGACTCTTGTTTAAGACCATGGGACTTAGTGCTTAGACTCAATTAATGACTTAATAAGGTATAATTACCAGTAAAAATTAACCGAATCGATTGGAAAACTGCTTAATTAGACATAAAGTGATGACTTGAGCGATAAATCGAACTGTCGTCAAAACGACAGGACTGGCGCCTCTCTTTGTAGTGTAGCGCCAGACGACAGGACTGTTTCCAGGCGCTACACTCCACAGAGTGACGCTACAGTTCAATTTTTGGCGCCATTGCTGGAGCGTCGATCTGAAACTGTTTTCGGTATTATTACTCTACAGGGTATGCCTAAAGTCGTACTAAGTCAACTCTAATTAAATATTAAACTTTATTTACTCAAATTAATTAATTAATTAATTAGGCAAAGTTATTTTAGTCATAAATCAATTTATTTATTTAATCTTAGCACAAGTCAAACAAACGGTTAGGAAAAAAAACACATAGAGTATGCACAACCAATAATGCACAATTAGTCAAGTAGGCACAACATGATGCAATGAGTTTGTAACCTAACCATGGCTATAGTTATCTAAAGTTCGGGATATGGGTTAGTCAATAGAGGGTCCATGGTTAATTGTCCGGATGCACCGCGCTGAAGCCTAATCGTGAAGGGTTGGCGCGAGTGGATGGGACGCCGCGAGTTTAGAAAAACTCGCTTCCATGGTTTGGTGAATTCAACATTCTCGGTTGTACCCTTTGTTGCTCAGAGCGTTCAATCAGGTAGATGGAGCATGAATTCCCAGAGGGTTGGGTTTCAGAAAAGTGAGAAAAACTTAATCAGGAAGTAGGATCGAGCAAACAGTGCTAAAGACTGGTCAAAATCAGAACGCATATTTCTGGCTCGGTATTGGAAGAACATGGCGCCAGCAAACAGAGGCCAGTGCCACCTTTTGGCTTTAGCGTTTGGCGACAGAAGCTGTCGCCTGGCGCTAATGTCAAAATGTTGGCGCTAATCTTTGTTCGCTGACGCTAGTTTCTACATGCCTCAGCAGCTTTCTGTGCTCGATAAAATTTTCCAGTTTCGCGCAGCATTATTTCGATCCTAGTTATGAAAGATATTCCTCAAATTTCCTACGTACGTGTAAAAATCCTATGTTTTAACTCATTACGGATGGTCTTTCCAATGAGATCTTTTTTTACGCATATGACAATAATGTTAATCAAAATTACGCACATGAAATACTTAGAACTTTTCGAGTCTCATCCAATCATTCTAAATCATTGCCGAAATAAATTTCAGGAATTAAAATAGAAATCCTCCCCAGTGGAGTCGCAAAAAACAACAGGGAATATTTCAAGCGTTATCCCTAGCTTGAACCCCACTGTGATCATACACTAAAGTACGGTGGCGTCCAAAGGGAAAGAAGATAGAGCAAAAGAGTCGCCAACAAGTTTTAGGAACTTGTAAACCGTTCACGAGGTGAATGTTACACCCCTTAACGATCCAAGAGATCGTCAAATCCAATAGGTCTTGAACCATGACTGGTAGTTCGGGGATGAAGGTACAAATCCAACCTAAAAGAGATTGAACCTGCCCCAAAAATAGGCCTCTACTTTATTCTGATCGTATTCATGTGCGCTTTCTGAGTAACATGCAATCAATAGGATTAACCCTAAACCTGTTTATCTATGTTGGTTGAATATTAATGCACAAATAAAAATATTATTGGCGATCACTTGAATTATAATCAAATTAACCCTAAACAAGATTAATAATTATCTTATTAAGCGTGATTACAAGTACAAATTCCCTTTAAACATGCATAAAAGGCGTGATCAAGCAATAATAATAAAAATCAAGCAACTTAATAATAATAATCATAATAACAATTATAATAAAAATAATTAAAATAATCATGTTAAAGCATAATAATAGCAAGATCCTAGGCATGATACTAACAAGATTAATAACAAACCCTAGCATGTCACTAAGAAATAAAAATCATAGCTTTAACCCTAACATGATACTAACAATCATAAATATTAGGAAAGACAATAAAAGACATCATAAAAATCATAACTGATATTATATTCTTTACCCTAAACATGATACTAGGAATTTATTGTTGTCACCCTAAACATCAAATTAAGAAAAGCATCCTAACATGATACTAGGAATCAAAATAACATCCTAAACATGATTTCTACATCATAATATCAATGAATCAATTAAAGAACTTACTTGGATGCCTCGTACCTCTTTCTAATAACAAAATACACGCGTTAGTAACTTCAAGGAAAATATAAACAACAATTAAATTAAATAATAGAGATTTGGGACCAAACTCTCAGAAATTAAAACCTTTCACGTCTATGGCGAAGACAACTTCGAATAATGCTAGGTGTGTCTAGGTCTTGTGAATGCATAATTTTGTATGAAAGTTGATTTAGAAAAGAGAGAAAAAGAAAGCTTTAGCTTTGAGAGAGAAAAGAATTAGAGAGTTGATGATCTTTGATGAGAATTGAGCAGAATTGATGATTGAAAACGGAGTTTTTAGGAGGCTATTTATAGAGAAAATCAGCCAAAAAGATAGAAAAATAAACCAAAATTCTGACGTGAAAAAACGAAGTTAGCGCCAGACGCTGACATTCGCGCCAGACGCTAACGCTAGCGCCAGGCGCCAAGCTTAGCGCTAGGCGCTAACCATTTTTTTTACGTGTTTTTTGAATTCAGATAAAATTTAACCGTACAGGAGGATAAAATCGTATTTTCCTCAAAAACGCTCTTTTATTCCTGATTAAAATTCCAAAAAGTCAACAAAAGTCAATTTATCAATGCTAATTGAATTAGGAATGAAAAGAACCTTCTAGAAGAATCTAGAAGACTAAAACCATTCGTAATTGCATTAGGAATGATAAATCCATATTAGGCCCTCCTCTAGATCATTGGGCCGCATATAGGGCTCAAACCAGGCCCAGTTTAGTAATTTGGCCATAACTTTCTCATTATTCATCGGAATTAGGCTTATAATATATCGTTGGAAAGCTCTTTTCAAGCCCCATCCAACTACACCATTATTGGACCCATATCATGGACCAACCAAACTGGATTGACTGTTTTCTTAAAATAGGTTTTCAAAAACAGAGAGAAAAGAAAAGAAATTAAAACTATCCGCAACACTAAACTTTCCACACTTTCACTTCATTCGATTACGATTCGACGTGAAAAGTACTCATCACCGGGTTTGGTTTTGGGGAGACACAAATGGGTGTCTATAGCGAGTTTGTAATACCCCATATTTTTAAGTATTTTATAAATTATTTAATTAATTGTAAAATATAATTTTAGGTCAAATTATTTTAATTACAGGGTTAAATAATCCAACGTTTAATTTTTAGGTCAATATGTATTTTATTTAAATGTAGCCCAACTATATAATAGACCCAATTATCCTACTTTTATTTTTAGGCTAACTATCTTTTAAAACAAGTCCATAATTTTAATGAAGCCCAAACCTATTGTAGGGAATATTTCAAGCATCCCACACTCGATCCCCACTGTGATCATACACTTAAGCTTGGTGGCATTCAAAGGGAAGGAAGCTAGAGAAAAAGAGTCCCCAACAAGTTTTAGGAACTTGTAAACCGTTCACAGGGTGAAGGTTACACCCCTTCGCGATCCATGAGATCGCTAACTCCATAGTGGTTTGGAACCATGACTGGATATTCGGGGATGAAGGTAAAAATTTGTAACACCCCAATAATTTTCTCTTTAAACCTGTGAGGACCCTGAACAATATTCAAGAATTACTGGCGTGCTACCGCCGAGTGTTCAAACATTAAGGCTATATCAGAAAATAGCATCGGAAAAACTAAATCAGTTATAAATAAGTTTCAAAACCAATAACCAAAACCAAATTTAATCTTACAACTTGGAACCATTAAGGCCCTTATTCAAAACTCAAACCAATAGAAGTAGTATAAAGTAAAATTGATTTTAAATAACTTCAAAAGTAAATAACAATAAAAAATAAGAAAAGCAACCAACACTCCACTTAAGATCCCACCCCCTAGATACTAATGCTGCATGTGTAAGAACCTGTGGTTAATTTGCTCCCCAATATTATAAGTGTAAAAATTGGATCGTCACAGGGTCATTGAAAGGCGAAGGCCATAACCAAATAAAGACACTCAAAGCACGCAATCAGCAAAGCTGAATACATACAAGCTGCGAAACATAATAAGAAATCCCTAGTATGCTAATAATAATCAATCATCACACATCATTAATTTGTAAACTTAACACATGACTCAACTATCAATTTACTAAGATTCCACTAGTTAAAAGTAGTTAACTCATCATTTTTATTCATTGGATTAAGCAATAGACAAGGTTGTCCAACCCATGCTCCATATCAATAAAAGAAAACCCCATGTCTCCTTTCGAAAACATCTATCAATAAAACATCCAACGACCATGGGCGCGACTCCATGACCGTAGCTAGTATGAGATCTCATCTAACTCCTAGTTTTGAAATTATTTGAAATAAGAGACTCGTAGATCAGACGGCCTCGAGAAAAGTGCACGTCTAATACCTCGTGTACCCCAACCCCTAATTTTCATTACTCCAGATGTGCACAAATTTAGAGTTTTATTGCTCATCCATATTGCACTTTACGTGATTTACAAGTTTAGGCTTAGTGGTGACTCACTTGCAAATAACACAATCAATCCATTATCAATTCAATAAAGTAAAGAAAACTTTCAAATTTCAATTCTTGAATTATTAGTGACAAGAAACATTTATTATTTAATCCTTTAACTACCTCGGTGTATAAACACCTTGAGTGCATAAGGCACCCCACAAACTTAGCCTCGTCATATAAGACTTAAATTCTTCCTTTACTCATTTTGTTTCCATAATCATGAATGAGTAATAAATTAATCATTTCACCAATCACATACCTTTGCCTCTGAGCGCACCTTGCATAATTAGAGCATAAACAATACATGCAATATAAAATAGTGCACATCATACGGAAATCACAATGTATAACCAAAGAATTTAGCCCAGTCATCCCTATACATGATACTAAGTTCTCGATCCGTCCTTAAACATGCACCTAAAAGCAAGGTTTTGTAACTCGTACGTACCTAGTGTAAACAACTCGGTTGACGACTTTAAAAACTAGAAGTCGCCTTCTACAAAGTTCTCTCCTAAACCAAACAACGAGAAATAAATCAATACCCAAGCAAATAAATTTACAGCAATACTAAACTACTTTAAAACCTCTTAAACCATCAAAATAAAGCTTTTAAATTGTTTCCATTTGTTAATAATAATAATATAACATCCCAAATATAAGTTTATATATTAAAATTATGATAATATAGTTTATAACATGAAATTCCAGCAGCTTTAAAGTAAGTAAATAAATCTGAAATTTTAGTTTAAGTATATAAAATAACCCCATAAGCATACTTACTTGAAATTATCATTATATAGCAAGTTAGTGTGTTAAAAACCTAAAAATATACCAATTCAATGCAATTAAAAGTTTCAAAATAAAAGTATACAAATCTGAAAATTTATACTTGAGGTTGTAATTTAAAGTTTAAAGCTTTTTAATCATATAATACCCACAATAATTATTATATAGGCTTATAAGCATAAAAACATGAAACTAAAACAATTTGATCATAAAAAAATTAAAACTTTAATAATCTGAAATTTTATAAATTATCAAAATAATCATGCTTTAACATAATTTAGTCATAATATAATTAGATGGCTTAGTTAACACGTTTAAAACCCTAAAACCAACCCTAAATTTTATACATACATAAATCTGAAATTTTGTATTATAATTTAAACATATCAAAATTCATATATTCATAATCTTTTGCCAATTATATGCATAATCAAATCATAGTAATAACAATTTAAAAACAATATTTAAACGAAGATTAAAACTTGAGTTATATTAATAAAACAAAAGAAAAAAAAAGAAGGAGAGAGAGAGGGGCGCACTGTCGCTGGTGGGTGGTTGGCTTGGTGGCGTGTGGTAGTCGGCGACGAGCAGCAGGGAGGTGGGGCGTCGGATGGCAGCAAGCAGCAAGGTGAGTTTTGTTTTTTTTTTCTTTCTTTGTGGATACGTGAAAGGGGAGGAAGAAGTGAGGGTGGGGGGAGAAAAATAAGGTTTTTGGGGTTTATATACTTTGTGGGCTTGGTCTCCAAAGTCAAGTAGGAATATAATTTGTACATTGGGCTTAGATAAGAGTTTAAGCTCTATTAATTTACATTTGGGCTACTAATACCATTGATACAATATGTTGGTGCATAGAAAATGAATTTAAATTAAATTAGTGCTTATTAATTTAACATAGTTCAAATAAATTTTGCATAAAATAATTTATTTAATGAAAATAGTAAAATATTTGTTTAAATAATAGAAAAAAAAAATAATTTATTCTAAAATTATGGGGGATTACAAAATCCAACCTAAAAGAGATTGAACCTACCCTAAAAATAGGCCTCTACTTTATTCTTCTCATATTCATGTGCACTTTTTGACTGACATACAATTAATAGGTTAACCCTAAACCTGTTTAATCTATGTTGTTTGAATATTAATGCACAAATAAAACAATTATTGACGATCACTTGATTTAAAATCACATTAGCCTAAACAAGATTATTAATTATCTTATTAAGCGTGATTACAAGTTCAAATTCCCTTTAATCCTAGAAGAGAGGGCGTGATCAAGCAATAACAATATTATCAGCAAAAACAATAATAACAATCATCATAATAATAATATCAATCTCATCAAAGCATAATAATAGCAAGATCTTAAGCATGATACTAACAAGATTAATAACAAATCCTAGCATGTCACTAAACATAAAAGATCAAAGCTTTATCCCTAACACAATACTAACATGATAGAAGAAAATAGGAAGCAACCTAAACATGATACAAGAAAGCAATAAAAGCATCCTAACATGATACTAGTATTTAAAATAATCTAAGCATGCTTTCTATATCAAATGAATAGTTAAATTACTTACTTCGATGTCTCGTATCTCTTTCTAATAACAAAATTCACGCATTAGTAACTTCAAGGAAAATATTAAATCAAACAATTAAATAAAATAATTGAAATAGAGATTTGGGACCAAACCCTCAGAAATTATCAATCTTTCACGTCTAGGGCAAATGCAACTTCAAACTTTGCTAGGTGTGTTTAGAACTTGTGAATGTGGAATTTTGTAAAAAGGGAAGGTTTAGAAATAGGGAGAAGACTAAGCTATTTCTTGAGAAATAATGATGATTGTTGATGATTGTGAATGCCGAAATACGGGGAAATACGACCCTATTTATAGAGAAAATAGTCCGGAAACGATAAAAAAGTATTAGAATTTGAAATAGAATAAAACTGGCTCCTATCGCCAGCAACAGGATCCAGCGCGAAACTACAATCATCACGCATGGCGACAGGGTCTATCGTTTGACGACAAGTTTGTCGTTTGGCGCTGGTTAAAAGATAAAACGCGTTTTTGTATGGAATCCTTTTCTTAATATAATTAAGCAATTAAAATCTGTGTTTATCAATTTTAAATCAAATTTTATCATAATAATACACTTGTTTTTATTTCAAATCAAATTAATTATTTTTCTAAAAGATAATTATCAAGTCTAACTCTATTAGAACTCAAAATAACCTTCTAGATTATTCTAGAAAATCAGAATATCCTAATAACTTTAGGAATATTAATCAATGGGCCCTCCACTAGATCATTGGGCAATAAAACCATTTTAGACCCAATTTAGTATTTTGGCCATAACTTCCTCATTATTCATCGGAATTGAGCTTATAAAATATATCATTGGAAAGTTCTTTGCGATCCCGATCCAACTACATTATTATTGGACCCTTATCATGAACCAAGATAAATTGGACTAGATATTTTCATAAATAGAGTAGATTTTTGAAAACAGGAAGAAAGATTTTATTATAACGATCGTAACACAAGACTTTTCACACTTTCACCTCATTCGATAATCAAGTAACGTGAAAAGTATTCACCACTGGGTTTGGTTTTTAGGGAGACACATATAGGTGGCTACATCATTACCTATTCTAAACCTATCATTACCTACTCTACACTATAAATACTCATTCAATCTCCAAAATTTCCCCACACATAAATCAACAAAGTCAAAAGGTTAGTCTTTTTTCTATTTTTCCTTTTCTTATTCCTTATTTCTTTTATTATTTTTATTTCTTTTCATTGGTTTCCCCTTGTTTTCACATGGAGTTATGAGAACCGGTGTTGTTGTTGTTGCGTCACTAGACCCCACCGCCACCACGACTTCCGGCCATCGGCACTGTTGCCGCCTAGCCAGCGTAGCTAACTGATATGGCACTCATTTGATGAGCATTTAGGTTGTTTTTACCCTCTTTTCATAGATTTCTTTCTTAATAAATGCTTATTTTTATGCTTTTCCTTTTATTTCTCTTTTCTCTCTTGTTTTGTGTTGTTATGGTTTTTCTTGTGTTTTCTCCTTTATTTCTCTTCTTTTCGTGGTTTTAGGTATTGAACAAGGTTTTGGTCTCGATATTGATGATTTTCCAAGTTGGAATATGCTTGTGGAGTAGGCTCATAACATTGAGGAAGTTCAAGATGCAAGGAAGTGGATGCTGTTTCGGGGTTTTCTGATGTCCTGCGGGAGAGTTACAATTCCGAGACTGGAACCGGACGCCTGTACCTGCAAAATAACGGAGACTCCTGAGAGCTCCGCCTCAAACGGTCAAGTTAGTACCTGATTAAGGAGTAATTAATACGGAAATTAAAGTAATAAGACCTCTCTAGGTGAGAGTGTTTAATGTTGGTAATCTGCTTTGTTAGCGAGATTAGCCGGTTATTAGTGTTCCGTAATGTTTCTGTTCTTCTCTGTTCTTCAGGTGAGATTAATTGCTTGATCAATTGCCTCTCAATTGCTTGATGTTTTCTTGATCTCTTAATTAATGAGGATTAATTAAGTATTTATAGTCTTGAGAAGCGTGCCACTCTCTAGGTTTAGGGTAAACCTAGGGCTGACCGGGCCTCTAGACAGGATTGGGCCTTGTTGGCCGGTTTTCCCATTTGGAATGGGTGGACACGTGGCGTGCCTCGATTGGTCCGTAGAGGACGTATCTGTGATTGACACGTGGCAGGCTCCTATTGGCCTTCGTGAAGGACACGTGGCGGAACCTGGTTGGTCCACTTGTCAGACGGTGATTGGTGGATAAAAATCCCCTAATCATTTGCCCCTCACAGGTGGCACGTGACTGGTCACGTGTCGCCTGTGACAGGTGTCGCACGGTGACAGGCGACGGCCTGCTACAGGTGTCACCTTGCAAACGGCCGCGAGATTTTCCGGCCCAAATTTTGAATTTGGAAGCGACCCTTCGCCTTCTCACTTTGCCTATATAAGGAAGTGCTGACTTTGGTCATTTTCACATTTGAGAACTTTGCGAGAACATTCGGACCCCTGAACTTGCTCTGACATTTCGGACTTTTTCTGCCTACCGCCTGTTCTGACAAGCCGACTGCACCGGATTTCCAGAACTTCATCAACCGTCACTCGTTCAGGTAACTCAGTTCTCTTACTCTTAGTTTTCTTTTTATTTTTTGAAATGGCACCACGGAAGCACACGACACGACCTAAGTTAGTGATCAGCCGGTCACCGGGGACGGCTGAATCTAGGACTAGGAGTGCCGCCTGCCCTTTTCTGGACCCATCTTTGCCCTTTATACAAAGTCCGACTGTATCTGTATCTATGCAGAACGTGATGGCCAGAACAAAAAAGACTGCTATGATATCAAACTCAGACGGCTCCTCCCAAAGGGTGCTCATTAGTGAAACATCTGACCAGGCGCCAGATGTAGAATTGAAACGAGGCGGCTGCCAAGCCGACAGTTCTGAGAGAGGGGCCAAGGTGGTCCCTTCCCATCTTACCGTTGATATGTCTAATTTTCCTCCTGCTCCTTCTAAGGGAGAGGAGGCGGGCCCCTCTGGGAGAGGGGAGGAGTCGTCCTCTTCGGACTCGTCAGAGGACGAGTCCGAGTCCAGCTCTTCTGGCCACAGTTCTCCAGGCTCAGAAGAAAGACATAGCCGCCTACAAGAGGCGAGACTTTCTCATGCAGTTGAGAAGGGGGACAATTGGGCGGAGCCGTCCGCCTCTTACAGAGAGGAAAACGCCCCCTACTACTGCATGGTACCCCGGGGCCGGATCGCAACCATGCAAGACAAAGTGGAGAGCTTTATTGCTAACCACAGAATGGGCCCGGAATTTTTACTGTTCGTGCCGGATCCAGAAGACACTGTCGTCTGGCCGGCTGGTACCAGCTATGATGACGGCTGCTTTGGCTGCTATGTGGCGGCTATCAAAGCTGGACTGCGCTTCCCATTACATCCGGCTGTTCAGCGGATTTTAGATGGGTATGATTTGGGGTTATGGCAGTTAGCCCCCAACTCTTGGGTAAACGTACTCGGCTATGTGGCCGGGTGCGAAATGTACGGGGTGGAGCCAAGCTTTGAGGCTTTCGCCCACATGAACTATCTCAGCCGGACCCCTAAGTCGGGAGGTACCGGCTGGTATCAATTAACAAGCCATAGGGGTTACCTCATGACGAGAGGTAAGGCGAACAAATGGAAGGATTGGCGGAACACCTTCCTTATCATTGAGGGTTCAGACACGGAGCTGAACCAACGTTTTAACAAGTGGAATAGGGATCCGCCTCTTCTCGCAGGCGGCCGCAGCATGCCGCCTGTTCCCCCAAAGGCTAAAAGAGAGATCCTAGACAAAGGACTCTTCAAAGTAGAGACTAGGGTGAACTCTACTTCAGGGGTACGAGAGCAAGTACCCCTAAACTGCGTCCCGAGCTTCAAGTGGCTCTATGACGAGTACTTTTTGGCCGCCTGTGGCCTCAGCAGTCGGTGCTCTAGAGGTAGCCGGCCTGACAAATACTCTGTTTTTTTTTTCACGCCTTGTTTACTTGGGATCTTTACTAACTTTGCTGTTTATTTTTTGCAGCTGACGCCATGAGTAAAATAACAGCATCCAAGACTGCGGCGGCCATGTTGCGGGCCTCTCTCATGCAACAGTCTTGTGCCGACTCCCCCAACAAGGGGGCACCCTTGGTAGGCTTCGAAAAACTCTTCCTCTTTTAGGAGCTGTCTTATGCATATGCTAACTCTTTTTGTTTTCAGTCTGGCACTCCAAGAGCTTCTTCCTCGCAACAGCCGGACCCCAAGGCCCGGAGGACGACTGTTGCAAGCTCTCCTGGGTCTTCCAGGAAAACAGTGGCGGCTGAGAAGCAGCCGGCCACTTCTTCTAAAACCCCGGCGGGGCCGCCTAGAAGTATGGACAATCACTTGTAAAAACTTTCACACTTGCTTCCTTCTTGACTAGGTCTAACTTGCTTTTTTTTACGCTTGATGCAGCCGGCCCTCAGGGGCTTGACTTGGTTGAGGTAGCCAAGTCCATGATCAAAGTAGTTCCTCCATCTGAAAGGGAGGCGGTCAGGGGTGCCGGCACCCTTGACCTTGATGGGATTTCAGGGGTCCTTGCTGAGGTATACTTAGCATATTTTTGAGTATTTGAGTTCCAGGACGCCTGTTATCTTTTTGTTTGGAAACTGACGCCTGTTTTTTTTTTGTACTTAGGCCCTGCTCCGAGTTAACAGCCTTCGCAAGCCGATTGATCGGAAAAACAAAGAGGTAAAGGCCGCAAAAGCTATGGCCGCCTCCAACTGTGATAAGGCAATGTTTCAAATTGCCCAAAATGAAGTACTGACCATTGATATTCTTTATTATCAGGCGCAGGCTACCGCCGCTGTTCGGGCTCAGTTAGAGGCGGCCCAGAAGAAGAATAACGAGCTGGAGGCGACCGTCACAAATCTTAAGGCCGAGCTGAAACCTCTTCGCCAAAAAATGCACTCTTACGAAGCCATGGAGAAATCTTTGGCCAACGTAAAAGAACGCCTGGTGAGCCAAGAGAAGAGTCTTACCCAAGAGCTCTCGGAAAAGGCCGAGCAAGAGAAGAAAGAGCTCGTCCGGGAGATGGTGGAAGACTCCGCTCAGATCCAGCGCATGACCTGGGGCCGCCTGTTCCCCAATGTCGACTTTGCCTCATGGGAAAGAACGTACCGCCAGTGTTCGGAAACATATAATCAAGAGATCCTGGCGGCTGCTGAAGAAGAGGCGTTGGGAGATACGTTGGAGGAGGAGGAAGAGCCGGTTGTGGCGCTTGTGCCACTTGGGGGTAAGGCATCAAAAGAGGGTGCAGCTGAAGCCAAGTCCAGCAAGAAGAGTGCTGACCAGGCGGCAGCTGCTAATACTGAACTGCCCCCTTCTTAAGCTTAAAGTATTTTTTTTTTATTTTTTTTTTCACGGCCTGCGTGCCGTTTGCTTTGTATTTACCCGGCCAGGGGGCCGGGGCTTTGAATATTCTGCTGGTCTTTAATGACCGGCTTATTTTTAATCAAATTTTTGTTTTGATTCAAATTTGTCTAAGTATTCCATATCTGATATCCCATTGTTCACTAGACCGACTGTTGTACATGGCCGAACGTTGCAGACAGGTACTAATAGTTAGTACGCCGCCTATGCCCCTGGACGACTGGTTGTCTGTTTCCAGGATAGACGATCAGTCGGCCATTTATTCAATCGGTATTCGAACTATTTATTCAATCGGTCTGACCAAGTAAATAGTATTACCTAGTCGCCAAGGAATTAAGTAGGATAACAAGCGGCAAGTACCGGTTGTTTCCCTTTATTGCCAATGTTGGCTTTTAACTCGTAATTTGTTAACCTAGCAAGAGTAGTGGTTGAGAGCCCCTGTTTATTAAAAACAGGCGGATGACTCATACCTTTTAGGCTCCATACTAAGTTTGAGTGACTATTAAGTTAACATAGGAGTTACTTAGTCTTCGTCACAATCTAGATTGAGTAGTAGAGGTACCAGGCGGCGTAGGCCGGCTAGACCCCTTGATTCGCCAATGTTTGTTGGCTATTAACTCAATAGGTACCCCCTGCATTTATCCCAAGTAATACAGGCGGTCATCTGACTCAGATGTCAACTGCTACCACTGGTTTGGTTAGTGATAGAGTTATCCTTGTCTCAAAAACGGCTACGTGGTTGCCCTTGGGGACAGTCGTATAGGTGCCGTGTAATTAGTTTATAGAACAATGTTCCACCCAAAAGGGAGCTGCTCTCTGCGACGAATTTCATCCGGAGGGATGCCGTCGGACGCCTGCTACGATGTTGGGACAGGTCGTATTAGTTTTGTAGGTTTGATCAGGTGGCTTGGCGCCTGGTCTGATCATTCGGCCGGGGGCCTTGGTAAGTTCTTGGTGAACGTAGGTGCTAAGTAAAAGAAGGGTAGCCGCCTGTTAGACACAGGGTCGGCCAGGCCCTAATCTTTTTAGCTAAGTATTGTGAGTAAAATACTCAATGGAGAGTAGCCGACTGTAAAGGTACAGACGGCATGCCCCTCTGAAGATAGAGTGAAAAACTCAATGGAGAGTAGCCGACTGTAAAGGTACAGACGGCATGCCCCTCGTAATACAAAATTGAATAGTAAGTGCAAACTTTATTAAGTAGCTCTTTACTTTACATCATTCAGAAGAAATATTTTTTAAGGTTATCTACATTCCAAGTTCGAGGCAACGGTTGTCCGTCTGGTGTTTCCATACGGTAGGTACCGTCCCTGACTTCCTCATAGATTCGGTAGGGTCCTTCCCAGTTGGGAGTTAGTTTGCCAGACTCATTAGCCCTACCAACTGCTTCCATTTTTCTAAGTACAAAGTCCCCTACTTTGAGTGGACGCCTGTGTACTTTTTTGTTGTATGATCTAGTCATTCTCAGGCGATAGATCTCATGGCGCAAAACAGCATTGCCCCTCTTTTCAGGAAGTGAGTCTAATGCCAGGCGCATGGCTTCCCAGTTTGCCTCTTCGTCATATAGCATTACTCGAAGAGTCGGCTCGTAGTGTTCTATTGGAAGAACAGCTTCCGCACCATAAGTTAGGAGGAATGGAGTTTCTCCAGTCGCCCCTTTTTCAGTCGTCCTAATGGCCCAGAGAACATGTGGTAGTTCATCCGCCCATAGGCCGCCTGCTCGTTCAATCTTTTTCTTGAGACCGTCTGAGATGATTTTATTAAAGGCTTCTACCTGGCCGTTTGCTTGTGGACGGCCGACAGATGCAAAGTAGTGTGCAATTCCTTGGTCTCCCAACCAGCTTTTGAGAACAGGCGTCTCAAATTGGGGACCATTATCAAAAACCATAGACATGGGAACCCCGAACCGAGTGATGACGTTTTTCCAAATGAATGAAATTACATCTTTCGTCTTGATTCCCTTTACAGCCTCCGCCTCTACCCATTTAGTGAAGTAGTCAACGGCAACAAGTATATACCTTCTGCCGCCTGTAGCAGGCGTATATGGACCCAGAATGTCCATGCCCCACTTAGCAAACGGTAGTGGGCTGTGAATGGTAGTGAGGTCAGTAGCCAGACGGTGAATTAATTTGCCAAACCTTTGGCACTTGTCACATTTTTTCACCATCTCCATTGCATCTGCTTCCAAAGTAGGCCAAAAGTAGCCCTGCCGCCTTGCCCTTTGAGCAAGCATCCTACCACCTATATGAGAAGCACAGTAACCAGAGTGAAGATCATCTAGTATCTCTCGTCCCTTTTCAGGAGTAACACACTTTAAGAAGGGTTGAAGGTACCCCCTCTTGTGAAGTTCTCCCTGTATCATTTCAAAACAGGAGGCTCGTTTTTTCAGTGCTGCCGCCTGTTGAGGATCATCCGGCAGTGTACCGTTTCAGATATGCCCTGATTGAATCCATCCAGGTTGAGCTTCTGTCTAGGATTCCAATAGGGTTTTCCTCGATGCTTCTCTTCTCCATTACTTCCCAAAAAACAGTTCGAGGAGTATCGGAGGAGGCGGATGATGCTAATTTTGACAGTGCATCTGCCTGGTTGTTTTCTGATCTCGGCACTTGGATCAGATGGAAATCCTCAAGAGAGCCGACTGCTTGTCGGACCGCCTGTAAATACTTGATCATGGCCGGATGGGTTGCTTCGTATTCGCCATTGTACTGACTCACTATCAATTGTGAATCAGAACAGGCGTCTATTTTTCTTGCCCCTGCCGCCTTGCACATGCGGATCCCGGCTAGTAAAGCTTCATATTCTGCCTCATTGTTTGAAGCCTGAAAACTGAAGCGTAGAGCATACTCGAACCTGTCGCCCTCTGGAGATTGACATACGACGCCTGCTCCACAACCATTTGAAGTAGAGCTTCCGTCCACATATACCTTCCAGACTTGGTCTGGAACTTGAGAGTCAGGAGGACGAGTCATCTCTACAATAAAGTCAGCAAAGGCTTGCCCCTTCACTGCTTTACTAGGCTCGAAAGTAACTTCGAGGCTCTGTATTTCTATGGCCCATTTGATCATTCGTCCTGACGACTCCATGATGGTAAGGGGCCGCTTGATTGGTTGGTCGGTATACACGACGACTGCATGTGCCAAAAAGTAGGGCTTCAATTTTTTAACAGCCATGAAGAGTGCAAGACCAAATTTCTCCACTAGGGGATACCTCAACTCGGCATTTTTCAGTACGTGACTGACAAAGTAGACCGGGAGCTGACAGCCGTCCCTTTCAGCAAGGAGCACAACGCTTAACGCATGATCAGAGACGGCCAGGTACATGTAGAGATCCTCTTTGGGCAAAGGGCTGACCAGCCTCGGCTAGGAATGCAAGTGAACTTTTAATTTCTGGAAGGCGGCCTCAGCATCCGGCCCCCATTCAAACCTTGCCTTTTTCTTAATTGCCTGGAAAAAGTATAGGCATTTGTCGCCTGATCGGCTTAGGAATCTCCCCAAGGCCGCCAGACAACCTGTTAACTTCTGAACCTCTCGGATGGTACGAGGCGACTGCATGTCAATGACCGCCTGCACCTTCTCAGGGTTCGCCTCTATTCCTCTCTGATTGATAAGGAATCCGAGAAATTTCCCAGACTCAACTCCAAATACACATTTCTTGGGATTGAGCATGACATGGTGCCGCCTGAGTGTGGCGAAAGTTTCTCGGAGGTCCGTCAGATGATCTTTCTGAAGTTTAGTCTTGACAATCATATCATCAATATATGCCTCGACGTTTCTCCCAATCTGATCAAAGAACACTGTGTTTATCATTCGTTGGAAGGTAGCCGGGGCATTCTTAAGACCAAACGGCATGACCGTGTAACAGTATAACCCCTGATCAGTGACGAAGGCCGTCTTCTCCTGATCTTTCTTCCATAAGGGAATTTGATGGAAACCAGAATAGGCGTCCATAAAACTCATCAAGGCATGACCCGCTGTTGAGTCGACCAGGTTATCAATTTTAGGCAGAGGGTAACTGTCTTTGGGGCACGCCTTGTTTAAGTCTGTGTAGTCTACACACATTCGCCAGGTGCCATTCGGCTTTTTAACAAGCACCACATTTGCAACCCAGTCTGGGAAGTAACATTGCCGAATGAACCCTGCATCAAGTAATTTTTTAACTTCGGCGGCTGCCGCCTGACTTCTTTCTTCGCCATGGTTCCGCTTCTTTTGCCGTACCGGCTTCTTTTTCGGATCCACAGCGAGTTTATGTACTGCCAGATCAGGACTAATGCCTGGCATTTCATGGACTTCAAATGCAAAGATGTCCTTGTATTCTTTCAATAGGTTGTGAAAGTCGTCACCAAGGTTTCTCAGAGCAGTCGTCCCAACTTTGACTGTTCGGTCAGGACGTGAGTCGTCTAAGATCAGGTCCGCATGCTCACCAGCCGGCTGAGGGAGGAACTCATCCGGCCGCTCCCCCGCTAATGATTGCTATTTTCTTGCTTTTCTTGCGGATTCTGTCTGGGACGCCTTTCTCTTTTTGTCGCCTGTTTCTTGAACAGGCGCACTCTCCTTGACATTGTCAAGGTCTGTTTTTTCTCCACTTGACCCAGTGGCCATAACAGTGGGCTTGACATCCGAGAGATAGCACTCTCGGGCCATCCTCTGATCTCCCCTTAGGGAGCCGACTGTTCCATTATCCCTCTCAAACTTAAGCAGCATAAGAGACGGGATTATAACAGCCTTGGAATTATTCAGGGTTGGTCGACCCAGAATCATGTTGTAGGCCGAGAGTTCCTCTACTACTAGGAACCGGACTACCATGTGTCGTCCTTCCCCTTTTTCGCCCAGAAGAATGGGTAAATCTACTCGTCCTAGTGGGTGGACGACTCCTCCTCCAAACCCTATTAAAGGGTGGGAGGCCGGATGTATGCAGTCCGTCTGATATTTCAGTTTTGACAGACATTTGCTGCTGATGAGATCTGAGGAGCTCCCGGTATCTATGAGGATTCGGCCAACTCTCTGGTTGGCCACTTTACATTCAATAACGAGAGGGTCGTCATGCGGCCCCCTTACCCCTCCTAGATCCTCTTCAGTGATGACAATCTCAGGAAATGTATATTTGGACGGCCGTTCTTGGTGAACGGAATTTACATCTAACCGCCTTATATTATCTTTGTTGCCCCTAATAGTGGGGCCGCCTCCTGAGAAGCCGCCTGCAATGGTGTAGACGACTGCATCATCTGTATCGGAACTGTCGGCCTGTTGATTCTTTTTGGCCGACTGCTTTTTTGAGGAAGTGTTCCTCGTAGATTTCTTGACATAAGTGTCAAGATCACCTTGCTCAGCCAAGCGGTCTAGGTACCGCATGAGACTGATGCAGTCATTGGTGTGATGACCAACGTCATCATGATAAGCACAGATTTTGTCTTGGTTCCGGTTGTTTGCAGAACCCTTCATGGGGACCGGCTTCTCAATTGAGAACCATCCCTTTATTTCTTTTAGGATAAACTGGTTATCCTTGTTAAACACATACTTTGGGGAGTATGGTTTGAATTCTTTTTTCTTTTTCTGGGCCGGCTGTTTAGAGGAATCAACCGCCCAGACCTCTTTTCTTTTCTCATCTTTGTTAGACGACTGTTTCTGTCGTCCTTCTCTTTTGTCGAACCTTTTCCCGTCCGACTGTTTTATTGTACACAGATCAGTCGCTTGTATATAGGCTTCTGCTTCAATCAAGGCCTCTTGAAGAGTCGCCACCCTTTTTCGAACTAAATCAAATTTGAAGGTAGACCCGTCTTTGAGACCTCTAAAAAAGTCAGTATAAGCTACCTCATCCGGTAACCCTTGAATCTGTATTCTCATCAGGTTGAACCGCCTGATGTAAGAACGAAGCCCCTCCTTCTCGCCCTGCTGAATTGTTCCCAAATCAAGGGTCGTTTTCTTCGCAGGGATGTTCATGGCGAAGTTGGAGGCAAATAAGTAAGCAAGCGTCCTGAAGCTGTTTACACAACCAGTCGGCAGGTTGCCGAACCATTGCTGTGCGATTCCCTTGAGAGTCGCTGGGAAACACTTGCACCAAGTGGGATCATCCAACCCTTGAAGGTACATCAGGTTGGTGAATGCCATCAGATGGTCTTCTGGGTTAGTAGTGCCGTCATAGGCGCCTACTAGTACATTTTTTACTTTGGCCGGCTGAGCGGCTTCAGTAATTTCCTTGGAGAAGGCCGACGGCTGTTCACCAAGTCTAAGCAACCGTAGCTGCCAGTCCATAGGTTGGACGTTTTTTGCTGCAGGTCCACCAAATGGAGGTGGCTGCATAAAATACTGTTGTTGCGGCACAAATGGTAAGTTTGGTACCGCCTGGGCACTATGAAAGCCGGACTGACGGGAGGTGCCGCCTGACTGACTCTCATGGTACGACTGAGTATGCCTCATCGAGGCATTTCGCAAACTGTCTTGAAAATTTGAAGTAGAAGCCG
The DNA here is from genome assembly GCF_001683475.1 of Chenopodium quinoa. Taxonomy (NCBI): domain Eukaryota; kingdom Viridiplantae; phylum Streptophyta; class Magnoliopsida; order Caryophyllales; family Amaranthaceae; genus Chenopodium; species Chenopodium quinoa. The sequence continues at coordinate 151,728 of NW_018742204.1, read as the reverse complement.
ACTCTGACAATCGGTCACTCTTCTTCTGCTCTAGCAGTAGCCGAGCATCTGTGAACGTTTGCTTTGACCCGTCCGCCTGAATATGACGAACCGGTTTCCTATTTCCCGTAGGATAACGGAATTTTGTGAAATCAAGAGCAGGTGGCTCCCGCTTCTTGGATTTAGGATGAGGAGTCGCCTCTCGCCCTTGAACTGGCTTCCTCTTCAGTGAAGTGGAAGGTTTTTTGGCCGACTGCTCTTTGACTGAAGCAGGCGGCTTTTTGTTGATCAACTCTTGAATCTCTCCCTTGAAGTCCCTCATGAAGGTCATGAGTTCGTTCCTTGTGATGGGAGCAGACCCATCAGTCGGCTGTTGCCGAGCAGGCGGTGCGCCTGCTGGCTCGCTTCCTGTTTGAAGATGCTCCCGTTCCCTCCTTTCGGTATGACGGGTACGTCGGGCCCTTAGGGTCCCGTCTGGAGCTGTATGAGTTTCCACTTCAAATTCACTTTCGGTGTCATGGTCCGACTGAACTTGAGGGTCGTTTAGGGGACGCCTCTCTTCAGGAGTCGGTACAGACTTGGATGCCATCTCTGAAGTACTCTCCCCACAGACGGCGCCAAATGTTTCGGGGTTTTCTGATGTCCTGCGGGAGAGTTACAATTCCGAGACTGGAACCGGACGCCTGTACCTGCAAAATAACGGAGACTCCTGAGAGCTCCGCCTCCAACGGTCAAGTTAGTACCTGATTAAGGAGTAATTAATACGGAAATTAAAGTAATAAGACCTCTCTAGGTGAGAGTGTTTAATGTTGGTAATCTGCTTTGTTAGCGAGATTAGCCGGTTATTAGTGTTCCGTAATGTTTCTGTTCTTCTCTGTTCTTCAGGTGAGATTAATTGCTTGATCAATTGCCTCTCAATTGCTTGATGTTTTCTTGATCTCTTAATTAATGAGGATTAATTAAGTATTTATAGTCTTGAGAAGCGTGCCACTCTCTAGGTTTAGGGTAAACCTAGGGCTGACCGGGCCTCTAGACAGGATTGGGCCTTGTTGGTCGGTTTTCCCATTTGGCATGGGTGGACACGTGGCGTGCCTCGATTGGTCCGTAGAGGACGTATCTGTGATTGACACGTGGCAGGCTCCTATTGGCCTTTGTGAAGGACACGTGGCGGAACCTGGTTGGTCCACTTGTCAGACGGTGATTGGTGGATAAAAATCCCCTAATCAGATGCTCCAAGCTCTAGCTCTTGCGCTCTCGAGCCGTGCTACCATGAAGAAGTGGTGTCTAACCCACCAAAAGTGCCTAAACTTACTGTCCTTACCATCATGCATCATCTGGAGTTTGCAGGTTCATTATCGAGCGCACGAAGAAGTGAAGAATACGGAAGAAACCCAAAAAGGAGTGGGCGCGCAAGCCGGCCGCGTGGGTGTGCCATCCTTTAGCGCGGGCGCGCCATCCTCGAGCGCGGGCGTGAGCCCCTGCCCACGCGGGCGCTCCTTCCTTGTTTCTGGCTTCGCTCGTTTCCCTTTTCCGCACCTGTATAAATACCTTTCTTTAACCGATTTTTGTAAGGGGATTTAGATTGAAATTAGATCATAATTTTAGCTTAGTTGAGAGTTTATCTCTCTAATTTTAGGGTTAGTTTAGGAGTATATTTGAGAGAGAGAAAGTGAGGAATTTCAATGGTGATTGAGAGATTGAAGATTCAATGGTGACAATTGTGTTGAAGATCAATGAGCATTTCTAACTCTATCTCATCTTATTGTTTTGTTTAATTTCATGTTTGTTTGGTTTGATTTTGATATTTGATTCTTGACTAGTGTAATGATGATTCTTAAGTAGTTCCATGGCTAGGAATTGGGTGAAACTTGTATGATTGATTGATTGTGATTAATTTGGGAATTGTGTTGATTGATTGTTGAGATTAAAGTGATTAATGGAAATTGTGCATGTGTGTAATTCGATTATGCCTTGAGAAATATGCTAGATTGCATTGTAATTGCTAATGACACGAACAACTGATTTAGGAATTGCAATTATCGATTGGTTTGGATTGTGATTCTCTTAGTTTGTTAATCGTAGAGACATCTAGGTTTACAATTAGTAGATAGCTCTTTGATTCCAATTGATTGCTGTTATCATTAGTCTTCACAACCTTTGATGGGCATGTTTGTCCCAAGTTGTTGCAATTGTCATGATTACTAGTTGATCCCCATTCCTAGTGTTTATTTGTTTGGTTGTTTGTTTGTTAGTTGTTAGTGTTCTCTCTTTACTTTTGGCTTCGACCTAGTTTAGGCGCCTAAATTGATAGCGCTTAAACATTACCGTTCCTTTGAATTCGACCCTTGACTTGCCTCTATACTTGTATTTAGGTTTGTTAAGTGTTTATAAATTTAGTTTGACCGAGGGAGGATTAGTTTCAACGGCCTAGTCTCACCCTTCAACCCACGCGATTCTTCTCCTCTTCTCTCCTCCTCTTCTCTCATCCTCTTTGTTTTATGTATATATATATATGTATATATATGTATATATATATATATATATATGTATACATATATACATATATATATATATATATGTATATGTATATATATATGTATATGTATATATATATGTATATGTATATGTATATATATATGTATATGTATATATATATATATATGTATATATATATATGTATATGTATATATATATATATATATATATATATATATATATATATACATATACATATATATATATATATATATATATATATATATATATATATATATATATATATATATATATTGGTTTGTTTTAGTTATTTAAAGGATGTTTAATTAGTATAAAAAATAATGTTTTAATGATTTTAAAGTATAATTTAAGATTATTAGATTGAGTTTAATTTTCAGATTTAATGAATTATAAAGTTAGGGTTTAAAGCTATTTGAAGACTTGATTTTTAGGGTTCTTACACAAATTGATTTGGGGCTTTTGTATACCTAATTATTCTATTGATTAATTGGGCATAAGAGTATGTTTTAATAAAGTTTTTAAGGGGTTTTAATTAATCAAGTATTAATGCTGGAATTTTACTTAAAGTAGTATAATTGTGATTTTAATGAAAGGGTTTAATTACCCATTTAATGAGAGGTAATTAGGAGTTTTTAAATATTTTTTAGATTATCATAAGTTGTTTAAAGTGAAATTAAGTTGCTAGAAATTATGTATACAAGGGTAATTAATATAGTATTATTGTCCCTTTATGTAGTTCGTGAATTGTCTAAGTATACTCGGCTACTTTACGGGCTTAATTGAGGTTTGTTCGCATACTTAGTGATTATTTGAATATGTAGAATCATGCTAAGCTTGATTTATTAATTCCAAGTAGAATCATGATAGGTATTGAGTGGCATTTGTTGTATGGTTGATGATGGTGAATTATTTGTGAAGTATATATTATTTGTGGTGAATATATGATTGGAATTAATTATATGGGCATGTTGAATATGAACCACACTTTTATTATTAGCATGCTTAACGGAATGTTTGATTAAACTATATGTTTAATTTGGTTTTGATTATTGAAAGGGAATTTTATTAAGGTTCACATAATTTTATTGATGTTATAAGTATGAGGAAAGAGCTATTTAAGTGTTTATGTACCCTTGGGTTAAATTACATTTTGGTGCCTAAATGCACTTAAGGTGTATCCAACACAAAGGGAAAGGATTTGTGGCGCATTATGCGTTTAAGGTTTATTTAACACCGGGATAGATTAAAAAGGGTTCAACATTTAAGATTATGTGCTCATTAATTATTCAAGAATTAAATTGGTATGTTTTATTGTTTAAATGATACTAATGATTGATTTTGTTATGGTTTGTGAGTCATCACCAAGTCTGAAAATATCTAAATAACGTAAAGTGAAAAAGATTATGCACTTAAAATCTTGGAACGTATATACCTCGAGTATGAACATATGGGGGGAGTTATGCGACATTATATTTGACCATAACTTCTACTGGGAGTACATGACGCTATATTTTCCTTTTTATTATGTGCAAGAGTTCCGCCACTTACGAGTGGTTCTTTTATATTAGCAAGATTAGCTCTCGTGTTAGTACCCCTTTATTTGGGGCAAGTAAGGGAAAACCCATTCGATGCGTAATCAAATTAAATAGATTATTAGTTGTCTTGTGTTTGCATTATTAGTTAAATGTTGAACTCAGGGCTCGAGGTAAGTTTGAAAGTTGCTAGGTTGCATGCATGATAGTGTGTTTCGATTACGCTTATGTACTAAGCATTGCTGATTGTGTGTTTGTATGTTTGTTTGCCCTTGTCTTTTTCTTGGCCCTACGACTATCCATTTCTAATGGGGAGTAGTAGGGACAATTTAAAGAGAAGCTTTTCAGGTGATACGGCATATTCATGTTGGGGTTTGAGTGAAGAGCGAATCCTATTCTAGTTTTGTTTTGAATATGCATTATTGTAGACACCTAAAAATGTCTCCCCAAAACCAAACCCGATGATAAATAACCTTTCACCGCCACTGTTGGTCGGGTTTAGTATTTAATCCCGAGAGTGCTTCAAAAATCGTATTTTATTAAGTTCTTATTTTTGAAAGGTCCATGGATCAGTCTTGATGTTTGGTAAAAACATAGTTTTAATTTTAGCCCAAGCTTGTTAATTAATTTTAAGCCCAAAAATTTTATTTTATTTATTATTTTATTATTTTAGCCCGAATAATAAAAGTCAGGGAAAAGCCCGAAATTATCAATCGGCACTTAAAAAGTCGAAAGAAATTAGGGTTAAAAATGAATTTAGACGGGAAAATGGACTGGAACTGACCGTGTCACGGTACAGCCTGACCGTGTCACGGGAACCCTTCCCGTCTGACGGTGGGACTTCCCGTGACACGGGAGGTTTGCCGTGACACGGGAAGTTCCGTGTCCTTTCCGTGTAAACCCTTAACGCGTTTTCCGTTCCGTTTTCCGAAAATTTCCCGCGTCACTCCAAAACTGACCGTGTCACGGGAAAGTGTACCGTCTGACGGTACAGTCTGACCGTGTCACGGGAAACTTTTTTAGGGTTTTTAACATTTTAGGGTTCCATGTGCTCCCTCAGCACGTTTTCCTATAAATACCCCCTCATTTCTGATGTACGGGGCAACCAGAATTTTATTATTCTTATTTTCTCTCTTCTATGCTATTAACCTAAACAGTAGCCTACCCTTTTCACTTCAAAATTCCTTCTTCAAGCACTCAAAGGAGTCCATATTTCACTCGAGGTTCTGTCCTTAAGCCAAGGCGTGAAAGGTAGAATCGTTTGAGGGTTTGGCCCCAAAATCAACCTTATTTTATTTAATTTAATTTAGTTATTGATTTATTATTTCCTTGAAGTTACTAACTCGTTTATTATTTTGTAGTTGCAAACAAACAGATTCAAAGTAAGGATCATGCTCTTGTTATTATTATTATTTTTCTAACGATTTTTATGTTGTTGGAATTATGATTAAATTGGTTTTTATATTAATATTGATTCTATTTTTTTTTATTGATCACCATATTGCATGTTTAAAGGGAATATGTAATTGAAAATCACGCCTAATAAGATAATTTGGACAACCGGTTTAGGATCCTTTTAATCTTATTATTAATTGAAGTGATCACCAAATTTTTAGAATTATGTGTGCATTAATTTTGAACCAATTTAGTTAAATAATAGTTTGGAGCGAATTGAATTATTGTTTGTATGCCTTTGAGATCACAGGAATGCTTTTCAATATAAGAATCGAGTAGAGGCCAATACGGGCGAATGTGACTCCATGACTTACTTTGTACAATCATCCCCGATCCTCCTTTCGTGGTTCCGAACCAAATGGAGTAAGTAATCTCATGGATTATGAATGGGGTGTAACCTTCACGGGTCAATCGTTGTTGCCTATCGTTGTCCCTTATCGTGGTTGCCTTTTATGATCCGTGAACGGTTTACAAGTTCCTTAAAAACTTGTTGGCGGCTCCCTACTTTATTTGTCCCTAATCGTTGTCCCTAATCGTAATGTCAATTCCCACTTCCTATGAGTGCCAAGCATATTCACAACATGCTTTTAACATAGGCGCACTTCGAATGATGCCTACAATTTGGCGACTCCACTAGGGAGGATTCTTAATTATTTATCGATTTGAGTGATCGGTATTTAATAAAGATGAGTGGATGAGACTTGAAAGATTCTTGAAAAAATATTCCTGTGATTAATTTGGCATTTTTTGCATCTGCATAGACGTTTTAACGTCGCATTCAGGTCTGTCCCGTAGGAAAAATTGGATAACTCGGTTGCGCGCAAAAGCAAACAGGGTACCAGTCAGATTTTCTGACTGCCGTGTCACGGCAGAGTCTGCCGTGTACCGTATGACGGTACACTGTACCGTGACACGGGAATTTCTGCCGTGTCACGGCAGTCCTAAAATCAGTCCGGTGGCCTATTTTCTTTTCTCACAGTCGATTTCCTTCGATTTTTCTGAAAAAACGTATGTGTTCTACATGCGTCTTAGCCCCGGGGGATTGAAGCTCTATCAACCCAAAAACGCTCATGGCAATAAGGGTTCATCCGAGTCATTAAATCCACCCAAACCATGGAGTCGAGTTCGATTTCATCACGAACTCGCGGAGCCGCCCGTTGGCATACACCCTCAAGGGAGGCTGCCTTGCTAACGCGTCCAAACTCTTAACCATGGTACCCTTTTGACACCCAAAAGCTTGACCAATAGTTGAACATAGATCTTTACTTTAGGTTGCGAACTTTTTTACATCATCGTGCCTAAGTGCTATGTGTTGTTTTGGTGCTAACCCTCATGTGTTTTCTCTTTTTGTTTAACCCATGACCGAGGGTTTTTATTCTCACATAGTAATTAGTACGGACTTAAAATCGATTAAAATCTGAAAAATCACAAAAACTGACCTGGAACTGCGCACCGTGTCACGGCATGTACTGCCGTGTCACGGTGAACAGTGCTGTGACACGGGAATGTCTACCGTCTGACGATAGACTGCACCGTGTCACGACAATCTGCACCGTGACACGATGCCCTGGAAAGTGTCCCGTCAGTCTTTTTTCTCGATTTTTGCGTCCAGTATTGAGTCGTGTCTAGCTATACGGTCAAAATACGCGTCTATAACCTCACCTAATCACTCACATATTATGTCCACACACTTTTTTTTCGTCATGCACTACTTTTGACCGTATTTTAGGGAAGTTTCGTTTTTTTTGTGTCGTTTTTTTTCGGAGTAAGTCGGATGGTATCCTCCCATGTTTTCTTTTTTAATAAGTAGAGCTTCAATAATAAAAAAAAATTTCTTTTTTTTAATCCGGATAGGTTAAGGTCAAGTTTGGTCATTAAAGGTGTGTTTGTTTCGGTGTCACAACACTTGGGCAAGAAGCAAGGGTAGATTGTTACGGTTCGAGTCCATACCTCAACAACCTCTTATACCAAAGAGGCGTACAAGGAAACCACCTCAGTCATCTCCACAAGATCCGTCTCCAGTCTACTTTCAACCAATGGCCACTAAGGAAGACATCGAGAACCTCAACAGGACAATCGAAAGATTGTCTGACATGATGCAGATACTCACTACTAGAGTCAGCACTGTAGAGCAAGACAAGCAAAACAGTGTCACTACTACTGCGATGGACAAGATCAAGGAACAAATGAGCAAGATTTCCGAAGAGTTCACTTATGTGGAACAGCCTATCACCTCCTCGTCTATAAGAGAGAAGCTTCCTGAGAAGTTTTCCACTGCTGATATTCCCAAGTTCAAGCCTACTGATAATCCACTTTTCCTTTTGAAGGCTTTTTCTGCAACTATGGTTCTTAAGGGAGTAGATGTGACACTCTTCCCTACGGTGTTTCCTCTTTCCTTAGAACATGCCTGTCAACAGTGGTTTTATTCTCTGGAACCCAAGCATGTCGCGACCTGGGAGGATGTTACTAAAAGCTTTATGAATCGGTACAAGTGTAACATCCAGGCCAAGACTTCTCAACGTGAACTCTCCATTCTCAAACAGAAAGAGAATGAAGGCTTCACCACTTACCTAAGCAGGTGGAGAGAAACAGCTGCGCTCTTGGTGGATCCTCCCAAGGAGAAGGAAATGGTTCGCTTGTTCATTGCCAACCTGACTCATAAGTACAAGCAACACCTGAAGTTTCTGCCTCTAAGTACCTTTGATGCTGTATACGATATTGGAATCAATATCGAAGACGAATTGATGAAGTCTGTTGGTAGCAACAATAACAACAGCACTTGGAAAAACAAGAAGAACGACACTCCTTCTTCTTCGTCTTCTAAGCCCAATAATGCTACCAACAATATCAACATCAATGATGTGCTGGCCCTTAATGTTCCTCCTCAAATATTCCAAAGGCAAAGGAGGGTTTATACGCCTTTGGGAATGACTTATGATGCTGCTTGTGACCGTCTTCATGGTCAGGGACTGATTATGCCAATCAGACCGTTTCCAGAACCTCGACCTGAGAATATGACCGCTAACTATTACCCCAACGCTTATTGCATGTATCACCAAGGCAAGGGTCATAACACTGAGAAGTGTTGGAGGTTGAAAGACGCAATCCAAGACCTGATTGATGCTAACCAACTTCCTGTCCCTCCAGGGGGCAAGAAGTAACATTCAAACAGGTTCTAGTTCTGATGCTCTAGCTATCATGGGAGATGAAGTCTCCTTTGATCCGTCGATACTCATTCAATTTGTGAATGAACCTCTGCCGGAAGTTGTATTTATCTCAAGCACTGAAGAAGTGAATGGGATCTGGGATAGTGATGATGAAGACGTCTATCTCAAAGACATAGCCTGTTCATCTCTCGGCACCAGTGAAGATGTTTGGGGGGACTTTGAGGTCAAGGTTCTCACTAGAAGTGGACGGTTTCAAAAACCTAACCCACCTCCACCTCCACCACAATCAAATCCGGTAGTTGATCCCATCGACCCTGTGAATAGCGATGTGGTCAAACAGCTGCAAAAGACCAAGGTGGAGATGAATGTATGGAATCTTTTGGCCAATTCCCACGAGCATCGAAAGGCTGTAATGAATGCTCTGGTGAAGATAGGAGTTGATGATGACATGAGTCCTCAAGGATTGGTCAACTTTCTCACTACTGAGCTGCCGAGTACTAGCAATCTGATCTCCTTTTCTGATAAGGATCTACCCCCGGAAGGGGACCAACATAATAAGGCCTTACACTTACTATAGTGTGTAGGAAGATGAATGTTCCTATGAGCCTGGTTGATAATGGCTCTGCAATCAATGTGTGCCCACTCCGTACTGCAAGGAAGTTGGGTATAAAGAATGAAGAGTTGACTCCCTCCACTCAAGGGATTCAAGCTTACGATAATACCCGTCGTCAAGCCGTGGGTACTATCGTACTGAATATAACTACTGGGGCCATTGAACGTCGCACCAAATTTCAGGTGGTGGACATTAAGGCCTCTTTCAATCTGTTATTAGGACGCCCTTGGCTTCATGAGCTAAAGGCGATTCCGTCATCGCTTCACCAGAAAGTGAAAGCCATAGTTGGAGGGGTCGCGATTATCATCGACGCTTCTCCTATGCGCATTCAAGTTATTGATACTCCCATCGTCCATGTTGAACACGACGAGGAAGATGAAGATCTGTGGGGGTTTTCACTAGATGATGTTCTTGTGATCGAAGAAGAGGAAAGGTGCCATCTCGACTTCGATCCATACTCAAATACCAGTATCAACGCCATTCTGAAGAAGCAAGGTCACTTCCCTGAAATGACCCTTGGGCTCAAGAAGAAAACGGCTAAATCTTGGGGCCACCCTAGTGCGCTCAAGAAAGACACTTTCGGCTTAGGATTCGAGCCGACAAAGGAAGATCTGAAACAAGCTGCCTTGAAACTGAAGGCTCGCAACAACTCTTGAATCACGAAGACGGAAATGGCCATGGATCCATATCCGTTCACTCTTAACGGCCAGTACATCAAAGAAGGGGAAGAATTCCCATGCTATGAATTCCCTGAACCATTTGTCCATAATGGGATCCGTGAACCGGGATTTGAGGTGTTCCTCGATTGTGACTTCATCGATGAAGAGCTCTCCACAGTCGAGAAGTCAGCTAGCCTGAACTCTGATGATCTGGGAATCAATCTTCTTTTTGGAATGGAGAAAAATGAATCCAAGCCGGTCTGCAATGATAACTCCGAGCTTGTTCAAGCCGTCATAGCAAATAAGGATTTCGACCCTTCCGAGTTAATCGTCCAAGCTGACAACATTTCAAGGGGATGGCGCAAGACATTGAGGATCACTACGCCGAGTGGAGAGAAGTTGGAAATAACCACTGGCGAGGGTCCTATGTTTGATGAGTCTGAATCGTCCGGGTCTGAGTCCGAGTCTGAGTCTAAGTCTGTAGATGAGTCCTTAGAGTCTGAGGCTGACCCTCTTTCTGCTATAGAGTTCAATTCTGAGTCTCTTGTTGAGTCCTATCCTTCTAGTCCTAATAATTCTGGTGAGGTCGCAGCCGACCTTGCCTCTCTTGATGTATTAGCCAATAAATTCAATGAAATGAATGCCTTTGCTTACGATGCGTGCCATTCCCCTAGCCCTGATCAATATTGCTTTGCTAATGATAAAAATGACAAAGAAATAATAAAAGCAATGGAAGAACACGAAAATAAAACAGCAGTTATTGAAGATACAGAAACAGTTAATATTTCCAATGATACGACTGTTAAAGAAGTAAAAATTGGATTAACACTAAGTCAAGATGAACACAAAGAGCTAATTAACTTGCTTAGTGAATTTGTTGATGTATTTGCTTGGTCATACCAAGATATGCCAGGAATTGACAGGGATATAGCTCAGCATACGATACCACTCATTCCAGGTATGAAGCCTGTCAAACAAAAGCTGCGCCGAATGAAACCAGATGTGGCTCTCAAAATCAAGGAAGAAATCAGGAAGCAATTGGCCGCAGGTTTCATCAGAGTATCCAAATATCCGGAATGGATAGCAAATGTGGTTCCAGTTCCAAAGAAGGATGGAAGGGTCAGAATGTGTGTTGATTACAGGGATCTCAATAAAGCAAGCCCAAAAGATGGGTTCCCTCTACCTCACATTGACATTCTGGTCGATAATACAGCAAACCATGCACTCCTGTCATTCATGGATGGTTACGCCGGATATAATCAGGTATTGATGGCCGAAGAAGACATGGAGAAAACCACATTCATCACACAGTGGGGTACATATTGCTATACAGTAATGCCATTCGGGTTGAAAAACGCGGGTGCCACCTACCAAAGAGCAGCTACAGCATTGTTACATGACATGATGCACAAAGAGGTGGAGGTCTATGTCAATGATATGATTGTCAAGTCTAAGGATCGCCCAGGCCATATCGTCGCACTTCGCAAGTTTTTTGAAAGACTCCGTAAGTACAACATGAGATTAAATCCAGCAAAATGTGCATTCGGAGTCACGTCAGGCAAATTACTTGGATATATGATCAGTTCTCGAGGGATTGAAATAGATCCTTCAAAAGTAAAAGCGATCATGGCCATGCCACCACCCAAAAATGAAAAGGAGATTCGAGGCTTCATTGGAAGGTTGCAGTATATAAGTAGGTTCATATCAAAGCTCACAGCAATATGTGAACCTATATTCAAGAAGCTTAAGAAGAATGTCACATGGGATGATGATTGCCAAAAGGCTTTCGACAAAATCAAAGAGTATTTGGCAAACCCACCCGTGCTAGCGCCAACAATACCTGACTTTCCTCTTCGACTCTAACTTACGGTCACAAGAGAAACGGTGGGGGCAATGCTAGAACAAGAGATCGAAAGCAAGGAGAATGCAATCTATTACCTGAGCAAGAAACTCCAAGGATATGAGACGCGATACACGCCACTCGAGAAGTTGTGTCTCGCACTTGTATGGGCCGCACAGAAACTAAGACATTACATGCTCACTCATACAGTGCATGTCGTGTCTAAGATGGATCCTCTCAAATACCTGTTCGAGAAAGCAACACTCAACGGCAGATTATCAAGGTGGATAGTCAATCTAGCTTAATTTGACTTGAGATTTGTACCACAAAAGGCCATCAAAGGTTCTGTAGTTTCTGACTTCTTAGCAGACTTTCCACTAGAAGAAGCTGAAAAAGAAGAAGATGAGTACGATTTCCCTGACGAAGATTTACTCATGACCGAAGACGATAGTTGGACGCTCTATTTCGATGGAGCTTCAAACCAAAAAGGATGTGGTGTGGGAGTCTTTCTCGTATCGCCCATTGAAGAACACATCCCAATTTCCATGAAGCTCGACTTTGATGTCACCAACAATGCCGCAGAATATGAAGCATGCATTTTGGGATTAGAAACAGCTGTCGCCTTGGGAATCAAGAAACGCAGAATGTACGGTGACTCTTCACTAATCATTAACCAAATCTCCAAGAGATGGAAAGTGAGAAGTGAAAGTCTCACTACGTATCAAGCTCATATGGAAACTCTCACGGAGCAACTAGATGAAGTGGAATATACGTATTTTCCAAGAGAAGAAAACCAGTTCGCCGACGCACTAGCTAAGTTAGCATCAATGGTGCGAATTCCAGCTGACACGATCAGAATGCCACTGACGATAGAGAGAAGATACGAACCAGCTTATGTTCATGCACTTGACGATGAACAAGAACCACATGAAGAAGATGAAGAGCCATGGTATACAGACATCCTTAATTATGTGACAAAAGCAGAGTACCCTCCTAATACTGATAAAAGGGCACGCCGTGCTTTGAGGCTCCTAGCCTCACAGTATGTGCTCATCATGGGAGAACTCCACAAGAGAACCGTAACAGGAAGGAATCTCTTATGTATAGCTAAGAAAGAAGCACATAAAACCATGGAAAACCTTCATGCTGGTGTATGTGGAACTCACATGAATGCAAAGATGTTAGTCCAAAAGATTCAACGACAAGGTTACTATTGGACTACTATGGAGAGAGACTGTCACGAGTACGTCAAGAAATGTATGAAATGTCAAATCTATGCAAACTTACAGCATGTTCCACCTTCACTTCTCTACACGTATACTTCTCCATGGCCTTTCTCCACTTGGGGCATTGACATCATTGGAAAAATCACACCATCAGGACAAGGGGGGCATGAATTCATTCTCGTAGAAATCGACTACTTCACCAAATGGGTTGAGGCAGCCTCATATGCCAAGTTGACGGCAAAACACGTAGCTCAATTCATTGAGAAAAATATTATATGCCGCTATGGGGTACCACACGAGATGATCAGTGACAATGGAACACATTTCCAAGCCGAATGCGCGGAATTGTTGCAGAAATATCATATCAAACATCACCGATCATCACCTTACAGACCACAAACAAAAGGAGCAGTCGAATCGGCCAACAAAAATGTGAAAACCATCATCGAAAAGATGACGGAAAATTATAAGGATTGGCCAAGTAAGCTACATTTCGCCCTTTAAAGTTATCGAACCTCTGTTCGTACATCGATAGGGGCTACCCCTTTCTCTTTGGTCTATGGCGTTGAAGCTGTACAACCAATCCAGCTCGAGATACCTTCTCTTCGAATCGCATTGGAAAGCCAACTAGATGAGGTCAACTCGATTAGAGCAAGATACGACGAACTGGTCTTACTCGATGAAAAACGCTTGGCAGCTTTGCATCATGTCCAAATCTACCAACAGCGTATGGCACGCCATTTTAATAAAAAAGTCAAGACCAGGAATATCAAAGAGGGTGACCTAGTACTTAAGGCACTTCGTAAAAATGTGTTAGATCCAAGAGGAAAATTCAGACCGAACTGGTCAGGCCCGTACATTGTTAAAGCCATCTTGTCTGGCGGAGCGGCGCAATTGGTAGACATGGACGGTAACAGCTTCCATAATTTGACCAACTTGGATCAACTCAAGAAATTCTATGCCTAATCGCATGGGTTTATGACCTAATAGAGCTACGTCTGGCCTGATTCCTTTTTAGGATACGTAGGCAACCCCTCAAGGGGGCCCGTCCACTTTAAAATAAAAAATCTTTCCTCTGTTGACCTAATATGCACGTCGATTCAGCATTGCGTCACGGCAAAAAAAAAAAAAGGGGGAAAAATGCCGCGACACGGGATTTCTTCCCGTCTGACGGGAGAAATTCCCGTGTCACGACAACCTCTGAACGACAAAAAGGACAGGGTGCCTCCCGTGACACGGGATTTGTTCCCGTCTGACGGGAGAATTGTTTAGTGCCACATCATCCCTGTCAGTAAAAAAAATAAATTAAAAGTTTGTCGTGACGCGGGAATGTGTACCGTGTCACGGGACCCTTTCACCGTGACACGGTGGATTTCCAGTCTTCCCGTTTTTATTTTTTTTTTGCGCATTCATCGCGAATTAATTGTTCCATTTCGTCCGACTCCTTGACTCGGATAATTAATAAAAGTCATTGTAATTGTTATTTTAAAGGCTGAAATAAATGTGCTATTATTAAAATGCGACTACAAGTATTGGCATCATATGCCTTATTTTAAATAAAAATTATAAATAAAAAACTACAAAGCACTATTGATCTAATCTCTCTTCTCTTTAGGAACATCCTTCTCTTGCTCAATTAGGTCGGCCTTCACCATTAGTGTGTCTTTTGTAGCCCGAATTGTCACACCCCTAGTCGAACTTTCACCCTTTTTACCTTTCTTGAACTTTTTCGGTTGCTTCTCCCTATACACCATTTTTTTTACCCTTTCCTTTCACATAGGTCTTCTTTCTTGGCATCTTAGGAGTCTTAAACTCAATTCCTTGTGTTCTCGGACCTAGGCGATCTTTAAGAGGAGCGTTCTTATCTCCAAGACGACTCTTTACATCAGACTTGCGTGATCCGTATCGTTCCCTCCTGCTTCTAGGGTTCAACCATGCCTTGTATGCACTAGATAAGGGAGGAGGAGCTTGGTCACTTGCAGAAACGGTCCACAAAGGTCTTCCAATCCAATAAGCCTCGTACTTGTGAACGTTACTTTCATGCAACGATACTTCACGAGGACTATCGTTATAGCGTGGAATTACTTGTTCAAGTCCATACTGCCGCATCAGTCGAGAGGGACAGTAAAAGGTCAGTTTGGAGATACTAGGAACACGACAATATGGAGTTTCATTCGTGCCAACCATCCTAGTAAGCCTCCACCAAGGCACCACCCAACGAATGGAAAATTCCCTCTTTGCAAAGAAATTTTTCCAATCTTCATACGACATGTTCGCAGAGTAATTCTTCTTCCTACGAACTAAGTCGTTAGGGCCATATTTTTCAATATCATCGGGGGCTTCAAATAATTCCAAACGCTCCATCAACCAAATCTGCAAAAAAGAAAAAAGAACATTAATCAAAATAAAAAAAAAGGTACTGCAGATTCCCGTGACACGGCAGCTTTAACTGTGTCACGGCAGACCCCAGCCGTGACACGGTGCCTGTTTTGTGTCACGGGGGCTATTCGGAGCGTATTTTACCTGTAATAGTACCAGAGAGCCCTTCCTGATGGCTTTCCGGTCAGCTTTTGCCTCGTCAAGGCCACGAAATGTTTCTCCAAGGCACGTTGGCATAGGAGATCTTCCGGGTTCTACATGCTCAAGTACAGACGCTAGACAAGCATGTCCTATCCTACCGTTTGCAAATAGTAGCTTGCTAAACATGCAAAAAATATATGCCCTTCTACGATATAGATGATAAGACTCAGAGATAGGGCGATTAAAATATAAGTTAGCAAGTTTTTCTAAGTCTACTTCATTACCACAAACAATTCTATTTAAATCAGGATCTGTTAGATTCAGATGGCGTTCAAAGTCTTGTTAATAATTTTCACGTAAGGTAGGCATGGCTACAAGATTCCTAGCAGGAAATCGAAAGATTGCACCAAATTCCTCCGGCAGAGGACAGATTTCATCATGACCAAATTTGAAACAGTGCGTTTCTGGACTCCAATAGTCTAATGCTGCTCTAAGAAAATCATGTTCAATAGCTACGTTTCGCAGGGCTAGCAAACCCCTGAAATGAAATAATTCTAGCTCTCTTTTTTCAGCATTGGTAAAAGAATAAGACCAGTCGCGCAATGTATTATCAAAATTCTGAGACATGATTATTGAAATATGAAATTCTAAATTATTTCGTGTTTCGTATTAATGCATATCATGAATAATCTGGTCTTATTTTATAGCAAAAGCGCTCGAAACTGCCCAGAATTTATCTTTTCACACGCGTAAAACAAACCGTGGAATAATACGCGTCCCGTGACACAGGAAATTCCACCGTGTCACAGGAATCTTTGCCGTGACACGATAGGTTTTGCTGTGACACGGTGAACAGTGCCGTGACACGGCACTTTGCGCGCTATATTTTTTCATCTTTTCCGTATCTATCCGGATTTTTTGTATTTTCTTATCTTTAACGTTTATTTTTCAGTCTTTTCTGAGAGTTTTATTTCTAATAAAATTCTCACCTTTTTTTATTTTTATCTTTATTTTATTTTAAGATTTTATTTCTTTTGTTTTTGATTTTATTTTTATTTTGGGGAAGATATTTTTTATATTTATTTATTCATCATTTTATTTTTATTTCTTTTCATTTCTTTTCTTTTGGGGAAAGTAATTTTATTTTGAGTGTTTTATTTATTTATTTTCTTTTGGGGAAGGTCGGTACCCTCCATTACTCCACTTATGTTTTTTCGTCGTGTCATTAATAAGTACACAATCAGACACAAAGAGTCTCAAACACACACTAACACACACAATAGTAGATATATAAACTGTAAATAATGTACAAAGAGTCGTAATACATAAATATGTCAAGTGTCATCATAACATGTACAAAAACCCTCGGTCAAAAATCTCTAGAATCAGAATTAGTCTCATCTCGACCCTGTGCATGTGGTCCACCCTGTGTGTATGGGAACGACGAACCGAAGAGTCCCTTGACCATCCGAGTACGGGGAGTAGCGTCCCTACTAGTCCCCGTAGGCCTAGTAGTAGCCAAGCTCAAAGCAGGATCCGTCCAGCAAGAGAACGGAGTAGACTGGCCCAAAGATACTGTAATCGTCGGCGAAGGCATCGTCCCATACATCGGAACCGAGAACAAGCCCGACAGCGGTGGAGGAATCCCGGATAATGGGGCCGAGAATGAACTAGGATCCAAAGGAGACCCAAACTCGGGAACTGGAGGCTGTGAAAATGACGGACGCTGAGAAGACTGACCCTGCTGCCACTGAGCCTCCTGGAATGGCTAAGTAGTCTGAGGCTCTCGCTGAGAACGCCGGTGAGCCTCAGGAGATCGTCTACTACGACCAAGCTCCTCCTCGTCCGAGCCTCTGGGCCTCGAACGCGAGCGGGACCTCTGTAGCTCCTAAAAAACACAAAATCAAAAGGTGTCAATGATGCAAAATAAAACAAATAGTAGAAATGAAAAAAATAAGTGATACCTCAAGAACGTCGCTAGAGCTCCGACAACTCGCACCACGTCGAAGCTTGATGATGCAATACTTCAGCGCGTCCACCAGCTTCATGATTCCCATCACCTCCGGGCGGTTACGCTGAGGATAAAACAAATAAAAATCAGTAATAAACAGCATTAAAAGAATGGATAATGCGTCGAAGAAAACTCACCAGCTCAAAAACCTCGGGCACTGACTCCTGCGCCTGTCTATAACCCTCCGGCGCGTCGGCAATATGGTCCTCCGTGATACCGATCGACCAAGGGTAGCGGACAGACTGAGGAGGAATCTGAATCCTCCGCACAGGGTGGATGGTCGTCTGAAAATATGATCGAATAATAAATTTATTCGACTATTTAAAACAGAGACTAGCAAAGAAGATTCTCGAAAGAAATCATACCTCGGGAAGACGGGGTGGAGGAGCCAAAGAAGGAAGCAAATCCCGTGCATAGTCGCTCTCCATGTAAACGAGCTCCTGCCACGGAAGAGTGTAGCGCTCTCCCCTGTTGATCAACCCTCTGATCAAGCGGGAGTCTAGCATTGACTCTGGCGGGGATGAAGGCACCACGAAGCGATCGCCGCTATGCTGACGGACGACTCGCTCCCCTAAATACCAGACGAAGCGCCCAGTACAAACCAAAATGGTACGGTACACTGAAAGACGTAGGGCCTCGGGTAGATCAGTCATCCCGGCCCAAGGACGATACTGGACATCGATGGGAACCTGGAAACCATAAAAAGTTAGGCGTGAAACAACGGAAGCAACATCAGTAGGAAAAACTCAACAAAACTAATCCTTACGCCAACGGAAGAGGTACCTCGGCGTAGTAGCCCACGAAGCGCCGGAAAAGACTCCACCCGTAACTCTCCTCGGTCACGCTAGCTGGCTCCGACGGGGAAGTCATGGACCACTCCCCGACGCCGGCGAGGAGCCAAGCCTGGGAAGTACTCGTAGAACCATAGCTGCAATAAAAATAACATTCAGCACACGAATCGAACAAGCTGAAATGAAACAAGAAGGGAAAAGATCATCACCTCTACGACTCTCCACAGGCCGTAAACGGTGATAGGGGACTCGTCATTCAGCTGACGGTAGCCATGACGTAGAGATAGAAGAAGATCCGCGTACCCAAAACTGGCCCAGCTGTAGGATCCTATCTCGGGAATCCTGGCCAAAGAGGGGAGGTTGCAGAGGAGCACGCGTGAACTCCTATCGGGAGAGAGGGTCAAAGAGATCAGGATCAAGATGAAGATCCGCACCTGCTGCTCGGCCGTCGTATCCTCCATATCAAAGCCGCGAGCAAGAACTGAAGCCGACTCCGATCGTCCACTCCTAGGACCACCTCGAGACACTGGTCGGGTCCTGATGTGCTGAACGACCGGACCCAACAAATCAGCTACCTCAGCCGATGTCCAAGATAGATCAGACATCTGGCCTACTGCCCGGTCAGTAAAGCGCAGCCCGGTGATCATGCTGAAGTCTAAGGGGGTCACCGTCATCTCCCCCCAAGCAAAGTGAAACGTGTTGGTAGTATCCCAGAAATACTCCAACAATGCGCGAACAACCGTCGCGCAGCAACCCCGGGGGCTGCGAAACCCTACAACCGCCGCGTAGAAATCGACCTAGCCAGACGACTCCCATAGGGCGCTCGTAGCAGGATCCCCCGTAATGACCTGGTGAAGTCGAGGGATCAAATCACCGGCCCCGGAACCATGCTGGCAAAGTGTGCCATCGACTATGCCGGAGAGTGCGCGGTGAGAAACGTGGTTTTCACGGCAGAAAACCAACTGGTCTGGGGTCCACGGAGGTGGAACCCACCTGCCCCTACTCGTAGATGTCCGAGGCTCGGACTCCATGACGTCGTCGTCCATGCCCTCAGGGACAGTGGGAGTGTCCTCCCGAAAAGCCCGACGCCGGCCGAGGGTAGAAAGGTCGCAATCTTGTCGTCTAGGCATGCTATTATCAAAATCTAAGTGTTTAACATCATTTCCTAAACATTTAATTCAAGTTTCATATTTAAATGTTTAGCATCATTTCCAAAACATTTAATTCAAGTTGCATATTTCTAATAAAAATCTAAATACTTAGCATCATTTCCTGAGTTATTTAGTTGTTTATTGAATTATATGATAAATTTTATTAAAATCTAAATGTTTAGCATCATTTCCTAAACATTTTAAATTGCAAAATAAAAATCTAAATACTTAGCATCATTTCCTGAGTTATTTAGTTGTTTATTGAATCATATGCTAAATTTTTACCTCAAGGCTAAAAATTGGCAAAAATTATGGTATTTAGTTTCTCCATGACAAGCTAATACTACAGTTCTCCTAGCCGCATGATACTATGTTCTCCATGACAATGTAGTATATATGCAAAATATGAATTAACACATCATTTCACAAAATTCACCACCATTTTTTCACCATTTCGAAACATGAACATTATTTCACAAAGTAGCACCCAAAAATGGTGATTTGCTCAATTCTCCATCAAATCATGCAATTTTTGTCTCAAATTTCTCACAAACACACATGTACACATATACAAGTAAAATAATGGCAAGAATTTCAACATAAAGCTTCAAAATCAAAAACCCCAAAATGGATTTTTTAGGGTTTGTCATGAAATTGTTAATGTGAAGCAAATTCAAAGCAAAAATCAAAGGGAGCTTACATGAATGTTTGTAAAGGGGTCGAAAATGAGGAGAAGATCGAGAAATTACAATAAAATTGGTGAAATTGGAACTCCAAAACTCGAAAATGTGTTCCGGCCACCAGCACAGCTGCCGCGACACGGGCAAGAGTAACCGTGTCACGGTCAAGACTAACCGTGTCACGGCGACCTTCAAGCCTGACGGAGCTCCGACAATCTGGGCGACAGCTCCGGGACAGAAACAGAAGCAGTAACGGAAACAGCAGCAGCGCAGTACAATAGCCAAAAAACCGCAGCAAAACAAAAAAAGGGGAGAAGAAAAAAAATCAGACTAACCGTGTCACGGTCGCCGTTACCGTGTCACGGCGAACTTCGACGGCCGGCGGTTACCCTCAGGCGTGGCGCGGCAGTTTTTGGTAAGAAAGGAGCAAAAAATGGTGAAGTGTGAAAGCAAGTGTGAAGAAGAAGTGTAAAATGGTGAAAACAAGCACACGGATTTAAAGACAGAAAAGGACAAAAAAGAGCAAAAGTGACCGTTGTTGACTGATTCAAACAACGAAAAGAAAAAAAAAGAAAAAGAAAAAAAAAGTATCCCGTGACACGGGATACTTGTCCCGTCTGACGGGAACCCCTGACCGTGTCACGGGAACCTGATGACGTGGCGCGGCAAAACTGAGCTTGGTCAGGGAATATTCTTGGCTTTTTTACTAGTTTTGCTGATTTTCTGAGTTTATTGGGCGATTATTTTTCACTACATTTACGCGGAAAATCCCAACTGATATTTAAGGGGGACTAAAATTACCATTTTACCCCTGACAAGCGTCAAAGCCTATTTTTCGTCATTTTAAGCATTTGATATGGTCGGATAATCGGCTTAAAATTGTGAATCATCTGCGGCCCACGTTCGGGGATAATCGAACCACCATACACTTATCAATTTTCAGCAATAGTCGGCTTTCCTCAGGCTTGGAAAGCGTTATCGGTGGATTTTTCTTCAAGTGTAGAAAACTGCCAAGTCAGCTTTCCTCAGTCTTGGAAAGCGTTATCGGTGGATTTTTCTTCAAGTATAGAAAACCACCAAGTTGGCTTTCCTCAGGCATGGAAAACATCATCAGTGGATTTTTCTTCAAGTATAGAAAACACAAAATTCCTTTGTCGGCTTTCCTCAAGTATGGAAGGCATTAGCGGTGGATTTCTTCAAGCATAGAATGACACCAAATTCGTTCGTCGACTTTCCTCAGGCATGGAAAGTATTATCCGGCAGCTTTCTTCATGTTTAGAAAGGTACCAAACTCTTCAGTCGGCTTTCCTCAAGCATGGAAAGCGTTTCAACCAATGTCACTCGGTAGATTCCTTCAAGCTTAGGAAGATGCCAAATTCGTTTGTCACCGACACACTGGTGCCAGATACGTATTCTATCCCTTTACTCTTTTATCTGTGGAATTAAAATTTTTCTGCAGGTATCGGCGTATAAAAAATGATTTAGGATCGCAGAACGTCTTTAATCATTCTCCGTCCCTATCGGCTACTTTGACTATCGTTTTCGAAACTAACGTTTCTACAAACTCAGTCAAAGTGGGGGCTTCTGTAGACACCTAAAAATGTCTCCCCAAAACCAAACTCGATGACAAATAACCTTTCACCGCCACTGTTGGTCGGGTTTAGTATTTAATCCCGAGAGTGCTTCAAAAATCGTATTTTATTAAATTCTTATTTTTGAAAGGTCCATGGATCATTCTTGATGTTTGATAAAAACATAGTTTTAATTTTAGCCCAAGCTTGTTAATTAATTTTAAGCCCAAACATTTTATTTTATTTATTATTTTAGCCCGAATAATAAAAGTCAGGGAAAATCCCGAAATTATCAATCGACACTTAAAAAGTCGAAATAAATTAGGGTTAAAAATGAATTTAGACGGAAAAATGGACTGGAACTGACCATGTCACGGTACAGCCTGACCGTGTCACGGGAACCCTTCCCGTCTGACGGTGGGACTTCCCGTGACACAGGAGGTCTGCCGTGACACGGGAAGTTCCGTGTGCTTTCCGCGTAAACCCTTAACGCGTTTTCCGTTCCGTTTTCTTAAAATTTCCCGCGTCACTCCAAAGCTGTACCGTGTCACGGGAAAGTGTACCGTCTGACGGTACAGTTTGACCGTGTCACGGGATACTTTTTTTAGGGTTTTTATCATTTTAGGGTTCCGTGTGCTCCCTCAGCACGTTTCCCTATAAATACTCCCTCATTTCTGATGTACGGGGCAACCAGAATTTTATTATTCTTATTTTCTCTCTTCTATGCTATTAACCTAAACACTAGCCTACCCTTTTCACTTCAAAATTCCTTCTTCAAGCACTCAAAGGAGTCCATATTTGACTCGAGGTTCTGTCCTTAAGCCAAGACGTGAAAGGTAGAATCGTTTGAGGGTTTGGCCCCAAAATCAACCTTATTTTATTTAATTTAATTTAGTTATTGATTTATTATTTCCTTGAAGTTACTAACTCGTTTATTATTTTGTAGTTGCAAACAAACAGATTCAAAGTAAGGATCATGCTCTTGTTATTATTATTATTTTTCTAACGATTTTTATGTTGTTGGAATTATGATTAAATTGGTTTTTATATTAATATTGATTCTATTTTTTTCATTGATCACCATATTGCATGTTTAAAGGGAATATGTAATTGAAAATCACGCCTAATAAGATAATTTGGACAACCGGTTTAGGATCCTTTTAATATTATTATTAATTGAAGTGATCACCAAATTTTTAGAATTATGTGTGCATTAATTTTGAACCAATTTAGTTAAATAACAGTTTGGAGCGAATTGAATTATTGTTTGTATGCCTTTGAGATCACATGAATGCTTTTCAATATAAGAATCGAGTAGAGGCCAATACGGGCGAATGTGACTCCATGACTCACTTCGTACCATCATCCCCGATCCTCCTTTTGTGGTTCCGAATCATATGGAGTTAGTAATCTCATGGATTATGAATGGGGTGTAACCTTCACGGGTCAATCGTTGTTGCTTATCGTTCTCCCTTATCGTGGTTGCCTTTTATGATCCGTGAACGGTTTACAAGTTCCTTAAAAACTTGTTGGCGGCTCCCTACTTTATTTGTCCCTAATCGTTGTCCCTAATCGTAATGTCAATTCCCACTTCCTATGACTGCCAAGCATATTCACAACATGCTTTTAACGTAGGCGCACTTCGAATGACGCCTACAATTATTATTATTATTTATTGTTGGATTTTTTTTATTATTTGATGAGACTAACGCACTAGTTTTAAATATTCATTTGTTTTGAAAGGGCCTATAACGGTTCTAAATTGTAAATTTGACTTTGTTTGACTTTGGTTTGACTTTTGAACTTGGGTTGTTTAAAAGGGTTTTGAAAATGTCTTCCGCTGAGTGTCTTTGATAAATGCCTTAGCTGTTATCACGGTGGTGGTAATAGCTTGGTTATTTCCTACTTTGTATTTTAAAAGGGTAAAATAGGTTATTTTAAAAAGGGGAGTTTTCAAGGTTTTATAGAGTTGGAGGTGAATAGGAATTCTATAGATGACACTTTCGGGAAGTTAGATGATGTTGTTGGTGTTGGGAATACAAAAATGAGGGTTTTAGATATGATTTAGGGTGTCACCTCTAAGGTCTTGTTTTTGAATTTTGTGACATTCATCAACATCCTAACACTAGGATTTCAAAAGGTAAAGAGGGGGACAATAATGGGGAACTTGTGCATGGTCTAGCAGTTGAAGGAAATAAGGACATTGTTGAAAGCGGAGAAGATGGACTTGGAAAGAGACATCCAAATAAGGGTTCAGGGTTGCAACCACATGAACCTCTACCAACAAATATTTTAGAGGAAGCTGATGATGGAGAAAAGAACCGCAACCAGAGTGATAGTAAGCGAACCCTAAAGCCGTCTTCGAAGGTGATTTCAGGAGATTATATCGGAAATCGTAGGGCTAAGGTGTCCAAGATTAAGACATCATATTTGAATCTTGTAAAGTAGATTAAACTGTGGTCTTCCGTAAGTGGCAGGTGCGTGAGTGCATGCACATTGTTTTTGTCATGTTAATATTCTATAAATAATTACAATAAATGATACATTCATACTACTTTTGATGATTAGCTTATATGTATGAGGGTGTGATACCTAGCTTAGCTTAGCTAAACTTGTATTGATTGTGCATGTTTGATTACTAAATACTCCATAATAAAATAAAAACATTAAATGTTCAATCATTTCTATATTTGGAAATTCTAGTTACTTAACTAGCTAGAAATAAGTGATGTAAAGTGAATTAAGTATTTCCTATATATGTAGATTTGCACTAAGTGGCTCTAGACATAGCTATCTCTAGATTGATTGATTGTGTCGTGGTAATTGAAGATTGATGATATTTTGAATATAACTATCTTTTTCCTACAAAGTATTTTAGCCTTTAATGATCAACTAAAAATAGTCATAATGCAACCTTGTTTCTTTCACTGTCTTCAGCTGAAAAAAATGTGATGTATAATGGTATTCAGATACTATACCATCATGATACATTACAGACTAAGATGGTATTCAAATAAGGTACCATCCAGACCCTTGGTGGTTAATATCGTGATTAATTGCACCCATCATTTAATTTCAGTGGCCTTACTCTGTTGGAATGTGAAGGGGAATTTGCTAATAAGGAATGTTGCCATAATGTCCTGCATTATCGTCGAAGGGTGACTGCAGGTGGAGACTAGGTCGTTGGACTAATCTTCCCTAGGCCAAAAAAAATTTGTAATCACTAAACAGACCCTTATAACTAGCATAGGAGTAAGTCGAGGGTTGAACCACTAGGAATGGGAGGTGGTCAGTATTGCTAGAGTCAAGCTATTTCGAAAAAGAGTGAAGTAAGGTGTGTGTACTCTAAAACAACTAAGAAAACGAGATTAAAACCGAATATATCAAACACTAGGGTTTATGATCCACATATACATGCAATGGATACAACTAATCGGGATTGGAATTGACTAAGTCGAGTGTTGCGAGGGAAAATCAATTAAGCAATCAAGAGAGTATGATAGGCTATTCTCCTAGAGGTCAAACTAGCGTGAACTACGAGAGACTCTAGCTAGGAACTTCAAAAACCAACTCAATTGACAAATGCAAGCCAGAAATCAATTGTCCGTATCAATGTGAACTTACAATGTAATCTAGTGCAATGATCAAAGTTAGCTACTCTTCAATCAATCACACACATGCACATAATCAATCAACCAATTTAATCACTACATCAACTCCATCAATTTTCCCCAATTATCATCAATCCAATACTCATATATGCTTCACCATTCCCCTAGAAAGAAAACTACTCACAATCTATGGAAATCAAGATAAAAACTAAGCTAAACAACAAATTCATCATCATCATATTAATCAAACTAATTCAATCACAAATCAATCAAACTTGAATAATCAACAAACCAATTGAAATCAAAAGCTAAATATTGCATTAAAGTTAAATAAATCCTTACAAACTTGCTTCAAATCAATGGAGAAAATACTTAGAATCATCAATCTTTAATCATCAATCAAGAACTTCTCTCTCTACAACCTAGAGTTTCTTTCTCTACAAAATGATCTAAAATTTCTACTTTAATTCCCTTCTCTCTAAGAAAATCTAACCTTCTTGCAATCAAAACTCAAGAGCACATCATCACAATTCTCAAGAACATCGTTAGTCGAAGAATTAATCACACAAACATTATCAATGGAGCGAAGGGAATTAACACACATGATTCCTTTCATAAGGGACAAAGACTCATGCATCGGTTTTAGCTCAAAACTTTCCTCATTGTTACCAACTCTCAAATTAATACGACCTCCCTTAACATCTATCAAAGCTCCCGAGGTAGCTAAGTAAGGTCTCCCTAAAATGATAGGAATATGGTTATCTTCCGCAATCTCTAGCACAATGAAATCAACGGGGATAGTGAATTCTCCTATCTCGAGGGGGACATTCTCAACTTTACCTTTAGGAAACTTAATAGAATGTTCAACCAATTTAAGGGTCATGTTGGATGGAAGGAGCTCACCTATCTTAAGTCTCTTTAAGATGGAATAAGGCATGATGCTAACACTAGCACCAAGATCACAAAGGGAATTTTGGAACAATTTTCCTTTAATATTGAAAGGGATGGAGAAATTCCCCGGGTCTTTCATCTTTGGGGGCCAGTCATTATGGATAAAGGCACTACAACACTCCCCCAAACTCACCAGTTCAACCAGATTGCAATCTCTCTTGCCGCTCAAAATTTCCTTAAGAAACTTAGAGTAGTTTGGCATAATTTCCAAGACTTCGGTGAAAGGAGTAGAAAGATAATTTTCCTTAAGCATCTCGATGAATTTTCCATATTATTCATCCAATTTGTGCCTATTCAACTTTGGGGGGTAAGGAAGTTTGGGTTTGTAGACTTCTTTTTCTTTCTCTTTCACCTTCTCAACTTGTTCCTTAGCAACTTCCTCAACCAAAGGGCTCTCATCTCCCTCACACTCAATTGGACTCTCTTTCGCATCAGTCTTCTTATACACCTCACTCTCAAGGACCCTTCCACTCCTAACTAGTGGTGATAGAACAAACCGGTTCCTTAGGATCAATTCCTTGTGAAGGTAAAGAAGAAATGGTAGCATGCTCTTTTAAGGTGTTGGCTAGTTGAATGATTTGGGTCTCAAGCATGTTTCCATGAGTTAACATGTCATTGACCAATTTTCCATTAGATGATATATGTGATCGTTCAACTTCTTGGCTTGATCTTCCATGAAATTCTCTAACC
Source organism: Chenopodium quinoa (assembly GCF_001683475.1). NCBI lineage: Eukaryota > Viridiplantae > Streptophyta > Magnoliopsida > Caryophyllales > Amaranthaceae > Chenopodium > Chenopodium quinoa. Next base: position 124,764 of record NW_018742204.1, on the reverse strand, counting down.
TACTCATAAATTTAAATTGTTGATCATAGGAATTATCATCTTGCCATTGGATCTTTGGAGTAAACAACAAATTCAAAAACTAAAGATTGCATTAAAGTAAAAGAAATCCTTACAAACTTGTTTCAAATCAATGGAGAAAATTCTTAGAATCATCAATCTTCAATCATCAACCATGAACTTCTCTCTCTACAACCTAGAGTTTCTCTCTCTACAAAATGATCTAAAATTTCTACTCTAATTCAATTCTCTCTCCAAGAAAATCTAACCTTACTCTAAAACTAACTCTTCTTTCTCTAAAATTAGAAGGAAAATTTATATATAGTAAAACTAACAAAGAGAAGGTAGTTTGATCCTCCAAAGAGACCTGTACAGGCGCGGCCATCACCAAGGAGGATGCGTGGCCGCGCATTAGAGGGTACGGAACAAAGACCCTGAGAGGCGCGCCCACGCCGAGGAGAGGCGCGACCGCGCCATGGTCGCCCGTGCTCGCGCTTGGAAGCAGGGCAGCCTCCTTCACCTTTAATTGAGCTCTTCCTCATGCACTCCACTTGATGATGTTGATGAACACAGAAGATGGCAATCTTCAAATAGCCTCCACGGTGGGTTCAACACCAAGAATAGCGTATCCACCGCTTGCATGCACGAGCTAGAAGACTTGGACTACATACTCCTTCAAACTTGAACTTTAAATGGTAGGCAAGAGGCATCTCAAACGATGTAAAACTTGGGAAGGAGACTCGGGAATCCTCGGATTATGATCATAACCTGAAAAATGAACGAAAACAAGCAAATAAAAGAGAAAATATTAAAATAAACCAAGAAATGCATAAAAATAGAAAATCAACTAAGAAAATGCAAACTAAGGAAATAAAGAGTAAAACTAAGGAAAAACTAAAGAAAATAGCTATAAAATAGCATGAATTCCACCCTAAAGAGAACCAAATGAGTGCCATAAATGACATTCATCAAAGGGTTGATACGGAGTATGTGTGTGTGTCATCTAAGTTGTATACTAAGAAATGGGGTATCAAGTATGAGGGGCACATCAAAAGGATCATGTTGTATCCTGCCTTTGTGGTATGATAATTTGTCGTGTGTTTGAATTTTTTCGGTACTTGTAACTTTACAGTTGTCATATTCTATATTTTTATTTTTATTGCATTTTTCAAATTAAGCCGGTGACAGACATGGACGATGCTCCCACTCTTAACAAAAAACATGAGCATCCTTTGCGTGGTGTTTCTTATTGCCAAATTTTTGTGGTGAGTATGGCTGTTTTAAATGTTGTATTTTGTGTACTAATTTGACAGTCGTGTTGTTGTAATTAAGGGCATTGTGAATCACAGATATTTGTCCCTAATCTAATGGATGAACGTTGGTGACGTGCTGCCTTCTCCTTTAAGGAACAAAAGATATGGCTCATGGACTTGATATACTTTGATCCTGCTTATTCATATAACACGAAGCATTCATTCCAAAATTGGTAAAAACTCGTTTGTGTTTTACCTTAAGCGTTGTTGAAAGAAAATTGGTAACGATTGATTACTGATTTATGTATTCAAATAGATAATTACAGATTAGTACAATGGAGGTATTGATTCTCACCCATGATAAAAGTTGGGAACAGGGTACCTTTGGAGGGTGGCCTATTAAAAGCGTCGAGATTGTTCACCAACCAGATATGTGAGTTCACAACTACTGGTTTAACTATCCTTGTTGTGTGGAAATAGATTATGTTTTCTCTAAGCTTATTGTGTCCTCTTTGTGTATAATGTTAGTTGTGGGGTTATCATACTTGCTTGCATTAGGGCAAGTACAGATCGTTTTTATACAAAGTATCAAATGGTTAATAAATTGTATTCAGGTTCTGTTTGGATTATTAGTTGACAAATGTGATAAGGATAATTTATATGCTATCCTTGATTCACAGGAATGAGGAGTTAATTCACATGCCGTGGAATTTGACCAGGGTAGGCCCAACCGCTTGTTGAGGATCTGAAATCTGATTGCTATGAAAGACGGGACAAGCTAGATGACTTAGTTATGTTGTAAATGGCTTAGTTGTGCTTGTATGGAAGGGAGCGGTGTATTTTTTTGGTATAAAAAGTGATTTTTATGGTGGAGAAACAATAACATATGTGCTGCTCACTTGACTACAAACTAGATTTGGACCACCATGCATGGTATAGATAATGATTTTGCTGTTCTGTGGCATCGAGGCACAAAAGTATATAGGATATCATCTTGTACATAATTGGTATCAGTGTGATACCAAGTTGACTATGTGTAGACACCCATTTGTGTCTCCCCAAAACCAAACCCGGTGATGAGTACCTTTCACGTTGAATCATAATCGAATGAAGTAAAAGTGTGGAAAGTTTAGTGTTGCGGATAGTTTTATTTTCTTTTCTTTTCTCTCTATTTTTGAAAACCTATTTTAAGAAAACAGCCAATCCAATTTGGTTGGTCCATAGTATGGTTCAGATAATGGTGCATTTGGAGGGGGCTTGAAAAGAGCTTTCCAACGATATATTATAAGCCCAATTCCGATGAGTAATGAGGAAGTTATGGCCAAATTACTAAACTGGGCCCGGTTTGAGCCTTATATGCGGCCCAATGATCAAGGGGAGGGCCTAATATGGATTTATCATTCCTAATTCAATTAGCATTGGTAAATTGAATTTTGTTGACTTTTTAGAGTTTTAATGAGAATAAAAGAGTGTTTTTATGGAAAATACGATTTTGCCCTTCTTCACGGCTAAATTTTATCTGAATTTAGAAAACGCGTGAAAAAGTTAATTAGCGCCTAACGCCAGACATTAGCGCCCGGCGCCTGGCGCTAGCGTTAGCGCCTGGCGCTAATGTTCAGCGCCTGGCGCTAATGTTCAGCGCCTGGCGCTAACTTATTTTTCACGTCGATACTCTGATTTGTTTTTCTATCTTTTTGGCTGATTTTCTCTATAAATAGCCTCTTAAAATCTCCGTTTTCATCACGAATGATCACGAATGATCGCAAACTCTCAACAATTCTCTAATTCTCTCCTCTCTAAGCTCTCTCTCTCTTTTTCTAAACCAACCTTTATACACAAAATTCCGCATTCACAAGACCAAGAAACACCTAGCATCGTTCGAAGTTTCCTTCGCCCTAAACGTGAAAGGTTTTAATTTCTAAGGGTTTGGTCCCTAATCTCTATTTCAATTATTTAATTTAATTGTTTGTTTATTATTTTCCTTGAAGTTACTAACGCGTGTATTTTGTTATTAGAAAGAGGTACGAGGCATCCAAGTAAGTGCTTTAATGGTTTTTATTGATATTATGATGTAGAAATCATATTTAGGTTGTTATTATGATTCCCAACGTCATGTTAGGGTGTTTTGATCTTCCTAGTATCATGTTTAGGGTAATAACTAAAAAATCCTAATACCAAGTATGATTAAAAGTATGATGCCTTTTATGTTCTTTCTAATATTTATGATCGTTAGTATCATGTTAAGATTAAAGCTTTAATTTTTGATGCTTAGTGACATGCTAGGGTTTGTGATTAATCTTGTTAGTATCATGCCTAGGGTCTTGCTATTTTTATGCTTTAACATGAACATGTTTATTATTATGATTGTGATTATAGTTGTTATTGATTATTATTATGTTGTTTGATATATATATTTATTGTTATTGCTTGATCACGCCTTTTATGCATGTTTAATGGGAATAGGTACTTGTAATCACGCTTAATAAGATAATTAATAATCTTGTTTAAGGTTAGTGTGATTATAATTCAAGTGATAGCCAATAATAGTTTTATTTGTGCATTATATTCAACCAACATAGATTAAACAGGTTGAGGGTTAAACATAATGATTGCATGTTAGTCAGAAAGCGCACATGCATATGATCAGAATAAAGTAGAGGCCTATTATTAGGGTTGGTTCAATCTCTTTTATATTGGATTTGTACCTTCATCCCCGAACTACCAAACCTGGTTCCAGACCTATTGAAGTTGACGATCTCTTGAATCGTTAAGGGGTGTAACCTTCACCCTGTGAATGGTTTACAAGTTCCTAAAACTTGTTGGCGACTCTTTTGCTCTATCTTCTTTCTCTTTGGACGCCACCGTAATTTAGTGTATGAACATACTAAATATTTCTGTCGCTAGGAACTAAAGCCAAAAGGTGGCGCTGGACTCTGTTTGCTGGCGCCAAGTTCTTCCAATACCGAGCCAGAAATATGCGTTCTAATTTTGACCAGTTTTTAGCACTATTTGCTCGATCCTACTTCCTGATTGAGTTTTTCTCACTTTTCTGAAACCCATATGTGTTCTACATATGGACATGACCCTCTGGAAATTCATGCTTCATCTACCTGATTGAACGCTCTGAGCAACAAAGGGTACATCTGAGAATGTTGAATTCACCAAACCATGGAAGCGAGTTTTTCTAAATTCGCGATGTCCCATCCGCTCGCGCCAACCCTTTACGGTTAGGCTTCCATGCGTTGCATCCGCACAATTAACCATGGACCCTCTATTGACTAACCCATATCCCGAACTTTAGAGAACTAGAGCCATAGTTAGGTTGCAAACTCATTGCATCATGTTGTGCCAACTTGACTAATTGTGCATTATTTATTGTGCATCTTTTATGTGTTTTTCCTAACCGTTTGTTTGACTTGTGCTAAGATTAAATAAACTGATTTATGACTAAAAGAACTTTTCCTAATTAATTAATTAATTAATTAGATTAATTAAAGTTTAATAATTTAATCAGAGTTAATTTAGTATGTCTTTAGGCATACCCTGTAGAGTAATAATATAGAAAGTAGTTCCAGATCGATGTTCCAACAATGGCACCAAGATTTAAACTACAGCGCCACTCTGTGGAGTGTAGCGCCTGGCGACAGTTATGTCATCTGACACTACACTGCAAAGAGAGGCGCCAGTCCTGTCGTTTTGGCGACAGTTCGATTTGTTACTCGAGTCATCACCTTATGTCTGATTGCACAGTTTTCTAATCAATTCAGTTAATTTTTACTGGTAATAGTACCTTGTCAAGTCATTAATCGAGTCTAAGCACTAAGTCCCATGGTCTTACACAAGAGTCAAAGTATGTCACTTACACTCACCACATAAAACACACACTAATGAACACTTTGACCATGTCTAAGGGAGTCTTGTATGCGCGTATTTTCCGTCAGTTTTTTTAGGGGGGTAAGTCGGATATTAATCCTCCAATTAAATCAACTTGTTTGAACCCTATACTTAACTCCCAAAAATATATACCTTTTTTTTGCCAACAAAAATGCACCTATTTTTTGCTTTTTTCTTCTTTTTCAAACCGTAAAGTCAAGGTCAATTTGAGTCAAATAATAAAACAAAAATGGTTAGCGCTTGGTCAAGAAAGGAAGGGCGTTTGATCAAAGACAACCTTTTTATTCAAGTCCGACTTTTCGACAAACCCATTGCTCGTAAAAGGAATGCTAAGACAATAATGGCAACTCAAGAGGAAGTTAATGAGCTCAGGAACCAACTGATTACTGTGACTGAGGCATTAAAAGTTCAAACCCTCAAGATTGATGATCCCATGAAACAACAACAGATGGACCTCATGCAAGAGGGTCTGAGCAAATTGTCTAGTGACTATAAGTTTCAAGGGATTAGCTCACAAGAGGTCTCGGTGGACAAGGATCTTCTTCCGCAGAAGTTCAATGCCAACGACATCCCGAAATTCAAAGCGACTGACAACCCTTACTTTCATTTAAAAGCCTTCGAAACAATAATGAGTATTAAGGGTATTGACAAGATGGTGTTTCCCTCTTTGTTCTCCCTATCTCTCGAAACTGTTTGCCAACAATGGTTCTTTTCTCTTGAGAAAGAAAGAACCTCTACTTGGAAGTCCATAGTAAACGCTTTCATGAATAGATACAAATGCAATATTCAAGTTGCGACTGACTATAGGGAACTTGAAATCCTCAAGCAAAAGGAGAATGAAGGTCTTACCTCTTTCTTCAACAAATGGAGAGAAACCTCAGCTAAGATGATTGAAGTACCAAGCGAAAAAGAGTCCGTAAGGTTATTCTTCAAAAACCTTCAAGAGAAGTACTCCAAGTATCTCAAATACCAGAATAATCTCCATACTTTCAAGGCCGTCTATGACATTGGAATCAATATTGAAGACGACCTGGCTATGCTGAAAGCTGCTAACAATAACTCCAACAGTGGCTGGAAAGACAAGAAGAACGTCAATTCTTCTTCTTCCAAAACCATCCACTCGAACAATGTTAGCACCTTTAACTTAAGTGAAGTCCTTGCTATGAATAATCTAGGACAAAAGAAACCATTTAGGAGGAACTTTACTCCTATTGGTATGAGTTATGACACCGGATTTGACCGATTAAATGCAAAAGGTCTTATAACTCCTATTAGACCATTTGGGGACCCACCATTCGAAAAGAGGACAGCTAATTGGAACCCCAATGCACATTGCAAGTACCACCAAGGTAGGGTCCATCTTACCGAGAATTGTTGGAAGCTTAAGGAAGCTATCCAAGATTTAATCGACAACAACAAACTGCCATTGCCCCCTGCCAGTAAGAAGCCGAGCATTGATATTGCGCCTCTCGCTCACTCTTTGGCCATCTCTGATGAGGAAAATGAGGTTGATCCCTCATCTCTCATCAAACCTGTCGAAGAAATCTATGCTATCGAAGAAGAGGAGGAGATCTTTCTCGATGCCATGGATAACCTTCCAGAACTAGCAAGTAAAGAGGATGTACGGAGGGATCAAACTTGTTACGTGAAGCTCTCGAAGTTGCAAAGAAACAATTAGAGGAGCTTTAGAAAAAGTGTGACGAGGTTCCATCCACGAAAAATAAACCCAGGAGAGAGTTCACACCCATGGGAATGACCTATGAGGCTACTTTTGATCGCCTCTTCGATCAAGGACTAATCAAACCTATTGGCCCTACTGAGGATCCAACACCAGAAAAGTGATCTTCAAGATGGGATCCAAAGTCCTACTGCAAGTACTATCAAGGGAACGTTCATACCACAAATGAATTCTACAGGTTTCCAAACCTCATTCAAGATCTCATGGAAGCAAACAAGATCCCATTGCCTCTAGCTAGCGAGAAAACGAAGAAACACTTTTCTCTGCAAGTAATTGATAAACCCAAGAAGAGTAATAGACTCTATACTCCAATTGGGATTCCATATGCTCAAATGTTCAAAATGCTCTCCAAGAGTGGTGAGGTCAAACCTCTCGAACCGAGACCATTTGAATTATTAAAAAGGACAGACATGTTTTATTGTCAATACCATCAATAAGGGGGTCACACTATTGAAAACTGTTTTAAATATAAGGATTTAATTCAGAAAATGATTGATGATAAAAGGCTAGTCCAAATTCCACAAGAGGAAGACATAAGTATCAATGGAGTTTGGGACAGTGATGAAGAAAACGTTTATTTAAAAGACATGGTAGGACCTCCACCTTCGGTGTCATATGCCATGGTTGACTTCTGGGTTGAAGAAGATTCATCAATAGACGTCCTCACAAGATCCGGGAGAATGCAATTTCCTATTTCGACACAATCTATGCCAACCACGCAACAAGTTCCCATACCTATCATAGAAGACAACGATATTGTCAAACAGTTCAAGAAAACCAAATTTGAAAAGAACTTATGGAAGCTTCTGAAAACATCTCGAGAGCATAGGTTGGCAGTAATGAATGCTTTGGATAAGATAGGGATAGATTCTGACACCACTCCTGAGGGGTTAGCTAACTTCCTTACGAGTGATCTCCCTAGTCCTATCAACTTGATCACTTATTTCGACAAGGACTTACCTCAAGAAGGTGACAAGCATTATAAGGCGTTAAACCTCACAGTGGTTTGCAAGAGAATGAACGTCCCTATGACTCTTGTAGACAATGGATCGGCCAATTAATGTCTGTCCACTAAGAACTGCGAGGATGCTAGGCATAAGGGATGAGGACCTAACCCTGTCAACGCAAGGAATAAGGGCTTATGAAAATACTCATTGTCAAGCTCTTGGTAAGATTACTATGAATATAACGGCGGGAGCAATAGAACATGCTACTACATTCCAAGTAGTAAATATCAAGGCTTCATTTAATCTGTTGTTGGGACGCCCTTGGCTTCATGACCTAAAGGCTGTCCCTTCATCTCTCCACCAACAGGTAAGGGCCATAGTTGGAGGAATTCCCATTACAATTGATGCTTCACCCATGAGGATTAAAGCTATAGAGAATCCAATAATTAATGTGGAGCACGATGAAGATGATGAAGATTTGTGGGGCTTTAATGAAGAGGTCTCCTTAATCGAGGAGGATGAAATGACCCCTCTCTACCACGACCCCCACTCCAATATGATAGTGAATGCTATTTTGAAGAAGCAGGGACATTTTCCTGGGATGACCCTAGGAAAGAAAAAAGGAATAGCAAAACCGCTGGAATCACCTGGCCTCCCTAAATTAGACACTTTCGGACTTGGTTTTAAACCGACTTGGGAAGATCTCAAGCGAGCCCAGGAAAATTCAAAAGCACGTAAGGACGCTCGCATCCAAAAGAAATCAATCCTAATGGATCAGTATCCTCTCACCCTCAATGGACAATTCATAAAAGAAGGAGAGGACTATCCATGCTACGAATTTCCCGAACCGTTTTTCGTAAATGGCATAAGGCAACCGGGATTCGAGATTTTCCTTGATTGCTACTTCATAGATGAAATCCCAACTCCTGTCCACAAGGAGAAAGCACCCCATGCTTTGACTTTAATGTCATGGGATTACTATTTGGGCGAGAAAAAAGATGAGCTAACACACAAAGAGGATAACTCCTCGCTCATCCAAACAATTCTACAAAGCAAAAGCTTTGATCCCTCAAAGCTCATCACTCCAGCAGAAGGATCACTACAAAGGTGGCGCAAGACCGTCAAGGTGACTACTCCAAGCGGAAGGAAAATATTCATCACAACAGGGCAAGGACCGATGTTCGAAGAGTCGTTAGAGTCTGAGTCAGAGTCAGAGTCAGAGTCAGATTCAGAGTCAGAGTCAGAGTCTCTCCCTTTAGAGTCATCTAAGTCTTTAGTTATAGCGCCCCCTCCTTCTATCTCTTCCCCTAGGATAGTTAGTGATCAAGTCCATGAGGACATATATCTCTTTGATGTAATGATCTCAGAATTTAATAATATGTCATCTTCTCCTTACTCCTTGTGTTCTTCTTTAATCCAAGATGACGAGCATTGCTTAACTAATAATGAAAATGACAAAGAACTTATTAAATCAATGGAAACACATGAAAATAAAACACCGATAATTGAGGAAGCTGAGACGGTTGATATCTCAAATGATTCAACCAATAAAAGAGAAGTTAAAATCGAATTAACACTTAATGAACAAGAAAGAACCGATTTAATTAACTTGCTTACAGAATTCATCGATGTATTCGCTTGGTCGTTTGAAGATATGCCAGACATTAGTATAGAGAAATAGCTTTACACACCATACCGCTAATCCCAGGAATGAAACCTGTAAAACAAAAGTTACGTCGAATGAAACCCGACGTAGCTCTTAAAATAAAAGAAGAAGTTCAAAAACAAATAACTGCAGGTTTTATCAAGGTATTGAAATACCCTGAATGGGTCGCCTACGTCGTCCCAGTTCCAAAGAAGGATGGAATGGTAAGAATGTATGACGACTATTGAGATGTAAATAAGGCAAGTGCAAAGGACGACTTCCCTTTACCACACATCGATATTCTGGTGGATAACACAACAAATCATGCACTTCTCTCGTTCATGGATGGATACGCGGGGTACAATCAAATTCTCATGGGAGAATAAGACATGGAGAAAACAACCTTCATAACACCATGGGGTACTTAACACTACACGGTAATGCCATTCGGGTTGAAAAACGCGGGTGCTACTTACCAACGAGCAGCAACTGCCTTGCTCCATGACATGATGCATAAAGAAGTTGAAGTATATGTGGACGATATGATTGTGAAATCAAAAGATCGCCCAGGCCATCAAATAGCCTTGAGAAAATTCTTCGAAAGGCTAAGAAAATACAACATGAGGTTGAATCCATCTAAGTGTGCTTTTGGAGTCACCTCAGGAAAGATTTTGGGTTATGTCATAAGCTCCAGAGGAATAGAGATAGACCCAACCAAGATCAAGGCAATCATTTCAATGCCACCGCCCAAAACCGAGAAACAAATTCGAGGATTTATTTGCCGATTGCAATACATAAGCAGGTTCATATCAAAATTGACAACAATATGTGAACCAATTTTCAAAAAGCTAAAAAAGATCAAAGCCTATCTGGAAAATCCTCCCGGGTGTTAGCACCAGCACTTCCGGGAATACCTCTTAGGTTGTACTTAACAGTCACTAAAGAGACAATGCGAGCCATGTTAGCGCAAGAAGTATAAGGCAAAGAAAACGCGATATACTATTTAAGCAAAAAGATGCTGGAGTATGAAGTACGCTATACACCACTTGGGAAATTGTGCCTCTCTTTGGTGTGGGCCACAACCAAGTTAAGACATTACATGCTTGTGCATACAGTCTTTGTAGTTTCCCGATTAGGTCCACTCAAATATATATTCGAGAAATCTACACTCAATGGGCGCATATCAAGATGGATAGTCAACTTAGCCCAATTTGACGTAAGATTCATGCCCCAAAAAGCTATCAAAGGATTCGTGGTTTCGGATTTTCTAGCAGACTTTCCAATAGAAGATTCGACGCCAATACACGACAACAAATTTCCAGACGAAGACTTGATGGTCACCGAAGACGATACTTGGACATTATACTTCGACGGAGCCTCAAACCAAAAGGGATGTGACGTTGGATTATTACTAGTATCACCATAAGAAGAACATATTCCATTCTCCATAAAGCTTGATTTCAACGTTACCAACAACGTTGCTGAATACGAAGCATGCGTGGTAGGCCTTGAAACAGTTTTGGCATTGGGAGTGAAAAAATTACGGATATTCGGAGACTCTTCATTGATCATCAACCAAATCACTAAAAGATGGAAAGTAAAGAGCGAAAGTCTGGCCCCTTACCAAACTTATCTGGAAACTCTCACTAATCAGTTGGAAAAGGTGGAATACACATATCTACCTAGAGAAGAAAATCAATTTGCTGATGCCTTGGCAAGACTAGCCTCAATGGTTAGGATTCCTACGGAAATCGAGCAAATGCCTCTAACTATAGAAAAAAGGCACAAACTGGATTACATTCAAGCTATAGAAGATGATGAAGTGATCCAAGAAGAAGCAGAAGAAGAAGAAGAAGAAGAAGAAGAACCGTGGTATACGGATATACTCAACTATGTCACCAAAGGAGAATACCCTCCCATGCTGACAAAAGAGCAAAACGAGCATTAAGGCTCTTGGCTTCCCAGTACGTACTCATAGACAACGAGTTACACAAAAGGGTGCCTAAGGGTCGAGCTCTCTTATGTGTAGGAAAAAAGTATTTTCAAAGATCAATGAGGATAGTCGACGAAGGAATTTGTGGAACTCACGTAAATTGAAAAATGCTAGTCCAAAAGATAATGCGAGAAGGATATTATTGGACTACCATGAATAGGGATTGTCATCAATACGTAAAAAGATGCCCTAAGTGCCAAATTTACGCCAATCTAAAACATGTTCCTCCATCTCTACTCTACACCTACACTTCGCCATGAGCATTATCTACGTGGGGAATTGACATTATTGGCAAAATCACTCCCCTAGTAACAGGAGGTCACGAATATATCTTAGTGGCGATTGATTACTTCACAAAGTGGGTCGAAGCACAATCATACGCTAAACTCACTGCAAAACATGTAGCACTCTTTATCGAAAGAAATATTATTTGTCGATATGGAATCCCACATGAAATGATAAGTGATTATGGAACTCACTTTCAAGCCGATTGTGAATAATTGCTACAAATATATGGTATTCAACATCATCATTCTTCTCCTTATAGACCTCAGGAAAACGGAGCAGTCGAAGCAGCTAATAAAAATTTAAAGACTATCATCGATAAAATGATGGAAAATTACAAGGATTGGCCTGACAAACTCCACTTCGCATTGTGGGGTTATCGCACGTCAATTCTCACATCAATAGGAAATACACCATTTTCCTTGGTTTATGGAATGGATGTCATACAACCTGTAGAGCTAGAGATACCATCTCTACGCATTTTATTAGAAAGAAAACTTGATGAAGTTGAATGGACTAGGGAGAGATATGAGGATCTAATTCTACTCAATAAAAAACGACTAGAAGCTCTACATCATACTCAATGCTACCAAACTCATATGGCTAGACATTTTAATAAGAATGTCAAGACAAGAAACATCAAAGTAGGAGATTTGGTGTTAAAAGCATTAAGGAAAAATGTTTTAGATCCAAGGGGAAAATTTAGACCTAATTGGTCTAGACCCTATATTGTCAAAACAATCCTGTCAGGAGGTGCAGCAAAATTAACTGATATGGATGGCAATGAGTTCTCGAACATGACAAATCTTGACCAACTTAAAAAGTACTACTCATAATTACTTGAGTAGGACACTCAAGAGAGCTACATTTGGCCTGATTCCTTAAGAAAGGATACGTAGGCAACCTTTACGGGTGCGACCACTTTATTTTTTTCAAACCTCGCATCCTAAACTTTAAAAAAAAAAGTTTTGATAGAAGATCGACGGAATATCGGCGTCACAGAAAAAATCCTGGCGCCAGACGATGAACCTTAGCGCCTGACGACAACCCCTGTCGCATGACGCCAGACTGCCGCAGATGGCGCCAGTCGTAAAATCTCTGCGCCAATTTTCTGAAAAGTACCTGGGAATATTCGGTGTTTTTCGGAAAATTTTCGACTTCCGTACTCGAAAAAATTTCTGGAAAATTAAATTTTCAGTTTTCATTGCTTTATTAAATTAAATTTAAAGGAGATAATTCAATTAAAAAAAAGCTTGAATTTCATTAATAAAATAAATTAACACTTACATTATTGATGGAATTTAAATAAAGATTAAATAAATTAGCTTTGAATTTAAAACTAAGTCTAATAATTGAAAGTTAATCAATGCTTTAATCTTTTTTCTCTTTCTTTTCTCTCTTCCAATTTTTATTCGCGTCCTCTTCTTCATCCATAACTTTAGCTAATAGGCATCCTTTAGAGGACCTACATTCAATTTTGGAGTAAATAGTTTCTCCCTTAGCTAGGACCCCATGTTTCTTCTCTACCCAAGCCTTCTTCTCTGTAGTGTCAGCTTTTTTTATCCTTCGTAGAGATTTTCTTCTTAGGCATTGTAGATGTTTTGAACTCAACTCTTTCACCCAAGCGTTCCTTAATAGGAATCACTTTGTCACCTAGACGACTCTTCACATCAGTTTTACTCTGATTTTTCTTCATTTCATTTGGAGGTTTCTTCAGAAGCCACTTCTTCACATCATTGGGCAAGGAAGGAGGAACCTTTTGGGTGATCACTTCCCATAAAGGTCTAGCGCTCCAATAAGCATCAAATTTGTCTACTTTTTGAGACACGGGAAATTCATAGGGACGATGAAGATCCCCGGAAAGAATTGTTTGGAGTAGGTCGTACTGTCTTTTTACCTTGTAGGGATAATAAAAAGTCATTCGGGAAAAGCTTGGGAAACGACAGAAAGGTTGCTTGTTGACACCAACCATCTTTTCTATTTTCCACCAAGGGATGACCCACTTGATGGTAAAATTGCAAGAGCCGAAGACCTTCTTCCATTCATGGCGCCCCATCTTAGAGAAGCGTTTCTTCCTTCTCACAAAGCAGTTTGGAGTATACTTTTCAATATTGTCTGGAGGACTAATTAATTCTAGTCTTTCCATTAGCCACATCTGTAAAAAAATTTAATGCAAATAACTTAATATTACTAAACAAAAATATGTTTTTGATTTCTGTAATTAAAAATATTATTTTTCTACCTGTGATAAAATTAGAGAGCCCCGAAAAGGTGCTTTTGGATTCCTCTTTAATTCGTCAAGACTAAGCATAGTCTCTCCAACAATTAAAGGTATTGGATTTCTCCCAGATTTAATCTGCTCCAAAACAGTTGATATTATTGCTTGACCCTCATTAGTTCTACCACTAGTGAGATGATATTGGTTAAGCATGCAAAAAAGAAAAGCCCTTCTTCTATAAACATGAAAAGACTCAAAATAAGGTCTATCAAAATAATGGCGAGCAAATTCTTTCAAATTAACAATGCTACCATCTACTTTTTTGTTAGATCTTTGTCTTTTATATTAAAGAAGTGCTCAAAATCCTTATAATAATATTCGTTTATTCTAGGGATTACTACAAGATCTAATGCAGGGAAGCCTAAGATAGCACCGAATTCTTCCGCCAAAGGGCTAATTTCATCATACCCTAATCTAAAACAACGTGTGTCCACATCCCAATATTCTAAGGCAGTATAAATAAAGTCTACATCAAGATCTACTCCCTTGACACCATAAATACACCCCATATGAAAAACATCTAACTCTTTTCTCTCCTTGGCAGTTAGAGACCGACACCATTCATAAGTGAAGTTGGTAAAACTTTTAGAGACTAAAGACATGATTATTATTTTTTCAAAAGCTAAGAATATATTTAATCTACTGAAATTATGAAGAAAATCGGCTGGGAAGGGGGCTATTTATGCACAAAATCGGCGCAGTTTTAATTCGAAAAGGATTCGGAGTCAGCGCTTATCAGCGCCAGACGCCAGACATTGGCGCCTGACGCTAGCGCCTAACGCCAAGCGCTAAGAGTAGCGCCGGCGCCAACCTAAAACGCGTGGCGCCAGAAGGCGCTGACATGTCTTATCATATGAGCAATTCAAAACCGCATTTTTTGCCTGATTCGAGTCTGACTAATGACTTTACGATTTTTTTTACCTTTTTTCTAAATTATTTTTTCCTTTTTTAATATATCCATTATGTTAATTGTTTCGGGGTTTTCTGATGTCCTGCGGGAGAGTTACAATTCCGAGACTGGAACCGGACGCCTGTACCTGCAAAATAACGGAGACTCCTGAGAGCTCCGCCTCCAACGGTCAAGTTAGTACCTGATTAAGGAGTAATCAATACAGAAATTAAAGTAATGAGATCTCTCTAGGTGAGAGTGCTTAGTGTTGGTAATCTGCGTCGTTAGCGAGATTAGCCGGTTGTTGATGTTCCGTAATAACTCCGTTCTTCTCTGCTTGATTACTTTTTTTCACTGCGTAATTAATGAGGATTAATTGAGTATTTATAGCCTTGAGAAGCGTGCCACTCTCTAGGTTTAAGGTAAACCTAGGGCTGATCGGGCCTCTAGACTGAATTGGGCCTTGATGGCCGGTTTTCCCATTTGGCATGGGTGGACACGTGGCGCGTCTAAATTGGTCCGTAGAGGACGTATCTGTGATTGACACGTGGCAGGCTCCTGTTGGCCTTCGTGAAGGACACGTGGCGGAACCTGGTTGGTCCACTTGTCAGACGGTGACTGGTGGATAAAAATCCCCTAATCATTTGCCCCTCACAGGTGGCACGTGACTGGTCACGTGTCGCCTGTGACAGGTGTCGCACGGTGACAGGCGACGGCCTGTTACAGGTGTCATCTTGCAAACGGCCGAGAGATTTTCCCGCCCACATTTTGAATTTGGAAGCGACCTTTCGCCTTCTCACCTTGCCTATATAAGGAAGTGCTGACTTCGGTCATTTTCACATTTGAGAACTTTGCGAGAACATTCGGACCCCTGAACTTGCTCTGACATTTCGGACCTTTTCTGCCTACCGCCTGTTCTGACAAGCCGACTGACCCGAACTTCCAGGACTTCATCAACCGTCACTCGTTCAGGTAACTCAGTTCTCTTACTCTTAATTTTCTTTTTATTTTTTGAAATGGCACCACGGAAGCACACGACACGACCTAAGTTAGTGATCAGCCGGTCACCGGGGACGGCTGAATCTAGGACTAGGAGTGCCGCCTGCCCTTTTCTGGACCCATCTTTGCTCTTTATACAAAGTCCGACTGTATCTGTGTCTATGCAGAACGTGATGGCCAGAACGAAACAGACTGCTATGATATCAAACTCAGACGGCTCCTCCCAAAGGGTGCTCCTTAGTGAAACATCTGACCAGGCGCCAGATGTAGAATTGAAACGAGGCGACTGTCAAGCCGACAGTTCTGAGAGAGGGGCCAAGGTGGTCCCTTCCCATCTTACCGTTGACATGTCTAATTTCCCTCCTGCTCCTTCTAAGGGAGAGGAGGCGGGCCCCTCTAGGAGAGGGGAGGAGTCGTCCTCTTCGGACTCGTCAGAGGACGAGTCCGAGTCCAGCTCCTCTGGCCACAGTTCTCCTGGCTCAGAAGAAAAACATAGCCGCCTACAAGAGGCGAGACGTTCTCATGCAGTTGAGAAGGGGGACAATTGGGCGGAGCCGTCCGCCTCTTACAGAGAGGAAAACGCCCCCTACTACTGCAGGGTACCCCGGGGCCGGATCGCAACCATGCAAGACAACGTGGCGAGCTTTATTGCTAACCACAAAATGGGCCCGGAATTTTTACTGTTCGTGCCGGATCCAGAAGACACTGTCGTCTGGCCGGCTGGTACCAGCTATGGTGACGGCTGCTTTGGCTGCTATGTGGCGGCCATCAAAGCTGGACTGCGCTTCCCATTACATCCGGCTGTTCAGCGGATTTTAGATGGGTATGATCTGGGGTTATGGCAGTTAGCCCCCAACTCTTGGGTAAACGTACTCGGCTATGTGGCCGGGTGCGAAATGAACGGGGTGGAGCCAAGCTTTGAGGCTTTCGCCCACATGAACCATCTCAGCCGGACCCCTAAGTCGGGAGGTACCGGCTGGTATCAATTAACAAGCCATAGGGGCTACCTCATGACGAGAGGTAAGGCGAACAAATGGAAGGATTGGCGGAACACCTTCCTTATTATCGAGGGTTCAGACACGGAGCTGAACAAACGCATTAACAAGTGGAATAGGGATCCGCCTCTTCTCGCAGGCGGCCGCAGCATGCCGCCTGTTCCCCCAAAGGCTAAAAAAGAGATCCTAGACAAAGGACTCTTCAAAGTAGAGACTAGGGTGAACTCTACTTCAGGGGTACGAGAGCAAGTACCCCTAAACTGCGTCCCGAGCTTCAAGTGGCTCTATGACGAGTACTTTTTGGCCGCCTGTGGCCTCAGTAGTCGGTGCTCTAGAGGTAGCCGGCCTGACAAATACTCTGTTTTTTCACGCCTTGTTTACTTGGGATTTTTACTAACTTTGCTGTTTATTTCTTGCAGCTGACGCCATGAGTAAAATAACAGCATCCAAGACTGCAGCGGCCATATTGCGGGCCTCGCTCATGAAACAGTTGTATGCCGACTCCCCTAACAAGGAGGCACCCTTGGTTAGCTTCGAAAACTCTTCCTCTTTTAGTTGTCTTATGCATATACTAACTCTTTTTGTTTTCAGTCTGGTACTCCAAGGGCTTCTTCCTCGCAACAGCCGGACCCCAAGGCCCGGAGGACGACTGTTGCAAGCTCTCCTGGGTCTTCCAGGAAAACAGTGGCGGCTGAGAAGCAGCCGGCCACTTCTTCAAAAACCCAGGCGGGGCCGCCTAGATGTATGGACACTTACTTGTAAAAACTTACCCTTGCTTCCTTCTTGATTAGGTCTAACTTGTTTTATCCTTTCGCTTAATGCAGCCGGCCCCCAGGGACTTGACTTGGTTGAGGTAGCCAAGTCTATGGTTAAAGTAGTTCCTCCATCTGACAGGGAGGCGGTCAGGGGTGCCGGCACCCTTGACCTTGATGGGATTTCAGGGGTCCTAGCTGAGGTATACTTAGCATATTTTTGAGCTTTTGAGTTCCAGGACGCCTGTTAACTTTTTTGATTGGAAACTGACGCCTGTTTTTCTTTGTACTTAGGCCCTGCTCCGAGTCAACAGCCTTCGCAAGCCGATTGATCGGAAAAACAAAGAGGTAAAGGCCGCAAAAGCTATGGCCGCCTCCAGCTGTGATAAGGCAATGTTTCAAATTGCCCAAAATGAAGTACTGACCATTGATCTTCTTTATTATCAGGCGCAGGCTACCGCCGCTGTTCGGGCCCAGTTAGAGGCGGCCCAAAAGAAGGTTGACGAGCTGGAGGCGACCGTCACCAACCTTAAGGCCGAGCTGAAACCTCTTCGCCAAAAAATGCACTCTTACGAAGCCATGGAGAAATCTTTGGCCAACGTAAAAGAACGCCTGGTGAACCAAGAGAAGAGTCTTACCCAAGAGCTCTCGGATAAGGCCGAGCAAGAGAAACAAGAGCTCGTCCGGGAGATGGTGGAAGACTCCGCTCAAATCCAGCGCATGACCTGGGAACGACTGTTCCCCAGTGCCGACTTTGCCTCATGGGAAAGAACGTACCGCCAGTGTTCGGAAATATATAATCAACAGATCCTGGCGGCTGCTAAAGAAGAGGCGTTGGACGGTGCGTTGGAGGAGGAAGAGCCGGTTGTGGCGCTTGTGCCACTTGGGGGTAAGGCATCAAAAGAGGGTGCAGCTAAGGCCGAGTCCAGCAAGAAGAGTGCTGACCAGGCGGCAGCTGCTGATACTGAACTGCCCCCTTCTTAAGCTTTAAGTATTTTTTCTTTTCACGGCCTGCGTGCCGTTTGCTTTGTAATTACCCGGCCAGGGGCCGGGGTTTTGAATATTCTGCTGGTCTTTAATGGCCGGCTCATTTTTAATCAAATTTTTGTTTTGGTTCAAATTTGTCTAAGTATTTTTAATTTGTTCACTAGACCGACTGTTGTGTATGGCCGAACGTTAAGACAGGTACAAATAGTAAGTATGCCGCCTATGCCCCTGGACGACTGGTTGTCTGTTTCCAGGATAGATGATCAGTCGGCCATTTATTCAATCGGTATTCGAACTCTTTATTCAATTTGTCTGACCAAGTAAATAGAATTACCTAGTCGCCAAGGAATTAAGTAGGAAAACAAGCGGCGGGTACCGGTTGTTTCCCTTTATTGCAAATGTTGGCTTTTAACTCGTAATTTGTTAACCTAGCAAGAGTATTGGTTGAGAGCCTTTGTTTATTAAAAACAAGTGGACGACTCATACCTTTTAGGCTCCATACTAAGTTTGAGTGACTATTAAGTTAACATAGGAGTTACTTAGTATTCGTCACAATCTTGATTGAGTAGTAGAGGTACCAGGCGGCGTAGGCCGGCTAGACCCCTTGATTCACCAATGTTTGTTGGCTATTAACTCAATAGGTTATCCAGTAGGAATAGGGGTTCGAGTGCCCTTGTTTGTTTAAAACAGGCGGACGACTCAAACTTTTTAGATTCCATACCAAATTTGAAGGAGTGACTATGAGTTAACTTTGGAGTTACTCAGTCGCCGTCACTTTTGTTTGAGAAGTAGAGGTACCAGGCGGCGTAGGCCGGCTAGACCCCTTGATTCGCCAATGTTTGTTGGCTATTAACTCAATAGGTACCCCCCGCATTTATAGAACAATGTTCCACCCAAAAGGGAGCTGCTCTCTGCGACGAATTTCATCCGGAGGGATGCCGTCGGACGCCTGCTATGATGTTGGGACAGGTCGTATTAGTTTTGTAGATTTGATCAGTTGGCTTGGCGCCTGGTCTGATCATTCGGCCTGTGGCCTTGGTAAGTTCTTGGTGAACGTAGGTGCTAAGTAAAAGAGGAGTAGCCGCCTGTTAGGCACAGGGTCGGCCAGGCCCTAATCTTTTTAGCTAAGTATTGTGAGTAAATACTCAATGGAGAGTAGCCGACTGTAAAGGAACAGACGGCATGCCCCTCAGAAGATAGAGTGAACAACTCAATGGAGAGTAACCGACTGTAAAGGTACAGACGGCATGCCCCTCAGAAGATAGAGTGAAAAACTCAATGGAGGTTAGCCGACTGTAATGGTACAGACGGCATGCTCCTCGTAATACAAAAAGTGAATAGTAAGTGCAAACTTTATTAAGTAGCTCTTTACTTTACATATTTCAGAAGAAATACTTTTTAAGGTTATCTACATTCCAAGTTCGAGGCAACGGTTGTCCGTCTGGTGTTTCCAGACGGTAGGTACCGTCCCTGACTTCCTCATAGATTCGGTAGGGTCCTTCCCAGTTGGGAGTTAGTTTGCCAGACTCATTAGCCCTACCGACTGCTTCCATCTTTCTAAGTACAAAATCCCCTACTTTGAGTGGACGCCTGTGTACTTTTTTGTTGTATGATCTAGTCATTCTCAGGCGATAGATCTCATGGCGCAAGAAAGCATTGCCCCTCTTTTCAGGAAGTGAGTCTAATGCCAGGCGCATGGCTTCCCAGTTTGCCTCTTCGTCATATAGCATTACTCGAAGAGTCGGCTCGTAGTGTTCTATTGGAAGAACAGCTTCTGCACCATAAGTTAGGAGGAATGGAGTTTCTCCAGTCGCCCCTTTTTCAGTCGTCCTAATGGCCCAGAGAACATGTGGTAGTTCATCCGCCCATAAGCCGCCTGCTCGTTCAATTTTTTTCTTGAGACCGTCTGAGATGATTTTATTAAAGGCTTCTACCTGGCCGTTTGCTTGTGGACGGCCGACAGATGCAAAGTAATGTGCAATTCCTTGGTCTCCCAACCAGCTTTTGAGAACAGGCGTCTCAAATTGGGGACCATTATCAAAAACCATAGACATGGGAACCCCGAACCGAGTGATGACGTTTTTCCAAATGAATGAAATTACATCTTTCGTCTTGATTCCCTTTACAGCCTCCGCCTCTACCCATTTAGTGAAGTAGTCAACGGCAACAAGTATATACCTTCTGCCGCCTGTAGCAGGCGTATATGGACCCAGAATGTCCATGCCCCACTTAGCAAACGGTAGTGGGCTGTGAATGGTAGTGAGGTCAGTAGCCGGACGGTGAATTAATTTGCCAAACCTTTGGCACTTGTCACATTTTTTCACCATCTCCATTGCATCTGCTTCCAAAGTAGGCCAAAAGTAGCCCTGCCGCCTTGCCCTTTGAGCAAGCATCCTACCACCTATATGGGAAGCACAGAAACCAGAGTGAAGATCATCTAGTATCTCTCGTCCCTTTTCAGGAGTAACACACTTTAAGAAGGGTTGAAGGTACCCCCTCTTGTGAAGTTCTCCCTGTATCATTTCAAAACAGGAGGCTCGTTTTTTCAGTGCTGCCGCCTGTTGAGGATCATCCGGCAGTGTACCGTTTGTCAGATATGCCCTGATTGAATCCATCCAGGTTGAGCTTCTGTCTAGGATTCCAATAGGGTTTTCCTCGATGCTTCTCTTCTCCATTACTTCCCAAAAAAAAGTTCGAGGAGTATCGGAGGAGGCGGATGATGCTAATTTCGAAAGTGCATCTGCCTGGTTGTTTTCTGATCTCGGCACTTGGATCAGATGGAAATCCTCAAGGGAGCCGACTGCTTGTCGGACCGCCTGTAAATACTTGATCATGGCCGGATGTGTTGCTTCGTATTCGCCATTGTACTGACTCACTATCAATTGTGAATCAGAACAGGCGTCTATTTTTCTTGCCCCTGCCGCCTTGCACATGCGGATCCCGGCTAGTAAAGCTTCATATTCTGCCTCATTGTTTGAAGCCTGAAAACTGAAGCGTAGAGCATACTCGAACCTGTCGCCCTCTGGAGATTGACATACGACGCCTGCTCCACAACCGTTTGAAGTAGAGCTTCCGTCCACATATACCTTCCAGACTTGGTCTGGAACTTGAGAGTCAGGAGGACGAGTCATCTCTACAATAAAGTCAGCAAAGGCTTGCCCCTTCACTGCTTTTCTAGGCTCGAAAGTAACTTCGAGACTCTGCATTTCTATGGCCCATTTGATCATTCGTCCGGACGACTCCATGGTGGTAAGGGGCCGCTTGATTGGTTGGTCGGTATACACGACGACTGCATGTGCCAGAAAGTAGGGCTTCAAGTTTTTTAACAGCCATGAAGAGTGCAAGACCAAATTTCTCCACTAGGGGATACCTCAACTCGGCATTTTTCAGTACGTGACTGACAAAGTAGGCCGGGAGTTGACAGCCGTCCCTTTCAGCAAGGAGCACAGCGCTTAACGCATGATCAGAGACGGCCAGGTACATGTAGAGATTTTCTTTGGGAAAAGGGCTGACCAGCCTCGGCAAGGAATGCAAGTGAACCTTTAATTTCTGGAAGGCGGCCTCAGCATCCGGCCCCCATTCAAACCTTGCCTTTTTCTTAATTGCCTGGAAAAAGTATAGGCATTTGTCGCCTGATTGGCTTAGGAATCTCCCCAAGGCCGCCAGACAACCTGTTAACTTCTGAACCTCTCGGACGGTACGAGGCGACTGCATGTCAATGACCGCCTGTACCTTCTCAAGGTTCGCCTCTATTCCTCTCTGGTTGATAAGGAATCCGAGAAATTTCCCAGACTCAACTCCAAATACACATTTCTTGGGATTGAGCATGACATGGTGCCGCCTGAGTGTGGCGAAAGTTTCTCGGAGGTCCGTCAGATGATCGTTCTGAAGTTTAGTCTTGACAATCATATCATCAATATATGCCTCAACGTTTCTCCCAATCTGATCAAAGAACACTGTGTTTATCATTCGTTGGAAGGTAGCCGGGGCATTCTTAAGACCAAACGGCATGACCGTGTAACAGTACAATCCCTGATCAGTGACGAAGGCCGTCTTCTCCTGATCTTTCTTCCATAAAGGAATTTGATGAAAACCAGAATAGGCGTCCATAAAACTCATCAAGGCATGTCCGGCTGTTGAGTCGACCAGGTTATCAATTTTAGGCAGAGGGTAACTGTCTTTGGGGCACGCCTTGTTCAAGTCTGTGTAGTCTACACACATTCGCCAGGTGCCATTCGGCTTTTTAACAAGCACCACATTTGCAACCCAATCTGGGAAGTAACATTGCCGAATGAACCCTGCATCAAGTAATTTTTTGCCTTCGGCGGCTGCCGCCTGACCTCTTTCTTCACCATGGTTCCGCTTCTTTTGCCGTACCGGCTTCTTTTTCGGATCCACAGCGAGTTTGTGTACTGCTAGATCAGGACTAATGCCTGGCATTTCATGGACTTCAAATGCAAAGATGTCCTTGTACTCTTTCAACAGGTTGTGAAAGTCGTCACCAAGGTTTCTAAGAGCAGTCGTCCCAACTTTGACTGTTCGGTCAGGACGGGAGTCGTCTAATATCAGGTCCGCATGCTCACCAGCCGGCTGAGGGCGGAACTCATCCGGCCGCTCCTCTGCCAATGATTGCTATTTTCTTGCTTTTCTTGCGGACTCTGTTTGGGACGCCTTTCTTTTTTTGTCGCCTGTTTCTTGAACAGGCACACTCTCCTTGACATTGTCAAGGTCTGTTTTTTCTCCACTTGACCCAGTGGCCATAACAGTGGGCTTGACATCCGAGAGATAGCACTCTCGGGCCATCCTCTGATCTCCCCTTAGGGAGCCGACTGTTCCATTATCCCTTTCAAACTTAAGCAGCATAAGTGACGGGATTATAACAACCTTGGAATTATTCAGGGTTGGTCGACCCAGAATCATGTTGTAGGCCGAGAGTTCCTCTACCACTAGGAACCGGACTACCATGTGTCGTCCTTCCCCTTTTTCGCCCAGGCGAATGGGTAGATCTACTCGTCCCAGTGGGTGGACGACTCCTCCTCCAAACCCTATTAAAGGGTGGGAGGCCGGATGTATGCAGTCCGTCTGATATTTCAGTTTTGACAGACATTTGCTGCTGATGAGATCTGAGGAGCTCCCGGTATCTATGAGGATTCGGCCAACTCTCTGGTTGGCCACTTTACATTCAATAACGAGAGGGTCGTCATGCGGCCCCCTTATTCCTCCTAGATCCTCTTCAGTGATGACAATCTCAGGAAATGTATATTTGGACGGCCGTTCTTGGTGAACGGAATTTACATCTAACCGCCTTATATTATCTTTGTTGCCCCTAATAGTGGGGCCGCCTCCTGAGAAGCCGCCTGCAATGGTGTAGACGACTGCATCATCTGTATCGGAACTGTCGGCCTGTTGATTCTTTTTGGCCGACTGCTTTTTTGAGGAAGTGTTCCCCGTAGATTTCTTGACATAAGTGTCAAGATCACCTTGATCAGCCAAGCGGTCTAGGTACCGCATGAACTGATGCAGTCATTGGTGTGATGACCAACGTCATCATGATAAGCACAGATTTTGTCTTGGTTCCGGTTGCTTGCAGAACCCTTCATGGGGAGCGGCTTCTCAATTGAGAGCCGTCCCTTTATTTCTTTTAGGATAAACTGGTTATCCTTGTTAAACACATACTTCGGGGAGTATGGTTTGAATTCTTTTTTCTTTTTCTGAGTCGGTTGTTTAGAAGAATCAGCCGCCCAGACCTCTTTTCTTTTCTCATCTTTGTTGGACGACTGTTTCTGTCGTCCCTCTCTTTTGTCGAACCTCTTCCCGTCCGACTGTTTCATCGTACACAGATCAGTCGCCTGTATATAGGCTTCTGCTTCAATCAAGGCCTCTTGAAGAGTCGCCACCCTTTTTCGAACTAAATCAAATTTGAAGGTAGACCCGTCTTTGAGACCTCTAAAAAAGTCAGTATAAGCTACCTCATCCGGTAACCCTTGAATCTGTATTCTTATCAGGTTGAACCGCCTGATGTAGGAACGAAGCCCCTCCTTCTCGCCCTGCTGAATTGTTCCCAAATCAAGGGTCGTTTTCTTCGCAGGGATGTTCATTGCGAAGTTGGAGGCAAATAGGTAAGCAAGCGTCCTGAAGCTGTTTACACAACCAGTCGGCAGGTTGCCGAACCATTGCTGTGCAATTCCCTTGAGAGTCGCTGGGAAACACTTGCACCAAGTGGGATCATCCAACCCTTGAAGGTACATCAGGTTGGTGAATGCCATCAGATGGTCTTCTGGGTTAGTAGTGCCGTCATAGGCGCCTACTAGAACATTTTTTACTTTGGCCGGCTGAGCGGCTTCAGTAATTTCCTTGGAGAAGGCCGACGGCTGTTCACCAAGTCTAAGCAGCCGTAGCTGCCAGTCCATAGGTTGGACGTTTTTTGCTGCAGGTCCACCAAATGGAGGTGGCTGCATAAAATACTGTTGTTGCGGCACAAATGGTAAGTTTGGTACCGCCTGGGCACTATGAAAGCCGGACTGACGGGAGGTGCCGCCTGACTGACTCTCATGGTACGACTGAGTATGCCTCATCGAGGCATTTCGCAAACTGTCCTGAAAATTTGAAGTAGAAGCCGACTCTGATAATCGGTCACTCTTCTTCTGCTCTAGCAGGAGCCGAGCATCTGTGAACGTTTGCTTTGACCCGTCCGCCTGAATATGACGAACCGGTTTCCTATTTCCCGTAGGATAACGAAGTTTTGTAAAATCAAGAGCAGGTGGCTCCCGCTTCTTGGATTTAGGATGGCGAGTCGCCTCTCGCCCTTGAACTGGCTTCCTCTTCAGTGAAGTGGAAGGTTTCTTGGCCGACTGCTCTTTGACTGAAGCAGGCGGTTTTTTGTTGATCAACTCTTGAATCTCTCCCTTGAAGTCCCTCATGAAGGTCATGAGTTCGTTCCTTGTGATGGGAGCAGACCCATCAGTCGGCTGCTGCCGAACAGGCGGTGCGCCTGCTGGCTCGCTTCCAGTTTGAAGATGTTCCCGTTCCCTCCTTTCGGTATGACGGGTACGTCGGGCCCTTAGGGTCCCGTCTGAAGCTGTGTGAGCTTCAACTTCAAATTCATTCTCAGTATCGTGGTCTGACTGAACTTGAGGGTCGTCTAGGGGACGCCTCTCTTCAGGAGTCGGTACAGACTTGGATGCCATCTCTGAAGTACTCTCCCCACAGACGGCGCCAAATGTTTCGGGGTTTTCTGATGTCCTGCGGGAGAGTTACAATTCCGAGACTGGAACCGGACGCCTGTACCTGCAAAATAACGGAGACTCCTGAGAGCTCCGCCTCCAACGGTCAAGTTAGTACCTGATTAAGGAGTAATCAATACAGAAATTAAAGTAATGAGATCTCTCTAGGTGAGAGTGCTTAGTGTTGGTAATCTGCGTCGTTAGCGAGATTAGCCGGTTGTTGATGTTCCGTAATAACTCCGTTCTTCTCTGCTTGATTACTTTTTTTCACTGCGTAATTAATGAGGATTAATTGAGTATTTATAGCCTTGAGAAGCGTGCCACTCTCTAGGTTTAAGGTAAACCTAGGGCTGATCGGGCCTCTAGACTGAATTGGGCCGGTTTTCCCATTTGGCATGGGTGGACACGTGGCGCGTCTAAATTGGTCCGTAGAGGACGTATCTGTGATTGACACGTGGCAGGCTCCTGTTGGCCTTCGTGAAGGACACGTGGCGGAACCTGGTTGGTCCACTTGTCAGACGGTGACTGGTGGATAAAAATCCCCTAATCATTAATTATATTAATTTTTGGATTCTATTTAGACTTAACTTTTAAGTCTTTTTTTAATAAATCCAATATTTTTACTTTTATTTTTTCATTTTTTACTTTTTGGGGGAGAAAGTCGGATACCCTCCATCAATAAAAAAAAATGACGAAATTTTTGCGCAAAATTAGTTATCACAATTCTTTGCACACACAAACATGCACATAAAAGTTAAAAAATGAAAAAATGATAAATAATAAATACATACTGAATAAACTCATAAGTAATATGTATATACAAACATGTCTAAATAATGAGTCTAAATAATGAGTCTGAATAAAGGCAAAGTTCAATACAAAGTCAAAATAAAAAAGCACAGGAATAAACTACGGCACTGGGGACGTACACCCATCATCTCATTGAACTGCGCCGTACGAGGAGAAACCTCTCCACCAGCTCCAGCTCAAGTCTCCTCGGGAGGTGGAAAACTCAGCACAGCACCTGTCCACCCAAGATCAACCTGAGGCTGATGCTGCGGCTGCTGAGGCTGCTGCGATGACGAGCCGACCTCGTACATCCCACCACCTCTAAGAGCCGAAGTAGCCTCTCCTTGGCCTACTGGCGTTGCATGTGCACCCTCAAATGAAGAGCCAGAGCCCTCAACCACCTCGGTACGGGCAGCCTCAGAATTACCACCTCGACCGCCAGAACCAGTACGGCGACGTCTCAAGCTAGACCTCGCCGACTCCCTCCGCACCTCAGGTCTCGTACGGGTACGAGAAGGAATGGGCTGACCCTGCAAAAGAAAATAAATCAGAAACAAGAAAAATAGAAGCAGTAATGCAAAAATAAGAAGGGAAACTACCTCCTGAACGGCGTCGTCGCGATGACATGTAGCCACATTCCTCATCCGAACGAGCTGGCTCCGGAAGTCATTTATGCACCGTGACATCACCGTGACCACCTCGCGCGAGAACTGTCAAGGAAATGAAGTCAGTAATGATGCATAACATATAGAAAAAAGTTGCAAATAAATAAAGCTTACCCGAGTCTGGTGACGAGGGATCGACCGCTCCACGAAGCGCTCACCCCCTCAGGAGTCGGAGGAATCATCTCCTCAATCGACCCGTACGTCCCCTTATAATGGATGGACATACGAGGTGGCACAAACTCAGTAGGTCTAGCCTGACAAAAGCAAATCAAAGTCAGTAAAATGTTACTTGGAGGCTACTTCACGAAAGGTAAAAGCTTAAAATTATACCGCCACTTCCTCAGCCAGTACAAGGACTGGAGCTAATAAAAACGGTAGTAGCTCCTCCTCATAGCACCGCCCAGGGATCGTATAAGATCGCCAAGGGGTACAAGCTCTCTCTGACATGCTCACAAACCTCGCGGCGTTGAACATGTGACGCGGTGGAGGAGCAGGAAAGACAAAGTGTCCGAGGAATGCTGAATAGCAACCCTCTCTCCAAGGTATGCGATCGGTCTATATGTCCCCAAGAAATAGTGACGCTCAACAGTATACTGCGCAGCTAGCCCAGGGACAACCAAGCCGACCCACGGCCGATACAGCACGTCAGGCTCCTGCAAAGAATGCCTATCAGATAAGAATCCATCGAAGGTATGTGAAAGTGTTCAAGTATGTAAAAGAACCATACCGAGATGATCCAATCTCAGACATAAGTAGTAGACATCCCAGCACATCGGCTTCCCCAGGAGGCACTCACTTGAAACCTACGCGGCGACGGTCTCGCCGGCGCAATCGAGGGAAAGTACTCGTAGAACAAGATCTACAAAAGGCAAAAATTATCAGCAAGTGTGTAGGGAATAAATTACAGCGTTAACCCCTAGTTTGAACCCCACTGTGATCATACACTAAAGCACGGTGGCGTCCAAATGGGAAGAAGATAGAGCAAAAGAGTCGCCAACAAGTTTTAGGAACTCGTAAACCGTTCACAGAGTGAAGGTTACACCCCTTAACGATCCAAGGGATTGTCAAATCCATAAGGTCTAGAACCAAATAAGGGTTCGGGGATGAAGGTACAAATCCAACCTAAAAGAGATTGAACCTGTCCTAAAAATAGGCCTCTACTTTATTCTGATCGTATTCATGTGTGCTTTTTAACTAACATGTAATCAATAGGATTACCCTAAACATGTTTATCTATGTTGGTTGAATATTAATGCACAAATAAATATATTATTGGCAATCACTTGAATTACAATCATAATTAACCCTAACAAGATTATTAATATCTTATTAAGCGTGATTACAAGTATCAAATTCCCTTTAAACATGCATAAAAGGCGTGATCAAGCAATAAAAATATAAATATATCAAGCAACAGAATAATAATAAATATCATGACAATAAAATTATAATCATCATAATAATAATCATAAATAAAATAATCATCATAAAAATAATAATAATCATGTAATTATTATAATTATAATAACAATTATAGCAATAATAAAACTATAATCACAATCAAAACAATCATAAAGCATAATAAATATAGCAAGATCCTAGGCATGATACTAACAAGATTTATAACAAACCCTAGAATATAACTAAGCAATAAAAATCAAATCTTTAACTCTAACATGATACTAACAATCATAAATATAAGGAAGAACATAGGAAGCATCGCAGGAATCATAATAAGCATATTTGATATTATAACTTTTTCCCTAAACATGATACTAGGAATATCATAATAACAATCTAAACATGATTTCTACATCATAATATCAATTAAAACCATTAAAGCACTTACTTTGATGCCTCGTACCTCTTTCTAATAACAAAATACACACGTTAGTAACTTCAAGGAAAATAATAAACAAACAATTAAGTTAAATAATGGAAATAGAGATTTGAGACCAAACCCTCAGAAATTAAACCTTTCACGTCTAGGGCGAAGACAACTTTGAATATGGCTAGGTGTTTCTAGATCTTGTGAATCGGAATTTTGTATTTAAAAAAGCTATTTTTAGAAGAAGAAAGAGAAAGAGATGAATGAATGATTAAGAGAGAATGAGAGAGAATTAATGATTGCGAATGAAAACTGATTGTAGGTGAATATTAATTAAAACTGATTGTTGATGAATGAAAACGGAGTTTTTACGTCGTTATTTATAGAGAAAATTAGCCAAAAAGATAAATTAACAAAACAGTGTCCTGGCGCAACTGAAACAGAGTTGGCGCCAACCCTGGCTAACTGGCGCCAGGCACCAACACTAGCGCCAGGCGCCAATGGCTGGCGCCAGGCGCCAATGCCTAGAGACAGGCTCTAGGCCTGTTTTTGACGCGTTTTCGAAAATCAGATAAGTTTGTCGTACTGGAGGATAAAATCGTATCATTTCCTCAAAAATGCTTTTTGATTTTAATTAAAACTCTGAAAAGTCAACAAAAAGTCAATTTATCAATGCTAATTGAATTAGAAATGAAAAGAACCTTCTAGAAGAATCTAGAAGACTAAAACCATTCCTAATTGCATTAGGAATGATAAATCATATTAGGCCCTCCCCTAGATTATTGGGACGCATATAAAGCTCAAACCGGGCCTAGTTTGGTAAATTGGCCATAACTTCCTCAATATTCATCGGAATTGGGCTTATAATATATCGTTGGAAAGCTCTTGTCAAGCCTCATCCAACTACATTACTATTGGACCCATATCATGGACCAAACAAACTGGATTGGCTGTTTTCTTAAAATAAGTTTTCAAAAACAGAGAAAAGAAAAGAAATTAAAACTATCCGTAACACTAGACTTTCCAAACTTTCGCTTCATTCGATTATGATTCGACGTGAAAGGTACTCATCACTGGGTTTGGTTTTGGGGAGACACAAATGGGTGTCTACAGAAGCCCCCACTTTGACTGAGTTTGGAGAAACGCGAGTTTCAAAAACAAAAGTCAAAGTAGAAATAGGGACGGAGAATGATTCAGAACGTTCTGCGATCCTAAATCACTCTTGTAATGCCGATACCTGCAAAACTAGCGTTAGTTAAACAGATAAAAGAGTTAAGAAATGTGTATCTTTCATCGTCGATAACACGTCTCTGAAAGTAACCGATTGTTGTTGTATCATTGTTGTTTTGATGACCTCCTCCAAGCTAGAGAATGCCATCCCGCTTGGAAACCTCTACGCCCGTAACTGCTTCCAAATTTGGAAGATTGCTTCGCCTGAAACGATCCTCCTCCGCTTTGATAATATTCCACGTCCATGGGAATACTATTGAAGGTTGTTTCACTTGAAACAATCCTCAGTTGTTTGTGACAACTCTCCACAATCTAGGGAACACCACCTTGCTATTTCGATGTTCACTCGTCTCTGAATAAAGAGCTTCTTTTTTAATATGTTCTTTTGATATGTTCACACGCCTCTGAACAAAGAGCTTCTTTTCTTTTTTTTTATATGTTCACACGTCTCTGAACAAAGAGATTTGATGATATGTCCACGCATCTCTGAACAAAAGAGCTTGATAATATGCCCACGCGTCTCCGGAGCAAAGAGCTTTGACTGAAATGCCCACACGTCTCTGGAGCAAAAGAGCTTTGATGGAGATGTTCACGCGTCTCTGAACAATAGAGCTTCGGTACTTGAACGTTTGTTGCGATATTGTTTTGAAGGAAAAATTCCGAAGACCAACGTTTGTCGATCTCTAAAGCTCGCCTGAACTTTGTTTCCGCTAAAACCAGTATGTCGGTGTTTCCGTGATTAGGCGCTTTAAGCTAAGTGAGACGATCTTTCATCAGGTCGACCACTTATTGTGATTGTAATCAAACTGACTACTTAATCATGTCAAATTGCTTATAGGGGCTAACTGGCGTACCAAGGAACCCGAAATTGTTGTTTGAGGTCGAAATCACCTTTTTGATAGGCTTCGAGCTCTGTCGCCGAACGTTGTGATGGGGTCTTCCCTATTCTGCTGCACCTGTATTTATTTTTTACTATAGAACTTTGCTAATTTCTTTAACCATCTTAGGGTTGACCTAAGGCTTAATTATCTTAGGGTTGACCTAAGGTTTAATGTTGCTTGACTCAATAACTTGACACGACTCAAGGTATAAACTTGACTCGATGTGATCGATTGACTCGAGGTTGACTCGACTCAAAGTGAAATGACACGTGTGACTCATGACACGTGTGTACATAGTGTTGATTATGCGACTCGAAAATGCAAAAAAGCAAAAAATTTCCGTCATTTTTGTGGACGGTACCGATTTTCTCCCGAAAAAGAAAGACGCGAAAAAGAATCGAAGTTTTGAAGGTGCATGTTGAATGAGCTTAGTCAAATGTTGTTTGATACTATCTCTCAAGGTGCAAGGATTAATCCATCCTAGGCTATCTCAACTGTTAACTCAATGATGAAAGTATTTGGGTAACTTAGGCACGGAGGCTAAGCACTTCATACTTCGTGATGCAATGACAATTATGATTGATGAGCGATTTTGATAAGGCATGCTTCAGCGTTGTGTTAAGATTTCATGACAAAGGGTTCTTAAGGGAAAATATATTTGGTCATGTATCTGTTATGTGTGTGAAAGTGACACTAAAGCTAGGCCACAAAGGTTAAGTGTGTGGAGAAAATATTATTTAAAAGAGTCAAATGGTGGTGATTCTTAGGCTAGGTAAGCTAATGATGTAGGGATCAAGCCCCCAGGTCTAACTCTACATGGATAGGGATGAGCATAGGAAATCTCTTGATATGATCATGATGTAAGTGTGTGAATGTGAATATGAATGCATGTTTATTACAGCCACACCTCGATGTGAGGTTGCCTACGTATCCGTTAGGGATCAGGCCGAACGTAGCTCTAGCCGAACCTCGCACAAGTACGTGTATACCTCAAAAAGGTCTTTTAAGGTTTTTAACGTGGTTAGGCTAAAGGTTATAGAAGAAAGGGATAAAAAGGCTCAAGACCCTCGATAAGCCCCCAAGGTGTGCAAACTTGCTATTGAGTATTTGTATTTTTATGCTTGAGTTTCTACTCTTTTTTAGCTCTCTTTTTTTTTTTGCTTTAGCATTTATTTTATTTTTATAAGTGTGGGCAATCCCAATCATGCGGTCTATCACTCACTTGGCATTCATGTTTCCCGGGCACGGTTCCGAGCTCTCCATAAGAGACGCAATCTGAGACGTGTTCTTATCAAAGATATTTTCATATCAAAAACATTGGAACACTTGCCCTTTTGTACACTTTTATTTATTTATTACTATTTTTTTATTGCTTTTTTTTTGCTATTTTATTGTTTTGAATTTGCTCAAGCTTTCTTTAGAATTGCATAAGTTGCACACCATCCCATCCCAAAGTTAGGTAGATGTAGGTTGAAAAAATGAAAGGTCTATCGTTAGACGAGGCTCAAAGTGGTTTATGAAGAAAGCATGTATAATTGAAGGGTGAAAGGTAATATGATGTGGCTACAAGGGGTGCCTCAAATCGTTGGTATACCTTGTGCTTAGTTCGACATGAATTTTTTTTATTTTTTTATTTTTTAATGCAATGCAATGTGATGATCATATATAAGGAAATGAATGCTCATTTTTATTAAAGGAAAAAATATATAATGATCCTACAAAATAAATCTAAGGAGAATAAAAAGGTGTCTATGCTTGACTTATTGGGGAAAGGGTAAAGTAAAAAGAAATAGAAAAAGGAGGTCATGAAATCTTGTCGTTGAAGCTTGCCTCTTGTCTTGTGTTGCTTCCTTTATCATCACTCGCTCTTCTTGTTAACTGGAGGCATGGGAAGCTTGTTATTATCAATCAAATGTTTGATAGCCTCCTTTAGCTTCCAACAGCTCTCAGTAGCATGACCCCTACCTTGATGGTACTTGCAGTGTTCGTCTGGATTCCAACTAGGCGATCTCTTCTCAAGTGGGGGATCTTGAATAGGTCTAATGAAAGTAATGATTCCCTTGGCATTGAGTCGATTGAAAGCATCATCGTAGCTAATTCAAATAGGGGTGAAATCCTTTCTCAGTTGCTTTCGATTACCCATGTCTAGGATCTCACAAGGTCGAAAGTACCAACACTATTACTAGAGTAGGTGTTTTCGGAAGAAGAAGGATAGTCGTTCTTTCTCCCTTTACAGCCACTGTTACTATTGTTACTAATCTTGGCCTTCTTGTCGTAAGAAGGAACGTGAAGGAGACTTGAATCAATGAAGTCTTGAACACGATCTTTGAGGGCGAGACATACTTCGGTGGTACGACCACGACCTCTATGGTATCGACAATAAGAATTTTGATCCCAATTGGGAAACCGTTTTCCAGGCGGAGGGTCTTGACTGGGACCAATGGGGTGGATAAGACCTTGATCGTGAAGATAGTTGAAAGCTTCATTGCAAGTCATTCTTATTGGTGTGTATTCTTCAATGGTCCGTTTTTCCTGTGGCTTAGGAGCATTGAGTTCTTCATTAAACTCTTGGTGAGAATTTTGTTCGATAACCGTCACCCGATTTGCTAATCCTTCTACCACATTCAAGAGCATGACAACGACATCTTGTAATTTTCGAACGTCCTCTTTTATATTTGACGTGTCTTCTCTGGTATTATCTAAGAAAAGACTTTCATCCTCCCCAATCATGGCCACCTCATCGAGAGAGGTTATATAAGCTGTCTTGATCATGGGCTCTCCTACAGGTGTGATAAGAAGTGATGGATCGAAGGATGTTTGATTTTTTTCGATGGCTAGAATCTCAGAAGTTTCATTGTTATCGATAAGATCTTGAATAGCTTCTTTGAGTTTCCAACACTCCTCGGTGTCGTGACCTTTTCCTTGATGATATATGCAATGCTTATTAGGATCCCACTTGGGTGGCCTGGCTTCTGGAACTGGATCTTTGATAGGCCCTATGGGCATGACTAGTCCTTTGAGATGTAGCTTCTCGAAAGTCGTTTCATAACTCATACCAAG
Source organism: Chenopodium quinoa (assembly GCF_001683475.1). Taxonomy (NCBI): domain Eukaryota; kingdom Viridiplantae; phylum Streptophyta; class Magnoliopsida; order Caryophyllales; family Amaranthaceae; genus Chenopodium; species Chenopodium quinoa. The sequence continues at coordinate 90,436 of NW_018742204.1, read as the reverse complement.
TGGAGTGGACACCCTTTTTGATCTTTGGATTCGTGGTTTAGAGGCGTTCGTGGAATGTACCTCATTAATGGGAGAGGAAAAAGAAGGATGGTCGTTCTTCTTTCCTCTCGCACCATTATCTTTCAAAAGGTCATCTTCAATGTCAATGCCTATGTTATACACAGCCTTGAAAGTATTCAAGTTGTGTTGGTACTTTAAGTGTTTTGAATACTTCCCTTGGTGATTCTTGATAAACATCCTCACAAATTCTTTTTCGGTAGGAGCCTTGACCATACTTCCCTTGGTGATTCTTGATAAACATCCACACAAATTCTTTTCCCTCCATTTATTGAAGAAAGACGTGAACCCTTTGTTTTCCTTGTTTTAAAATCTCAAGTTGTCTGTGGTCTGTTTCGTCTTGGATGTTGCACTTGTATCTATCTATGAAAGCGTTTGTTATCGACTCCCAAGAAGAGGTTTTTTCTTTCTCGAGAGAAAAGAACCATTGTTGACAAACGGTTTTGAGAGATAGTGGGAACAGAGGGGGGAAAACCTTCTTATCGATACCTGATAAGTGGTTTATTTGACCACTTATTGTGTAAATTTAAACCCGATTTTGCGATCATTTCCCCTCATTCTAACCCAATTTTGAATGAAAATGTTTTGTCTCGGCTTTCCCCCCCTCTTGGTTTGTGTTTGTCCATGTTTTGCAGGTCTATGGACTCAATTAGGCAGGCTTTCGGTGCATGAATCGTGTTTAAGACAAGAGGATTGAAGATTGGAGAGGGCGCTCCAGGGGAGCGGGCGTGCACCTCTCATGGAGCGGGCGCTCCTTGACTCTAGCCACATTCTGCCCAAGTTCAGGTGCTGTTAAGAGCGGGCGCTACTCCCTTTGAAGATTGAATCTGCCCATGCTGCTGGAACAGGGGAGCGGGCGTGCATTATGTGAGGAGCGGGCGCTCCTCCCTGACACTTTCAAATCTGATCCTTCATTGAAGCATTCTGGAGAGGGCGTGCAGCCGAAAGGAGCGGGCGCTCCTCATTGTGGAGCGGGCGCTCCTCGCTGGGAATCCGTTTTCTTTTGACGGATTTCCCTATGTGTTTCGGGGAGTATAAATACTTCCCCTTTAGCTCATTTAAAGAGGGGGTACAGTAGCCTAGTTTTCAAAAACCTCTCTTAGTTTGAAACATTCCTTAGGATTAATTTAGCTTAGTTTTCATCAAATCAAATCAATATATTAGTGAAATTCAAGAATTATTCTCAAAGTTTGGCAATTTGTATTCAACATTTGAAGCTTCAATTAGTAATTTCTCCAACCTTCTTCCTTTTAATTTCAGATTTTATTTGGTATTTGCATGTTGTTTAAATCTTCTTAGTTCTTGGTAATTTGTTATTGGATTATAGTTATTTCAATTGTTAACCACTTTTCCCCAATTATTGAAGTATTTAGAACCCTAATTCTTGATTGCATGTTGATAAACATGAGTTGTGAGTAGTCTTCTTGCTAGGGGTTGGGTGAAGGTCGACCTTTTGGTAACTATGCAAATGTGGGAGAAGCATTGATGTTTGTATTGCAATTAAATTGATTATATGAGATTGCTTGTTAGTTCCTCATGATAGGTTTAGCTACCCTTGACTAAGGAGCTTGATAGTATGATATGCCTAATTTGACATGGAAGTGTAAATTGAGTACGTCATTACTTATTGTAATTTGATTATGTATCATCTATTGCTAAACTAATGAGGAATCTAAGTTTAGTAGTGTGTGTTGTTTTCTAATTGCATGAGGTTGATTTTACATATAGTCCATGCTATATCTTGTCTATTTTACTCCCCGTTTGCCTATTTGCCTTGGTTGAGTGGATCTCATTCCCTAGTATCTTTAATTCATTGATTTAGAACCATTGTTTGTTTATCTTCTTGACGAACCCCAATTCACCAATTGACTTCGAGTTAGCTTAAGTGTAAAGATCTTTGGCAATCATATCCCGTTCCTTGTGGACCGAACTCTTACTTGTCATTATGCTTGGTTTGTAAGGTGTTTGTTAATAAATGTGTTTGATTGAGTGTGGAATGTACGACCGTTCTAACGCCCATCAAAATGGCGTCGTTGCCGGGGACCAGTGTTGTTGATAGCTAATTGATTACTTGAGTCTAGTTCACCATAAAAAAAATTTCAAAAAGATTGTTTCTTTTTTGCTACACTTGTAGCCTTGGTACTAATTGCGTTTGTTGAGAGTGTATGCGCAGAACTCATAACAGGATCTTGATACCTTACGATTCCGAGATTGAGCAAACTTATAGAAGGAGAAAAAGAGCCGGTTCTAGGCCATTTACTACTCCCCCAGCTAGGGAGACCAATTTCGAGGAGGGTCGAGATCAAATGGGTGACGCGGAACCACCACCTCAAAGACCTTTAAAGGAGTTGGGAACTCCGGGAGCTTATAGAGCTTCAAGCGGCATTGCTCCACCCGTTACTCAAGCCAATGACTTCGAGATTCGGCCCGCAATGATTAATTTGATTGAAAGGAGGCAATATAGTGGAGCAAAACATGAGAGCCCTCTTGCACACTTGAACGAGTTCGAAAAATATTGGAACACGATCAAGGTAAATGGGGTAACTCAAGAGTTTGTGAGACTAAAGTTGTTTCCTTTTTCTTTGATAGGAAGAGCTCTTGAATGGCTTGAGAAGGAGGTGAGGCCTAACTCCTTGAGAACTTGGGACGAGGTCACCACGGCTTTCTTAGGAAGATTATATTCCCAAAAGAAGACGGCCGAGGCAAGAGCTTTGATCCAAGGTTTTCGTCAAAAAGCTAGTGAAACCATTTATGAAGCATGGGAACGATACAAGGAATATCAAAGGGAGTGCCCTCATCATGGCATTCCGTCATATCAAGTGCTTCAAATTTTCTATGGGGGCTTGAGCCCACAAGGAAAGACTAGCTTGGATGCAGGAGCGGGTGGCCCGATTATGAACAAGACGGAGGAGCAAGTCATAGAGATAATTGAGGATGTGGAGAGGCACCACATGGATTGGCAAGAAGGAGAGAAAGATTCTCTAAACAAGGGAGGAAATGCGGTTTACTCCGTTGATCACCTTAATGCCATCAACAATTTGACCTCCCAAATCGCCAACCTTGGAAAGGAGATGACGTCCATTAAGGCAAAACTAGAGACCTCTAGTTCAACACAAGAGCATCCCTCCCAATCTAAGGGGAGAGGTATGAATTCTAACTCTTCTCCCTCTACTTCTAATAACATGCCTCATGGATGTTTGTTTTGTGAAAATTGTGGGTCTTATGACCATGATACCTCTTCTTGTAATTATGATTTCCAACCCCAACCCCAATACGAAGATGGTAATGAAAATTAAAATGAACAAGTCAATGCCTTGTCTTATGATAATAGACATAGGAATGACAATCAAAGATACTTACCACCAAATAGAAGAGAACAAGGGGGGAATTCCTATAACCAAAGAGGAAATGATTACGATTACCATAATCAAAATCAATGGGGAAGTAGGAACCAAAGGGACCAAAATCCCCAAGGTAACTACAACCAACAAGGTGGTTATGGTAACCATAATCATAATAATCAAGGAAACTATGGGAATCAAGGGCAATTTCACCAAGGGGGAAACTCTAATAATCGGAACAATTGGAACAACAATAATAATAGAGGTTCTTCTAATCAAAATACGTCCAATTCGAATGTTAGAGGTAATAGGGCTTCCCAAGACAACCACTATGCACAAGCACCACATAGTAGGTCTAGCTTGGAGGAAATGATGGAAAATCAAACTAAAATGTTCAATTCTTTCATGGCCTCAAGTGAAAAGAAATTTAGTGAAGTGATGACCCATAATAAAATGCTAGAGACACAAATTTTACAATTGGCCAATGCTTTGAAGGAAGGGACTAGCACTTCTAAACTACCACCCGAAGGACTAGATCCTAAGAGGCCCGTAAATGTTATATCAACAAGGAGTGGTAAAGTTTTGGAAGAAAGTGTTCCTAAAAAAAGCAATGAGAGAATGAACATGAGTGAGCCTCCCTTTAAAAGTGATTTTGAACAAGAGAGAGAGCAAAACCATGAGAATGAAAAGGAGAAAGAATGTGAGAAAGAAAAAGAATTTGAGAAAGAGAAAGATTTTGAAAAAGAGAGTGAAGAGAGAAGAGAAAAAGAGAGAGAAACAAAACAATTGCAAAAACTACCATATCCTCACAAATTTGTTAGAAACAAATTAGATGTGCAATTTGGAAAATTTCTTGAAACATTGAAACAAATTCACCTTACAATTCCTTTTACCGATGCTATCAAGCAAATGCCTAACTATGCTAGGTTTTTGAAAGATATTTTGAGTGGAAGGAGAAAGTGTGAATTGGTTGAAACGGTGAGTCTCACCGAGAATTGTAGTGCAATTATCATGAACAAGATGCCACCCAAATTAAAAGACCTCGGTAACTTTTCTATCCCATGTGCAATATACAAGATGCAAATTGATAATGCTTTGTGTGACCTAGGGGCTAGTGTTAGCCTAATTCCATACTCGGTATACCAAAGACTTGGGATAGGGGAACTTCTACCCACCAACATCACCCTACAATTGGCCGATCGCTCTATTAAATTCCCAAAGGGTAAGGTAGAGGATGTTCCTCTAAGGGTGGGGAAGTTTGTAATCCCGGTGGATTTTGTTGTGTTAGAGATGGATGAAGATGTTAACATTCCAATAATTCTAGGAAGACCTTTTCTTGCTACTTCGGGTGCTTTAATAGATGTTCAAAGTGCTAAAATTTCACTAAAAGTAGGAGACGAGGTGATAGAATTTGATTTGAATGAGAGCATGAAATATCCAAGCTCTAGTCTTGATAATTGCATGATGATTGATACTATTGATTCTATTGTAACTTCTATGCATGAGCACTTGCTCACTACTAACGATGCCCTTGAGAATGTCCTTTTGAACAAGGAAAAGATAGGTGACCAAAGCAAAGAGATGGCATTGTATGAAGAGATGCTTGAAGGAAGTACGGAATCAAGCAATGAGCAAGTGTGCATGGGAATCACAACACATGATACATTAGAAGTAGCTACCTCAAGAGAAGGTAAGGGTTTTCCAATGGTAGAGTTGAAACCTCTACCATCACACCTAAGGTATGAGTTCTTGGGCCCCAATTCAACTTTTCCGGTTATTGTGAATTCTTCTTTGAACGAGTGCCAAACTCAAATGTTATGTGGTGTTTTGAGAGATCACCAAGGTGCTTTAGGCTATACCATAGATAACCTCAAAGGTATTAGCCCCTCTTTATGTATGCACCACATAACACTTGAGGAGGGTGCTAAGCCTTCCATTGAGAGGCAAAGGAAACTCAATCCTCAAATGGGGGAGGTGGTGAAGAAAGAAATCACCAAACTCCTTGATGCCGGCATCATCTTCCCCATTTCGAGTTCTAGATGGGTTTCCCCCGTTCATGTGGTCCCTAAAAAGGGAGGAATGACCGTAGTTGAAAATGAGAATGGTAATCTCATTTCAACTAGAACGGTGACCGGTTGGAGGATGTGCATAGACTATAGACATGTAAATGCATCCACCAACAAGGATCATTTTCCTCTCCCTTTTATCGACCAAATGCTTGAAAGACTAACCAAGCACAAGTATTATTGCTTTCTTGATGGTTATTCGGGTTTCTTTCAAATCCCTATAAACCCGGATGACCAAGAGAAAACAACTTTTACTTGTCCCTATGGAACTTTTGCATATAGGAGGATTCCCTTCGGGCTTTGCAACGCACCGGCAACCTTCCAAAGATGCATGATGAGTATTTTTGGGGACATGCTTGAAGCCGAAATGGAAGTTTTCATGGATGATTTCTCGGTAGGGGGCCTTTCATTCGAGGATTGTTTGTCCAACTTGGGCAAGTGCTTGACAAGATGTGAGAAGGTCAATTTGGTTTTGAATTGGGAGAAATGCCACTTTATGGTGGAAGAGGGAATTTTCCTTGGTCACAAGATTTCAAGCAACGGGATTGAGGTTGACAAGGCCAAAGTTGAAGTGATAGAAAAGCTTCCGCCACCAATCAATGTGAGAGGAGTAAGGTCATTTTTGGGGCATGCCGGGTTCTATAGGAGATTCATCAAGGATTTCTCACAAATTGCTAGACCCCTAAATGCTCTTCTTCAAAAAGATGCCATCTTTATTTTTGATGAAGAGTGTCTCCAAGCTTTCAACAAATTAAAGGAGGCTTTAATCTCAACTCCAATTGTGCAAGGGCCAAGATGGGATTTGCCATTTGAACTTATGTGCGATGCAAGTGATGTTGCGATTGGAGGAGTATTGGGGAAAAGGGTAGAGAAGAGGCTTCACGTGATTTACTACATGTCTAAGACCTTAAATGAAGCTCAACGGAACTACACCACAACAGAGAAAGAGTTTTTTGCCGTGGTTCATGCTTTTGAGAAGTTTTGGAACTACCTCATTGGTTCCAAAACTATTGTTTATACCGATCACGCAGCCATTAGGTACCTTATTGAAAAGAAAGAATCCAAGCCACGTCTTCTTCGGTGGGTCCTATCTCTCCAACAATTTGATGTTGAAATCCGTGATAAAAAAGGGGCCGAGAATGTGGTTGCGGACCATCTTTCCCGACTAGAGAATGTGCAATCTAGTGATGATGAAATCCCTATATGTGATGAATTGAGAGATGATATGCTTTACATCTTGAATGAAAAGGAGCTTCCTTGGTTCGCCGACTTGGTAAACTACTTGGCTTGTGGAGAATGCCCACCCGATTTCTCCAAGAATCAAAGGAAGAAGCTAAAAAGGGAAGCAAGACATTATGTATGGGATGATCCCATTCTCTACAAACGAGGAGTAGATGGTTTGCTCCGTAGGTGTGTCCCGGATGAACAAGTGCAAGGAGTGCTCAAGATGTGCCATTCCGATCCATGTGGAGGGCATATGGGAGCCAACAAAACTGCATTGAAAATCTTGCATAGCGGTTTGTGGTGGCCTCACATCTTCAAGGACGCTTGGGGATTTGTGAAGACTTGTGACCGGTGTCAACGAACCAGCAACATATCCAAGCGCAATGAGATGCCCCAACAACCGATTCTTGAGCTTGAGGTATTTGATGTATGAGGTATGGATTTCATGGGGCCATTCCCAAATTCTCATGGGAATCAATACATCCTTGTGGCGGTCGACTATGTATCAAAATGGGTGGAAGCCATTGCCTCCCCAACTAATGACCACAAGGTTGTCATGAAGATGTTCAAAAAAGTCATATTTCCAAGATTCGGTATTCCAAGGGCGGTGGTGAGTGACAATGGTTCACATTTTTTTCATAGTGCTTTTCAAAAGATTCTAAGAAAGCACGGGGTCCACCAAAGATTCGGCCTTACCTATCATCCACAAACAAGTGGACAAGCGGAAGTGTCTAACCGTAAAATAAAGCTAATCCTCGAGAAGACGGTTGCTAAGAACAGGAAGGATTGGTCAGAAAAGCTTGATGACGCTCTATGTGCATATAGAACGGCGTACAAGACCCCAATAGGCACAACTCCATATCGTCTAGTGTATGGAAAATCTTGTCATCTACCGGTGGAGCTTGAGCACCGGACCCAATGGGCGACCAAGAAGATTAATTTCGACTTGGCTAGCGCGGGAGAGCAAAGATGGCTTGATTTGCATGAGCTTGAAGAGCTAAGGTTGGAAGCCTATGAGTGTGCTAGCAACTATAAGAATCGCACTAAGGATTGCCACGACCGGAACATTGAAAAGAAAGCATTTCTAAAAGGCGATAAGGTACTCCTCTACAATTCTAGGATGAAATTGTTTCCCGGGAAACTTTTATCAAGGTGGAGTGGACCCTTTGTTGTCAAGGAACTGTTTCCTCATGGAGCCGTGGAAGTTTGGGATATGAACGGCAAGAGATCTTTCAAGGTGAATGGGCATCGCCTCAAGCTTTACTACGAGGGTGCTCATGTGGGTGTTTTAGAATCAACTCAATGTAATCTTACCTCCTGAGTGTGGAGGTTGTCAAGCTATTGACGTTAAAGAAGCGCTTCCGGGAGGCAACCCGAGTAAAAAAAAAGAAAAAAAAAAAGAGAGAGAGAAGAGAGAGTCAAGAAAATAAAAGGAGTGAAAAATAAAACAATGAATGAGAGAAGAAAAGAATATGAGTGTTGGGAATATCTGATTTTGGCCAATATTGTTGAATTTTGTTCTTGTGGTTTTGATATAGGTACTTGAAGCAAAAAGAGCCGAAGAAAACAAAACAGGAAGATGTCACCAGCTAGGAGCGGGCGCTCCAACACAACTGCAAGCCCGCTCCTAGCTCAATGTACGAAACAGTAGGCTTCAAGACTGGTAGGAGCGGGCGCTCCAACTCAACTGCACGCCCGCTCCTGTCTGGGTTAGCAAACAGGTTTCCAATATAGCATTAGAGCGGGCGCTCCACTATCATTGCACGCCCGCTCCTATCAAATGCCGTAGCCAAAATTGATTTCAGGAGCGGGCGCTCCAACTCACCTGCACGCCCGCTCCTTGCTGGGTCAGAAAGTCAGATTCTCAACTTCGGCTTGGAGCGGGCGCTCCAACATCTCTGCACGCCCGCTCCAACACGGTTTTAAAGCAGGCAGAATCTCTTTCTCAGTTAGAAGCGGGCGCTCCTACCCTTCTGCACGCCCGCTCCTACCTGTCCGGGTAAAAAAAAAAAAAGAGGAACTTATCTCTCTTTTAATCACTTTACCCATCATTCCTCACCTCTCATTCAAACATTCATACTCTCTCTCCTCCTTCCCATCTACTTCCCTCTCTAAAAACCTCATATTCTCCAACTTCTCTCTTCATTTTCATTATCAAATCTCATTTTTCTTCAACCGAAATTCACAAATTCTTAATCTACATCAAATTCTCTCTCCAAAAAACCATAATTTCATAAAAATTTGGGCAAAAATTTCGAAGACCCACAAGTGGGAATTGAAGAAAATCAATAGGGAAAGGGGCAAGCTTGCTAGTAAAGGAGGAATTTGAGGAAATTGGAGGATTTTAGAGTATTTTCATACTCAAAGTGGTATAATTTTCTTCCTTACTTCACTTTCCCTCTTAAACCTAAGGGTTTTTCTTCAATATTTCTCTCAATTTGTTATTTCATGATTGTTGTGTAATTAGTTGCATGATTAGGTGATTTAAACAAAATTTCTTGCCTTTGATAATTAAATTGTTGGTTTTTGTGGATAATTGTGGAGTAAGGGAATGGCTTGTGCATGAAAAATTAATTATAATTTGTGAATTTGTGAATTTTTGTGTGAGAATTGTTGTGTTAAGATTGTTGGTTGGTTGTGTGGAATTATTATTGAATTGTGAGCAGGTACCTTGGTTTAATTTGGGGGATTTGAAGTTAAGGAGGTTGTGTTTGTTGAATTTTGGTGCTTGTGTGAGGAGTTTTGAGTGAACCCTTTTTACTCCTTTTTCCAAATTTTGTCAAGATGGTGCTAAGATTATTTGGAGGTGCGGGAGGAAAGAAAAGAAAGACTTCCAGCATCCAAATATCCGAAAACCAAAACCAAAACCAAACTCAAAACCAAGACAATGCTCCTCCTCCCATTAGAATCCCCGAAAAATTTAAAAAGTATCACTTCGAGCTTTCAAAACGAAAAATCCTTCCAACAAGATTTTACGACCAATCAACTTGCCATCTTTTAGGGATAGATGAAGGAATTCAGCGAGTGGCCGATAATTTCGGATGGTTAAACTACCTCAAGAAGAGGGAGCTAACCTACGAATCGATCACTCTCGAGTTCCTTTCAACCTTAACCATGCGCCGAATCAATGGTGAGGGAGAGCCTCTTGAGTGCGAAATTAAGTTTAGACTTTTCAATCAAGAAAAGACTCTAACCTTAACTCGCCTCAATGAAATATTTGAGTGGCCCGTGTATAATCAAATAGACAACCCCGATAGTTTCTACCTTTCTAGCTACGAAGAGCAAAATTGGTGGAATACTATCGCGGAGTATCCTAATTTCACCACCCGGTCTAGCCACGCTAGCCACATTGTCCACCCCGTACTCCGTATATTTATGAGAATTATGGGGTACGCTTGTTTCTCGAAACAAGATCTCGGGAAGCTAACAAAAGAGGAGATCAAATGCCTCTTTATAGCTTCCCGATTTGAGGGGGACCTTGAGGGTAATGTGAACATGGGATACTTGTTTATCCAAAGGTGCCTTGAGATTAAGAGAAGTACGGAGTTTAGAGGGGAGATAAAATGTGGTGGCATGATCACAATAATTGCCAAGTCTTTGGGTTTCGCTAATTGGGTTGAGCAATTAACCCCGATGAACGGGTCCAATGTCCTTGACCTTGCCGGACTTGCATTTGTTTTTACCGTTCCCTTCTCTTCTTTTCCCATCATGTGTAACACCGAGGCCGGTGTCGAGTTCTGGCTTGGGGGGGGAGATGTTTCTCATTGTGTCCATCTATCGTGGGAACGGTAATCAAATGTCTAGCTTGGGGGAAGTCTTGGGGTCTTTGTGTCTAGGGTAGTTTTCGGTTTTGATAGGAAATGTGCTTTCTTGTGATGCCTTTTGTGCTACGTATGGAGAAATTTGAGATTGTATGTGGAATGTTTGGCATGAAAGGCTTAGTCTAGCCTTTGGGACTTGTGGTAGGATTCATAAGGTACTATGTTCTAGTTTGCATGCCTATATTAGGTTGGTTGTTACCCTTTTCACGTTGTTATGGCATGCCTAGGCTAGAACAATTGCATATTGATGTTTTTGTCTCACTTCTCTTTATGAGTGTGCTATTTGGAGCATCTTATCTATGGCTTTGATATGATCATGCTTTGGTTGGTTTGATTGTTGGTTGGTATCATGGTTGATTGGCATTGTTCTTGGTCTTGCTTGATGATGAATTTTGATGATGATTTCCCTTAATATCCAAATTTCTTTTTCTTATCCTCTAACCCCTCTAACATCCAGATTCCCTAATATCCAAATTCCCTAATATCCAAATCCCTAATATCCAAATTCTTTAATTAGTTTCTCTTTCCCCCATTTTCAACCTTTTTCCAAAAAAACAAAAGAAAAAAAAGGGATTTTGTTTGCCTTTGATCGGTTTGCAATGATGATATTGAATTGTATGTGGTGGATGTTTGTTTTCTTTTCGTAATAAAACTTCGAGCATGGTTTAGATGCCCATGGTGGAACATAGAATTGGTTAGTTTAGGCTAGTGTGAGAATAACTTTCCCGAATGTGCGAAACTTAAAGTCTAGGTTTGTGGTAAGATGGAGTCGCCCATATTAAAGGAATTTGAACCCCGAAAGGTAGTAATTGATCCCACATTGTTCCCAAAAGTGAGGTTGTAATATTTTTTTTTCAAGCCTACTACATTTTGAATGAGTGGCGAGGATCCTCTTTGATTTAGTACCTAGATCGAGAACTTGAGTCCTGACTCCCAAGATCGCGGCCTAAACTACTCTTAGTAATATGAAGTTGTTATGTATTGTTCATTCGCACAAAGTTAAGGCATGTCATTCTTGTTTCCTTATTTAAATCTTTAAGTTGTTATAAATAATAGTTTGTGATGTAAATGCCCAAGTTTGAAAAAAAAAAAAAATAAAATTTGATGAATAGCCACCACCCTAGCGATTAAACAAGCTTGGGGGTGCGTTTTTGTTTCAAGTTTATTCATAGTTTATATTTTGGGTCAAAGTTAGAAACCTCTTTAGGTTTGCTCTTAGTGCTATATATCTTAGCTTGACTTTAATTGCAAAGCACTTCTAGTTTTCTCTATGCCTTAACTTTGTGTCGTATTCCTTGAGTCTTGTAATGTTAGTAGAATAGTTGAAGCCATAGACGGTGGAGGGAGTTGGTTCACAAGCATATGGAGAGGGTATTTATCATTGAGATGTCGAGTGCTCTAAACCTTCTTTGGTCTATTTTTCTTTCGGCTCCTTCGAGGAGTCATGAGACATTACCATTAAGGGGAATTTGAACTTTGTGTTGGGGACGCGGTAACATTGGTTGAATGGACCAAAGTTGAGTACATTCGGGAAGGTTAGCTAGGCCTTGGCTAGTCATGACCGTGGTTGATCTTAGGCATATACCTCATGCTCGAGTTTTATTGCTTAAGGATTCTCATATCTATGCATGTGCTTTTCTTTGAGCAAATTGATCTTTGGGTTTGTTTTTGGGAAATGTGAATTGCTTGAGGACAAGCATTTGGCTAGCTTGGGGGGATTTGATAAGTGGTTTATTTGACCACTTATTGTGTAAATTTAAACCCGATTTTGCGATCATTTCCCCTCTTTCTAACCCAATTTTGAATGAAAATGTTTTGTCTCGGCTTTCCCCCCCTCTTGGTTTGTGTTTGTCCATGTTTTGCAGGTCTATGGACTCAATTAGGCAGGCTTTCGGTGCATGAATCGTGTTTAAGACAAGAGGATTGAAGATTGGAGAGGGCGCTCCAGGGGAGCGGGCGTGCACCTCTCATGGAGCGGGCGCTCCTCGACTCTAGCCACATTCTGCCCAAGTTCAGGTGCTGTTAGGAGCGGGCGTGCTCCTCACCAGGAGCGGACGCTACTCCCTTTGAAGATTTAATCTGCCCATGCTGCTGGAACAGGGGAGCGGGCGTGCATCATGTGAGGAGCGGGCGCTCCTCCCTGAAACTTTCAAATCTGATCCTTCATTGAAGCATTCTGGAGAGGGCGTGCAGCCGAAAAGAGCGGGCGCTCCCAGCTTAGGAGCGGGCGCTCCTCATTGTGGAGCGGGCGCTCCTCGCTGGGAATCCGTTTTCTTTTGACGGATTTCCCTATGTGTTTCGGGGAGAATAAATACTTCCCCTTTAGCTCATTTAGAGAGGGGGTACAGTAGCCTAGTTTTCAGAAACCTCTCTTAGTTTGAAACATTCCTTAGGATTAATTTAGCTTAGTTTTCATCAAATCAAATCATTGTATTAGTGAAATTCAAGAATTATTCTCAAAGTTTGGCAATTTGTATTCAACATTTGAAGCTTCAATTAGTAATTTCTCCAACCTTCTTCCTTTTAATTTCAGATTTTATTTGGTATTTGCATGTTGTTTAAATCTTCTTAGTTCTTGGTAATTGTTATTGGATGATAGTTATTTCAATTGTTAACCACTTTTCCCCAATTGTTGAAGTACTTAGAACCCTAATTCTTGATTGCATGTTGATAAACATGAGTTGTGAGTAGTCTTCTTGCTAGGGGTTGGGTGAAGGTTGACCTTTTCGGTTAACTATGCAAATGTGGGAGAAGCATTGATGTTTGTATTGCAATTAAATTGATTATATGAGATTGCTTGTTAGTTCCTAATGATAGGTTTAGCTACCCTTGACTAAGGAGCTTGATAGTATGATATGCCTAATGTGACATGGAAGTGTAAATTGAGTACGTCATTACTTATTGTAATTTGATTATGTATCATCTATTGCTAAACTAATGAGGAATCTAAGTTTAGTAGTGTGAGTTATTTTCTAATTGCATGAGGTTGATTTTACATATAGTCCTTGCTATATCTTGTCTATTTTACTCCCCGTTTGCCTATTTGCCTTGGTTGAGTGGATCGCATTCCCTAGTATCTTTAATTCATTGATTTAGAACCATAGTTTGTCTGTCTTCTTGACGAACCCCAATTCACCAACTGACTTCGAGTTAGCTTAAGTGTAAAGATCTTTGGCAATCATATCCCGTTCCTTGTGGACCGAACTCTTACTTGTCATTATGCTTGGTTTGTAAGGTGTTTGTTAATAAATGTGTTTGATTGAGTGTGGAATGTACGACCGTTCTAACGCCCATCAATACCCTTAATGCTCATTATGGTTTCGAAAGCTCTTAAATGGAAGTAAGGGTTATCTGTTGCCTTGAATTTAGGGATGTTAGTGGCGTTGAACTTATGCGGAAGAAGTTCCTTGTCCAGCAAGACCCCTTGTGAACTTATGCCCTGAAATTTGTAGTCACTAGATTGCTTGCTCAAGCTTTCTTGCATGAGGTTCATTTGTTGTTGCTTCACGGGATCATCAATCTTGAGTGTAAGGAGCTTCAGTGTCTCAGTCACGGTAACCAATTGGTTCCTAAGCTCATTCACTTCCTCTTGAGTTGCCATTATCTTTTTAGCCTTCCTCTTTTGACGAATTGGTTTATTAAAAACGAGACCTGAACAAAGGTGTTGTCCTTAATTAATCGCCCTTCTCTCCTCGACCAAGTACTGTGGAAAAGGAATTTGGGGATATTCATTGTTAATTATTTGACTCAAGCTTTATTCAACATGCAATGGATAGAGGAAGTGAAGAAAGATGGAATGGAATGTGAAGAAAAATGATGTAGATGGAGGGATAGGAAGAATTAGGAATAGAATGTACCCCCAACTCAAATGACGGAAAAGACCGACTCATGCATGAACCTAAGACATGGTCATGGTGACATATACTCAAAGTGTGTGCTAAGACTAGTGAGTGTAGATGGTACGTTAAGACTCGTGTCATGACCATGTGGTTAGACTATGTGACTAGACTCAATTAACGACTTGAACAAGTACTATTGACAGCGAAAATTAACCGAATTAATTAGAAAACTGATTAATTAGACACTAGGTGATGACTCGACCAATAATCCGAACCGTCGGCCAAACGAAAGAACTGGCGTCATACTATGCAGCTTGGCGCTAGACGACAAAGCTGTCGCAGGCGCCACACTCCTGATCTCTTTGATTTATCTCACTAGCTGTGATTCCGCCTTTCCAGCAGCGAGTGAAACGCCTAAAAAATTGTGCCTCGGGTTGGTGGAGGACAGGCTAGGTTGGAACAGGTGGGTCGAACCCACCCCAAGCTCGTAAGCTCTCCAGCCGAGTTCTCTCCGAACCGCAGGAGATAGAAGTGTGGCGCTACAGCTCAAATTTTGGCGCCAATGGTGGAGCTTCAATCTGAGACTGTTTTCGGTGTTATTAATCAACAGGGGTATGCTTAAAGTCGTACTAGGTCAATTCTGATTAAAATATTAGACTTTATTGACTCAAATTAATTAATTAATTAATTATTTAGGCAAAGTTCTGTAAGTCATTAATTTATTTAATCTCAACACAAGTCAACAAATCGGTTAAGAAAACATAGAAAGTATGCACAACAAATAATGCACAATTAGTCAAGTAGGCACAATATGATGCAATGAGTTTGCAACCTAACCATGGCACTAGTTCTCTAAAGTTCGGGATATGGTTTAATCAATAGACGGTCCATGGTTAATTGTCCGGATGCACCGCGCGGAAGCCTAACCGTGAAGGGTTGGCGCGAGTGGATGGGACACCGCGAGCTTTAGAAAAAACTCGCTTCCATGGTTTGGTGAATTCAACATTCTCGGATGTACTCTTTGTTGCACAGAGCATTCAATCGGGTAGATGGAGCATGAATTCCCAGAGGGTTATGTCCATATGTAGAACACATATCGAGCAAACAATACGAAAAACTGGTCGAAATTAGAACGCATATTTCTGGCTTGGTATTGGGGGAAGTTGGCGCCAGCAATCAGAGACTGGCGCCAACTTTTAGTTGTAGCGCCTGACGCCAATGTTGGCGTCTGGCGCTACGGCTAAAAGTCTGGCGCCAAGCTCTGGCCCCTGGCGCTACTTCCCACATGCCTCAGCAGCTTTCTGTGCTCGATAAAATTTTCCAGTTTCGTGCGGTGTTATTTCGGTCCTAGTTATGAAAGATATTTCTCAAATTAATGATTAAGAGAGAATTAATGATTGCGAATGAAAACTGATTGTAGGTGAATATTAATTAAAACTGATTGTTGATGAATGAAAACGGAGTTTTTACGTCGTTATTTATAGAGAAAATAAGCCAAAAAGATAACAAAACTGAGTCCTGGCGCAACTGAAACAGAGCTGGCGCTAACCCTGGTTAACTGGCGCCAGGCACCAACACTAGCGCCAAGAGCCAATGGCTGGCGCCAGGCGCCAATGCCTGGAGAAAGGCGCTAGCCCTGTTTTTTATGCGTTTTCGAAAATCAGATAAGTTTGTCGTACTGGAGGATAAAATCGTATCTTTTCCTCGAAAATGCTTTTTGATTTTAATTAAAACTCTGAAAAGTGAACAAAAAGTCAATTTATCAATGCTTATTGAATTAGGAATGAAAAGAACCTTCTAGAAGAATCTAGAAGACTAAAACCATTCCTAATTGTATTAGGAATGATAAATCATATTAGGCCCTCCCCTAGATCATTAGGCCGCATAAAAAGCTCAAACCGGGCTCAGTTTGGTAGATTGGCCATAACTTCCTCAATATTCATCGGTATTGGGCTTATAATATATCGTTGGAAAGCTCTTTTCTAGCCCCATCCAATTACATTACTTTTGGACCCATATCATGGACCAAACAAACTGGATTGACTGTTTTCTTAAAAAAAGTTTTCAAAAACAGAGAGAAGAGAAAAGAAATTAAAAGTATCCGCAACACTAGACTTTCCACACTTTCGCTTCATTCGATTATGATTCAACGTGAAAGGTACTCATCACTGGGTTTTGTTTTGGGGAGACAAAAATGGGTGTCTACAAAGGGCTAATTAAATCTTGGAGCTAAACTTTGAAGGGAGAAAAAGTATACCTCTACGATCCTCCAAAAGCCGGATAGAGCGACGTTTCCCGTGAAGGACTGGTGTCGACACGAGTCTCGTAACGCTCGAATGAAGTCAGTATAGGCCAAGCTGACCCAGTCATAAGTCCCGATCAAATGTAGATCACAGACTGCAGGTAGGTAGTAAAGTATCACTCTACTACCCTTGTTAGTGGAGAGCGTCCCTAACAGCAAAATAAGCACAAAGATGCACACCCTCTGCTCTCGGGTGGTCGCATCATCATCAAAAGCCGCCGTTTGAGTCGAACGGCGAATCCCCTTCGCACTGAACTGAGTCGACTCTACCTCAGCACGAGCCCGAACAACAATCTGACCCAACAGCTCCTCGACCTCTAGAGAAAACATGCTGATCTCGTTGTCAAACAGCAGCGCGACATAGCTAAACTCTAGTCCTGTAATAAGACTGAAGTCGGTCGGGGTGACCATCATCTCACCCCAAGGAAAGTGGAAAGTGTTGTTGGTGTCCTAAAAGAACTCCACCAGAGCACGAATCACGTGATGACCCCCGCTAGAGGCAATCATGGCCTCTGAGGTCTCAAAAAGCGCAGTCAGCTCGCAAGACTCCCAGAGAAGTCTCACCTCTCCATCATTGTCGATATACATCTTGTACAGATCGCCCAAAGTGTCGCAACCTGAACCATGGCAGCGCGTCCTACCAACTGTGATCCCCCGTCGCACTCTCTCAGAAATGTGAAGGACGGGAGAGAAGTATAGAGTCCGCTCATCCCACTCAGGGAGAGGGCCGAGAGAAGTGGACAAGTCGGCGTCGTCCTCTACGGGCTCGTGCTCCCGTCGAACGTCTCGGGACCGTGAACCCGAACCTCGCTGTCTAGCCATGCTACATTGTGCAAAATTATCATAAATTAAGGTTCTATAGTATCTAAGGTTCGCCTAGCCGCATGATACTATGTTCGCAAAAAATAGAGTACATACTACTAAACAAAGCACAAATTCAAATTGAGCATATACGGCTTTTTTTCAAGCATTCAAACAAATTTCTTGCAATACTATAATAATTAATGTGACAAATTGGACAAGAATTGCTAGCAAAAACATCAAGAACAAGCCACATTGTCTTCCCGACCTTAAGAGGTCCAACAATGGTGATTTGTTCGTTTCTTCACCAAATTGAGTCAAACAAGTCTCAAATTACTCCCAAGGCAATATATAAACATAATAAAGCAATTTCATAGCATAAAAATTGACAAACAAAGTGAATTAAGCAATTCATGAAAACCGGAGTGAGTTTGAAGAAAACTTACATAGATCGGGAAAATGGATGGAATAAGCTTTGAGTTGCAACAAATTTGAGGAATTCGGTTGAGAAACGAGCAAGAACGAGCAAATTGAAGTTCTGAGCGAATTCTCGAGCAAAAAACGAGCAGCAGCAGCGGAAATGAAGAAGAAAGGGGTATTTATGGAAAACCTGACTCTAGCGCCAAGCGACAGGCCTTGGCGCCAGACGTTAAAGATTAGCGCCTAGCGCTAGTGCCAACGTCTGGCGCTAGAGCCAAATATGCGGCGCTAGTTATATATCAGCGGCGACAGACTGTTCAGCCACTCTGTGCGGTTGTTCCAACCACTTGCCATATATTTTGGGTTCCTTAGTACGCCAGTTAGCCCCTCTAAGCAATTTGACATGATTTAGTAATAACCCCAATTACAATTACATAAGCGATCGACCTGATGAATGATCGTCTCACTTAGCTTAAAGCGCCTAAGCATTAGCTTATCATAGAAGCGCCGACATACTGGTTCATACAGCAAAAGGCAGCGACATACAGGTTCAAAATTCAGCAAAAGGCACCGACATACAAGTTCAAAAGCAGCAAAAGCACCGACGTACTGGCATAATGTAACCAAAGTTCAAGCGAGCTTTTCAAGATCGACAAGCGTGGGTATTCGGTAATTTTCCTCGGAATATTATCGCAACAAATGAAGATAGCTTCAAGCGAGGATATCTTCCGCAGCGTTCCCTAGCTTGCCGAGAGTTGTCACAAACGATTGAAGGTGATTTCAAGCGAAGTTGTCTTCGATCGTGTTCCCTGGCTTGTGGAAGATGATCACAAAGTGCTAGAAGGTCGTTTCAAGTGAAGCAATCTTCAATGGGTTTCTCTAGCTTGCAGAAGTCTATGATGGAGGAATTGGAGGCAGTTACAAGCATAACAGTCTTCAGGCGACATTCTCTAGCTTGCAGGAGGTCGTCAAAATACATGAATACAATAGTACGACAGCAAATCGGTTACCTTCAGAGACGTGTGCTCGACGGTGCAAGATACGCGTTTCTTAACTCTTTTTTCTGTTTATCTAATGCTAGTTTGCAGGTATCGGCGTTACAAGAATGGTTTAGGATTGCAGAACGTTCTGAGTCATTCTCCATCCCTATTGATAATTTGACTTTTGTTTTTGAAACTTGCGTTTCTCCAAACTCAGTTAAAGTGGGGGCTTCTGTAGACACCCATTTGTGTCTCCCCAAAACCAAACCTGGTGATGAGTACCTTTCACGTCGAATCATAATCGAATGAAGTAAAAGTGTGGAAGGTTTAGTGTTGCGGATAGTTTTATTTTCTTTTCTTTTCTCTCTGTTTTCGAAAACCTTTTTTAAGAAAACAACCAATCCAGTTTGGTTGGTCCATAGTGTGGGTCAATAGTATGGGTCCAATAATGGTGTAGTTGGATGGGGCTTGAAAAGAGCTTTCCAACGATATACTATAAGCCTGATTCCGATGAGTAATGAGGAAGTTATGGCCAAATTACTTAACTGGGCCCGATTTGAGCCTTATATGCGGCCAAATGATCTAGGGGAGGGCCTAATATGGATTTATAATTCCTAATTTAATTAGAATTGATAAATTGACTTTTGTTGAATTTTTAGAGTTTTAATCAGAATAAAAGAGTGTTTTAAAGGAAAATACGATTTTGCCCTTCTATACGGCTAAATTTTATCTGAATTTAGAAAACGCGTGAAAAAGTGAATTAGCGCCTGGCGTTAAGCCTGGCGCTTGGCGCTAACTTATTTTTTCACGTCGAAACTCTAATTTGTTTTTCTATCTTTTTGGCAGATTTTCTCTATAAAATAGCCTCTTAAAATCTCCATTTTTCATCACGAATGATCACCAACTATCAACAATTCTCTACTTCTCTCCTCTCTAAGCTCTCTCTCTCTCTTTTTCTAAACCAACCTTTATACACAATATTCCGCATTCACAAGACCAAGAAACATCTAGCATCGTTCGAAGTTGCCTTCGCCTAGACGTGAAAGGTTTTAATTTCTGATGGTTTAATCCTTAATCTCTATTTCAATTATTTAATTTAATTGTTTGTTTATTATTTTTCTTGAAGTTACTAATGCGTGTATTTTGTTATTAGAAAGAGGTACGAGGCATCCAAGTAAGTGCTTTAATGGTTTTTATTGATATTATGATGTGGAAATCATGCTTAGGTTGTGATTATGATTCCTAGCGTCATGATAGGGTGTTTTGATCTTCCTAGTATCATGTTTAGGGTGATAACTAAAAAATCCCAACATAAAGTATGATTAAAAGTATGATGTCTTTTATGTTCTTTCTAATATTTATGATCGTTGGTATCATGTTAAGGTTAAAGATTTAATTTTTATGCTTAGTGACATGCTAGGGTTTGTTATTAATCTTGTTAGTATCATGCCTAGGGTCTTGCTATTATTATGCTTTAGCATGAACATGTTTAATATTATGATTGTGATTATAATTGTTATTGACTATTATTATGTTGCTTGATATATATATTTATTGTTATTGCTTGATCACGCCTTTTATGCATGTTTAAAGGGAATTGCTATTTGTAATCACGCTTAATAAGATAATTAATAATCTTGTTTAGGGTTAATATGATTATAATTCAAGTGATCGCCAATAATAGTTTTATTTGTGCATTATATTCAACCAACATAGATTAAACAGGTTTAGGGTTAAACCTAATGATTGCATGTTAGTCAGAAAGCGCACATGAATACGATCAGAATAAAGTAGAGGCCTACTATTAGGGCAGGTTCAATCTCTTTTAGATTGGATTTGTACCTTCATCCTCGAACTACTAGTCATGGTTCCAGATCTATTGGAGTTGACGATCTCCTGGATCGTTAAGGGGTGTAACCTTCACCCTGTGAACGGTTTACAAGTTCTTAAAACTTGTTAGCGAGTCTTTTGCTCTATCTTCTTTTCCTTTGGATGCCACCGTAGTTTAGTGTATGATCACAGTAGGGTTCAAGCTATGGGTAATGCTTGAAATATTCCCTACACTATGCTATTTTGTATGGACAAGAATTATAATATATATGTATTTAGATAACATATTAGCATGCTTAAAGATTACGTGTGATAGTGAAGTGTGCTTTGACCAATCAATGTTAAATTAAACTAATGGTATACCATCTTACACGTAATTGGTATTACTATGATACCAAGTTGCCCGTCAGCTCATGTTTGAAATTAAACTAAACTAAAAACTTAAGAAAATATAAGATATTTATAGTGAATTAAAGTAAACTAAAAAGTAAAGAAAAGCTAAGAGGCCAACCAAAAAAAAAAGGATACCAACAACAATGTATGTGCTAAAAGGACCCTACTAGGTTCAAAAAAAGATAAAATAATGTGTTTCAAATTAAGTCATGAAGTGTGTTATGAATGTTTACTCAACTCAACTTAGTTGGTGCCATAATTGACTAAACCAACTAGGGTCAAAAATAAAATTTCATATATTTAATTAAAAATAAATACAGAAAAGTTGAAAAGGCTTGGACTCCACTTAGTCTTTAATTAGTTGTCTCACTACAATTTTTTATAGTTCATGCGTCTAACGCAGATAAAATAATCCCGATTTTGGTTTGTTTTGAATGCTAAACTTTTAATAACGAATAGAACTACAAGATTCATGATTACGAAATATATGATCCATAGTCTTTGTTAGTTAAAAATTACCCCAATGCCTTGTTACGCAAAAGGAGGTAAAGTGATAGTTGATTGCAACATTGCATTAATTCAGCATGCAAATTAACTACAAAGCGCAATAATTACATTGACATTATTAAGATGAGACAGTAATAGCTCGATGTAATTAGGAATTCAATCATCAAGTCCATGTTATAGTGTTTTTATGGTTTATGCACTTCGACAAACCATACCATTATATTCCATATTAGTAAGTATTTCTGATGCTATCTAATTATTTGATTGTATACCATATTATAGGTTAATTTTGTAATTAAAGTAAGTCGTTGGCAATGCATTAATACATTTAATAATCCTACTTTTGTGTATAAATAAGATGTTAGGGGGTCATCGATCAGGAGTAACCTCTCTAAAACTAAATTAGTTGTTCATCTTTTCTAATGAAAAATGGCCAATACCTCACCAAATATTTGTTTAAAACTAAAATTAACACAACTCTCACCATCTACACGTATTCCATACTATCCTCCTAATGTTATGTATTTGAAGCCCCTATGTAGTTGTGAGGCCAAGTTTAATGTAAACCAGACCTGACCTTCTACTACGCTAGTTATGATGATACAAAACAAGGAATACGATAGACATAAATAAAATACGGGTCGCCTTGCTCTCATCTGTGTTGTACGCAGACCCTTTTCTAGGTAGGTGCATAGTCATACCACCACCAAGTGATAAAATACTTCCTATTCACCTACCTTTGTTATGTGATTCTTATGGTTTGCAAAGGGATTTGTGGGCTTATCTAGAGTGGGATTTACTAAATTTGTCACTAAATTTAGACCAATGAGTCATAATACCGAAAAATTTACTACCTTTGTTTGATCCAAAGCCAGAATACCAATTAGATGACATTGGTATATATGCCATACCAACTAAAACCTTTCGTATCTTTTTTGGTTCTTTTACTTATTCTATTCATGTCATAGAAATGATAACTTTTAGCTGTTTTGTTGCATGTACATGTATTTTATTCATACTTTGCAAAATAGAAACTGCGTTTCCACGTACTGAAAGTAAAGGCAGCTCCCACATCTCCCTCATACAATTCACATCTTATCATACCAAAAGGAAAGTAAATTATGTGTTGGAACGCTGGGGGGATGAACCGTCTGTGTTTTGTCCACCACTTTTACAAAATTTACATCCGCTACGAGCTTTATGTGTTAGTTTAGAGTCTAAACTAGCGTCAACTACGAGAGACTCTAGCCAGGAAGTTCACAAACCAACTCAATTGACAAATGCAAGCCAGAAATCAATTGTTCGTATCAATGTGAACTTACAATGTAATCTAGTGCAATGATCAAAGTTAGCTACTCTTCAATCAATCACACACATGCACATAATCAATCAACCAATTTAATCACTACATCAAATCCATCAATTTCCCCCAATTATCATCAATCCAATACTCATATATGCTTCACCATTCCCCTAGAAAGAAAACTACTCACAATCTATGGAAATCAAGATAAAAACTAAGCTAAACAACAAATTCATCATCATATTAATCAAACTAATTCAATCACAAATCAATCAAACTTGAATAATCAACAAACCAATTGAAATCAAAAGCTAAAGATTGCATTAAAGTTAAATAAATCCTTAAAAACTTGCTTCAAATCAATGTAGAAAATACTTAGAATCATCAATCTTTAATCATCAATCAAGAACTTCTCTCTCTACAACCTAGAGTTTCTTTCTCTACAAAATGATCTAAAATTTCTACTTTAATTCCCTTCTCTCTAAGAAAATCTAACCTTCTTGCAATCAAAACTCAAGAGCACATCATCACAATTCTCAAGAACATCTTTAGTCGAAGAATTAATCACACAAACATTATCAATGGAGCGAAGGGAACTAACACACATGATTCCTTTCATAAGGGACAAAGACTCATGCATCGGTTTTAGCCCAAAACTTTCCTTATTGTTACCAACTCTCAAAGTAATACGACCTCCCTTAACATCTATCAAAGCTCCCGAGGTAGCTAAGTAAGGTCTCCCTAAAATGATAGGAATATGGTCATCTTCCGCAATCTCTAGCATAATGAAATCAACGGGGATAGTGAATTCTCCTATCTCGAGGGGGACATTCTCAACTTTACCTTTAGGAAACTTAATAGAATGGTCAACCAATTTAAGGGTCGTGTTGGATGGAAGGAGCTCACCTATCTTAAGTCTCTTGAAGACGGAATAAGGCATGATGCTAACACTAGCACCAAGATCACAAAGGGAATTTTGGAACAATTTTCCTTTAATATTGAAAGGGATGGAGAAAATCCCCAGGTCTTTCATCTTTGGGGGCAAGTCATTATGGATAAAGGCACTACAACAATCCCCCAAACTCACTGGTTCAACCAGATTGCAATCTCTCTTGCCGCTCAAAATTTCCTTAAGAAACTTAGAGTAGTTTGGCATAATTTCCAAGACTTCGGTGAAAGGAATAGAAAGATAAATTTCCTTAAGCATCTCGATGATTTTTCCAAATTATTCATCCAATTTGTGCCTATTAAACTTTTGGGGGTAAGGAAGTTTGGGTTTGTAGACTTCTTTTTCTTTCGCTTTCACCTTCTCAACTTGTTCCTTAGCAACTTCCTCAACCAAAGGGCTCTCATCTCCCTCACACTCAATTGGACTCTCTTTCGCATCACTCTTCTTATACACCTCACTCTCAAGGACCCTTCCACTCCTAGCTAGTGGTGATAGAACAAACCGGTTCCTTAGGATCAATTCCTTGTGAAGGTAAAGAAGAAATGGTAGCATGCTCTTTTAAGGTGTTGGCTAGTTGAATGATTTGGGTCTCAAGCATGTTTCCATGAGTTAACATGTCGTTGACCAATTTTCCATTAGATGATATGTGATCGTTCAACTTCTTGGCTTGATCTTCCATGAAATTCTCTAACCTACTCATAAATTTAAATTGTTGATCATAGGAAATATCATCTTGCCATTGGATCTTTGGAGTAAACAACAAATTCAAAAACTAAAGATTGCATTAAAGTAAAAGAGATCCTTACAAACTTGTTTCAAATCAATGGAGAAAATGCTTAGAATCATCAATCTTCAATCATCAACCATGAACTTCTCTCTCTACAACCTAGAGTTTCTCTCTCTACAAAATGATCTAAAATTTCTACTCTAATTCAATTCTCTCTCTAAGAAAATCTAACCTTACTCTAAAACTAACTCTTCTCTCTCTAAAATTAGAAGGAAAATTTATATATAGTAAAACTAACAGAGAGAAGGTAGTTTGATCCTCCAAAGAGACATGTACAGGCGCGACCATCACCAAGGAGGATGCGCGGCCGCGCATTAGAGGGTACGGAACAGAGACCCTGAGAGGCGCGCCCACGCCGAGGAGAGGCGCGACCGCGCCATGGTCGCCCGCGCTCGCGCTTGGGAGCAGGGCAGCCTCCTTCACCTTTAATTGAGCTCTTCCTCTTGCACTCCACTTGATGATGTTGATGAACACAGAAGATGGCAATCTTCAAATAGCCTCCATGGTGGGTTCAACACCATGAATGGCGTATCCACCGCTTGCATGCACGAGCTAAAAGACCTGGACTACACACTCCTTCAAACTTGAACTTTAAATGGTAGGCAAGAGGCATCTCAAACGATGTAAAACTTGAGAAGGAGACTCGGGAATCCTCGGATTATGATCATAACCTGAAAAATGAACGAAAACAAGCAAATAAATGAGAAAATAGCAAAATAAACCAAGAAATGCATAAAAATAGAAAATCAACTAAGAAAATGCAAACTAAGGAAATAAAGAGTAAAACTAAGGAAAAACTAAAGAAAATAGCTATAAAATAGCATGAATTCCACCCTAAAGAGAACCAAATGAGTGCCATAAATGACATTCATCAAAGGGTTGATACGGAGTATGTGTGTGTGTCATCTAAGTTGTATACTAAGAAATGGGGTATCAAGTATGAGGGGCACATCAAAAGGATCATGTTGTATCCTGCCTTTGTGGTACGATAATTTTTCGTGTGTTTGAATTGTTTCGGTACTTGTAACTTTACAGTTGTCATATTCTATATTTTTATTTTTATTGCATTTTTCAAATTAAGCCGGTGACAGACATGGACGATGCTCCCACTCTTAACAAAAAAACATGAGCATCCTTTGCGTGGTGTTTCTTATTGCCAAATTTTTGTGATGAGTATTGCTGTTTTAAATGTTGTATTTTGTGTACTAATTTGACAGTCGTGTTGTTGTAATTAAGGGCATTGTGAATCACAAATATTTGTCCCTAATCTAATGGATGAACTTTGGTGATGTGCTGCCTTCTCCTTTAAAGAACAAAAGATATGGCTCATGGACTTGATATACTTTGATCCTGCTAATTCATATAACACGAAGCATTCATTCCAAAATTGGTAAAAACTCGTTTGTGTTTTACCTTAAGCGTTGTTGAAAGAAAATTGGTAACGATTGATTACTGATTTATGTATTCAAATAGATAATTACAGATTAGTACAATGGAGGTATTGATTCTCACCCATGATAAAAGTTGGGAACAGGGTACCTTTGGAGGGTGGCCTATTAAAGGCGTCGAGATTGTTCACCAACCAGATATGTGAGTTCACAACTACTGTTTTAACTAACCTTATTGTGTGGAAATAGATTATGTTTTCTCTAAGCTTATTGTGTCCTCTTTGTGTATAGTGTTAGTTGTGGGGTTATCATACTTGCTTGCATTAGGGTAAGTACAGATCATTTTTATACAAAGTATCAAATGGTTAATTAATTGTATTCATGTTCTGTTTGGATTATTAGTTGACAAATGTGATAAGGATAATTTATATGCTATCCTTGATTCACAGGAATGAGGAGTTAATTCACATGACGTGGAATTTGACCAGGGTAGGCCCAGCCGCTTGTTGAGGATTTGAAATCTGATTGCAATGAAAGACGGGACGAGCTAGATGACTTAGTTGTGCTTGTATGGAAGGGAGGGGTGTATTTTTTTGGTATAAAAAGTGATTTTTATGGTGGAGAAACAATAACATATGTGCTGCTCGCTTGACTACAGACTAGATTTGGACCACCATGCATGGTGTAGATAATGATTTTGCTGTTCTGTGGCATCGAGGCACAAAAGTATATAGGATATCATCCTGTACATAATTGGTATCAAGGTGATACCAAGTTGACTATGTGTAGACAACCATTTGTGTCTCCCCAAAACCAAACCCGGTGATGAGTACCTTTCACGTTGAATCGTAATCGAATGAAGTAAAAGTATGGAAAGTTTAGTGTTGCGGATAGTTTTATTTTCTTTTCTTTTCTCTCTATTTTTGAAAACCTATTTTAAGAAAAAATCTAATCCAATTTGGTTGGTCCATAGTATGGGTCAAATAATGGTGTATTTGGAGGGGGCTTGAAAAGAGCTTTCCAACGATATATTATAAGCCCAATTCCGATGAGTAATTAGGAAGTGATGGCCTAATTACTAAACTGGGCCCGGTTTGAGCCTTATATGCGGCCCAATGATCAAGGGGATGGCCTAATATGGATTTATCATTCCTAATTCAATTAGCATTGATAAATTGACTTTTGTTGACTTTTTAGAGTTTTAATGAGAATAAAAGAGTGTTTTTAAGGAAAATACGATTTTGCCCCTCTTTACGGCTAAATTTTATCTGAATTTAGGAAACGCGTGAAAAAAGTTAATTAGCGCCTAACGCCAGACATTAGCACCTGGCGCCTTGCGCTAGCGTTAGCGCCTGACGCTAACTTATTTTTCACGTCGAAACTCTGATTTGTTTTTCTATCTTTTTGGCTGATTTCTCTATAAATAGCCTCTTAAAATCTCCGTTTTTCATCACGAATGATCACGAATGATCACCAACTCTCAACAATTCTCTAATTCTCTCCTCTCTAAGCTCTCTCTCTTTTTCTAAACCAACCTTTATACACAAAATTCTGCATTCAGAACACCAAGAAACACCTAGCATCGTTCGAAGTTGCCTTCGCCCTAAACGTGAAAGGTTTTAATTTCTAAGGGTTTGGTCCCTAATCTCTATTTCAATTATTTAATTTAATTGTTTGTTTATTATTTTCCTTGAAGTTACTAACGCGTGTATTTTGTTATTAGAAAGACGTACGAGGCATCCAAGTAAGTGCTTTAATGGTTTTTATTGATATTATGATGTAGAAATCATATTTAGGTTGTTATTATGATTCCTAGCGACATGTTAAGGTGTTTTGATCTTCCTAGTATCATGTCTAGGGTAATAACTAAAAAATCCTAATACCAAGTATGATTAAAAGTATGATGCATTTTATGTTCTTTCTAATATTTATGACCGTTAGTATCATGTTAAGGTTAAAGCTTTAATTTTTTATGCTTAGTGACATGCTAGGGTTTGTGATTAATCTTGTTAGTATCATGCCTAGGGTCTTGCTATTATTATGCTTTAACATGAACATGTTTATTATTATGATTGTGATTATAGTTGTTATTGATTATTATTATCTTGCTTGATATATATATTTATTGTTATTGCTTGATCACGCCTTTTATGCATGTTTAATGGGAATAGGTACTTGTAATCACGCTTAATAAGATAATTAATAATCTTGTTTAAGGTTATGATTATAATTCAAGTGATAGCCAATAACAGTTTTATTTATGCATTATATTCAACCAACATAGATTAAACAGGTTGAGGGTTAAACATAATGATTGCATATAAGTCAGAAAGCGCACATGAATATGATCAGAATAAAGTAGAGGCCTATTATTAGGGCAGGTTCAATCTCTTTTATATTGGATTTGTACCTTCATCCCCGAACTACCAGTCATGGTTCCAGACCTATTGAAGTTGACGATCTCCTGGATCGTTAAGGGGTTTAACCTTCACCCTGTGAACGGTTTACAAGTTCTTAAAACTTGTTGGCGACTCTTTTGCTCTATCTTCTTTCTCTTTGGACGCCACCGTACTTTAATGTATGAACATACTAAATATTTCTGTCGCCAGGAACTAAAGCCAAAAGGTGGCGCTGGACTCTGTTTGCTGGATCCAAGTTCTTCCTATACCGAGCCAGAAATAAGCGTTCTAATTTTGACCAGTTTTTAGCACTATTTGCTCGATCCTACTTCCTGATTGAGTTTTTCTCACTTTTCTGAAACCCATATGTGTTCTACATATGGACATAACCCTCTGGAAATTCATGCTCCATCTACCTAATTGAACGCTCTGAGCAACAAAGGGTACATCCGAGAATGTTGAATTCACCAAACCATGGAAGCGAGTTTTTCTAAATTCGCGATGTCCCATCCACTCGCGCCAACCCTTTACGGTTAGGCTTCCATGCGTTGCATCCGCAAAATTAACCATGGACCCTCTATTGACTAACCCATATCCCGAACATTAGAGAACTAGAGCCATGGTTAGGTTGCAAACTCAGTGCATCATGTTGTGCCAACTTGACTAATTGTGCATCTTTTATGTGTTTTTCCTAACCGTTTGTTTGACTTGTGCTAAGATTAATTAAACTGATTTATGACTAAAAGAACTTTGCCTAATCAATTAATTAATTAATTTGATTAATTAAAGTTAAATAATTTAATCAGAGTTAACTTAGTATGACTTTAAGCATACCCTGTAGAGTAATAATATAGAAAGCAGTTCCAGATCGATGTTCCAACAATGGCACCAAGATTAAAACTGCAGCGCCACTCTGTGGAGTGTAGCGCCTGGCGACAGTTATTTCATCTGGCACTACACTGCAAAGAGAGGCGCCAGTCCTGTCGTTTTGGCGACAGTTCGATTTGTTACTCGATTCATCACCTTATGTCTAATTTCATAGTTTTCTAATCAATTCAGTTAATTTTTACTGGTAATAGTACCTTGTCAAGTCATTAATCGAGTCTAAGCACTAAGGCCCATGGTCTTACACAAGATTCAAAGTATGTCACTTACACTCACCACATAAAACACACACTAATGAACACTTTGACCATGTCTAAGGGAGTCTTGTATGCGCGTATTTTCCGTCAGTTTTTTTAGGGGGGTAAGTCGGATATTAATCCTCCAATTAAATCAACTTGTTTGAACCCTATACTTAACTCCCAAAAATATATACCTTATTTTTGCCAAAAAAAATGCACCTATTTTTTGCTTTTTTCTTCTTTTTCAAACCGTAAAGTCAAGGTCAATTTGAGTCAAATAATAAAACAAAAATGGTTTAATTTACATCGCTTGGTCAAGAAAGGATGGGCGTTTGATCAAAGACAACCTTTTTATTCAAGTCCAACTTTTCGACAAACCCATTGCTCGTAAAAGGAAAGATAAGACAATAATGGCAACTCAAGAGGGAGTTAATGAGCTTAGAAACCAACTGATTACTGTGATTGAGGCGTTAAAAGTTCAAACCCTCAAGATTGATGATCCCATGAAACAACAATAGATGGACCTCATGCAAGAGGGTCTGATCAAACTGTCTAGTGACTATAAGTTTCAAGGGATTAGCTCACAAGAGGTCTCGGTGGACAAGGATCTTCTTCCGCAGAAGTTCAATGCCAACGACATCCCGAAATTCAAAGCAACTGACAACCCTTACTTTCATTTAAGAGCCTTCGAAACAATAATGAGTATTAAGGGTATTGACAAGAAGGTGTTTCCCTCTTTGTTCTCCCTATCTCTCGAAACCGTTTTCCAACAATGGTTCTTTTCTTTTGAGAAAGATAGAACCTCTACTTGGGAGTCCATAGTAAACGCATTCATTAATAGATACAAATGCAATATTCATGTTGAGACTGACTATAGGGAACTTGAAATCCTCAAGCAAAAGGAGAATGAAGGTCTTACCTCTTTCTTCAACAAATGGAGAGAAACATCAGCTAAGATGATTGAAGTACCAAGCGAAAAAGAGTCTGTAAGGTTATTTTTCAAAAACCTTCAAGAGAAGTACTCCAAGCATCTCAAATACCAGAATAATCTCCATACTTTCAAGGCCGTCTATGACATTGGAATCAATATTGAAGACGACCTGGCAAAGATGAAAGTTGCTAACAATGAGTCATCTAAGTCTTTAGTTATAGCGCCCCCTCCTTCTATCTCTTCCCCTAGGATAGTTAGTGATCAAGTCCATGAGGACATATATCTCTTTGATGTAATGATCTCAGAATTTAATAATATGTCTTCTTCTCCTTGCTCCTTGTGTTCTTCTTTAATCCAAGATGACGAGCATTGCTTAACTAACAATGAAAACGACAAAGAACTTATTAAATCAATGGAAACACATGAAAAGAAAACACCGATAATTGAGGAAGCTGAGACGGTTGATATCTCAAATGATTCAACCAATAAAAGAGAAGTTAAAATCGAATTAACACTTAATGAACAAGAAAGAACCGATTTAATTAACTTGCTTAAAGAATTCATCGATGTATTCGCTTGGTCATATGAAGATATGCCCGACATTAATATAGAGAAATAGCTCTACACACCATACCGCTAATCCCAGGAATGAAACCTGTAAAACAAAAGTTACGTCGAATGAAACCCGACGTAGCTCTTAAAATAAAAGAAGAAGTTCAAAAAAAAAATAACTGCAGGTATTATCAAGGTATTCAAATACCCTGAATGGGTCGCCTACGTCGTCCTAGTTCCAAAGAAGGATGGAATGGTAAGAATGTATGACGACTATTGAGATCTAAATAAGGCAAGTCCAAAGGACAAATTCCCTTTACCACACATCGATATTCTGGTGGATAACACAACAAATCATGCACTTCTCTCATTCATGGATGGATACGCGGGGTACAATCAAATTCTCATGGAAGAAGAAGACATGGAGAAAACAACCTTCATAACACCATGGGGTACTTACTACTGCACGGTAATGCCATTCGGGTTGAAAAACGCGAGTGCTACTTACCAACGAGCAGCAACTCCCTTGCTACATGACATGATGCATAAAGAAGTTGAAGTATAAGTGGACGATATGATTGTGAAATCAAAAGATCGCCCAGGCCATCAAATAGCCTTGAGAAAATTCTTCGAAAGGCTAAGAAAATACAACATGAGGTTGAATCCATCTAAGTGTGCTTTTGGAGTCACCTCAGGCAAGATTTTGGGTTATGTCATAAGCTCCAGAGGAATAGAGATAGACCCAACCAAGATCAAGGCAATCATGTCAATGCCACCGCCCAAAACCGAGAAACAAATTCGAGGATTTATTTGCCAATTGCATTACATAAGCAGGTACATATCAAAATTGACAACAATATGTGAACCAATTTTCAAAAAGCTAAAAAAGATCAAAGCCTATCTGGCAAATCCTCCCGGGTATTAGCACCAGCACTTCCGGGAATACCTCTTAGGTTGTACTTAACAGTCACTAAAGAGACAATGCGAGACATGTTAGCGCAAGAAGTAGAAGGCAAAGAAAACGCGATCTACTATTTAAGCAAAAAGATGCTGGAGTATGAAGTACGCTATACACTACTTGAGAAATTGTGCCTCGCTTTGGTGTGGGCCACAACCAAGTTAAGACATTACATGCTCGTGCATACAGTCTTTGTTGTTTCCCGATTAGATCCACTCAAATATTTATTCGAGAAATCTACACTCAATGGGCGCATATCAAGATGGATAGTCAACTTAGCCCAATTTGACGTAAGATTCATGCCCTTAAAAGCTATCAAAGGATCCGTTGTTTCGGATTTTCTAGCAGACTTTCCAATAGAAGATTCGACGCCAATACACGACAATAAATTTCCAGACGAAGACTTGATGGTCACCGAAGACGATACTTGGACCTTATACTTCGACGGAGCCTCAACCCAAAAGGGATGTGGCGTTGGATTATTACTAGTATCACCATAAGAAGAGCATATTCCATTCTCCATAAAGCTTGATTTCAACGTTACCAACAACGTTGCTGAATACGAAGCATGCGTGGTAGGCCTTGAAATAGTTTTGGCATTGGGAGTGAAAAAATTACGGATATTCGGAGACTCTTCATTGATCATCAACCAAATCTCTAAAAGATGGAAAGTAAGGAGCGAAAGTCTGGCCCCTTACCAAACTTATCTGGAAACTCTCACTAATCAGTTGGAAAAGGTGGAATACACATATCTACCTAGAGAAGAAAATCAATTTGCTGATGCCTTGGCAAGACTAACCTCAATGGTTAGGATTCCTTCGGAAATCGAGCAAATGCCTCTAACTATAGAAAAAAGGCACAAACTGGCTTACATTCAAGCTATAGAAGATGATGAAGTGATCCAAGAAGAAGCAGAATAAGAAGAAGAACTGTGGTATACGGATATACTCAACTATGTCACCAAAGGAGAATACCCTCCCCATGCTAACAAAAGAGCAAAACGAGCATTAAGGCTCTTGGCTTCCCAGTACGTACTCATAGAAAACGAGTTACACAAAAGGGTACCTAAGGGTCGAGCTCTCTTATGTGTAGGAAAAAAGTATGCTCAAAGAGCAATGAGGATAGTCCACGAAGGAATTTGTGGAACTCCCGTAAATGGCAAAATGCTAGTCCAAAAGATAATGCGAGAAGGATAATATTGGACTACCATGAATAGGGATTGTCATCAATACGTAAAAAGATGTCGTAAGTGCCAAATTTACGCCAATCTACAACATGTTCCTCCATCTCTACTCTACACCTACACTTCGCCATGACCATTCTCTACGTGGGGAATTGACATTATTGGCAAAATCACTCCCCTAGTAACAGGAGGTCACGAATATATCTTAGTGGCGATTGATTACTTCACAAAGTGGGTCGAAGCACAATCATACGCTAAACTCACTGCAAAACATGTAGCACTCTTTATCGAAAGAAATATTATTTGTCGATATGGAATCCCACATGAAATGATAAGTGACTATGGAACTCACTTTCAAGCCGATTGTGAAGAATTGCTACAAAAATATGGTATTCAAGATCATCATTCTTCTCCTTATAGACCTCAGGCAAACGGAGCAGTCGAAGCAGCTAATAAAAATTTAAAGACTATCATCGATAAAATGATGGAAAATTACAAGGATTGGCCTAACAAACTCCACTTCGCATTGTGGGGTTATCGCACGTCAATTCTCACATCAACATGAAATACGCCATTTTCCTTGGTTTATGGAATGGATGTCGTACAACCTGTAGAGCTAGAGATACCATCTCTACGCATTGCATTAGAAAGAAAACTCGATGAAGTTGAATGGACTAGGGCGAGATATGAGGATCTAATTCTACTCAATAAAAAACGACTAGAAGCTCTACATCATACTCAATGCTACCAAACTCGTATGGCTAGACATTTTAATAAGAAGGTCAAGACAAGAAACATCAAAGTAGGAGATTTGGTGTTAAAAGCATTAAGGAAAAATGTTTTAGATCCAAGGGGAAAATTTAGGCCTAATTGGTCTGGACCTTATATTGTCAAAACAATCCTGTCAGAAGGTGCAGCAAAATTAACTGATATGGATGGCAATGAGTTTTCGAACATGACAAATCTTGACCAACTTAAAAAATACTGCCCATAATTACTTGAGTAGGACACTCAAGAGAGCTACGTTTGGCCTGATTCCTTAAGAAAGGATACGTAGGCAACCCTTTACGGGTGCGGCCACTTTATTTTTTTCAAACCTCGCATCCTAGACTTTAAAAAAAAAATTTGATAGAAGATCGACGGAATATCGGCGTCACAGAAAAAATCCTGGCGCCAGACGATGAACCTTAGCGCCAGACGACAACCCTTGTCGCCTGACGCCAGACTGCCGTAGCTGGCGCCTGTCGTAAAATCTCGGCGCCAATTTTCTGAAAAGTACCTGGGAATATTTCGGTGTTTTTCGGAAAATTTTTGACTTCCGTACTCGAAAAAATTTCTGGAAAATTAAATTTTCTGTTTTCATTGCTTTAATAAATTAAATTTAAAGGAGATAATTCAATTAAAAAAAAGCTGGAATTTTATTAATAAAATAAATTAGAAATTACATTATTGATGAAATTTAAATAAAGCTTAAATAAATTAGCTTAAAATTTAAAACTAAGTCTAATAATTGAAAGTTAATCAATGCTTTAATCTTTTTTCTCTTTCTTTTCTCTCTTCCAATTTTTATCCGCGTCCTCTTCTTCATCCAGAACTTTTGCTAATAGGCATCCTTTAGAGTACCTACATTCAATTTTGGAGTAAATAGTTTCTCCCTTAGCTAGGACCCCATGTTTCTTCTCTACCCAAGCCTTCTTCTCTGTAGTGTCAGCTTTTCTTATCCTTCGTAGAGATTTTCTTCTTAGGCATTGTAGATGTTTTTAACTCAACTCTTTCACCTAAGCGTTCCTTAATAGGAATCACTTTGTCACCTAGACGACTCTTAACATCAGTTTTACTCTGATTTTTCTTCATGTCCTTTGAAGGTTTCTTCAGAAGCCACTTCTTCACATCATTGGGCAAGGAAGGAGGAACCTTTTGGGTGATCACTTCCCATAAAGGTCTAGCGCTCCAATAAGCATCAAATTTGTCTACTTCTTGAGAGACAGGAAATTCATAGGAACGACGAAGATCCCCGGAAAGAATTGTTTGAAGTAGCCCGTACTGTCTTTTTACCTTGTAGGGATAATAAAAAGTCATTTGGGACAAGCTTGGGAGACGACAGAAAGGTTGCTTGTTGACACCAACCATCTTTTCTATTTTCCACCAAGGGATGACCCACTTGATGGTAAAATTGCAAGAGCCGAAGACCTTCTTCCATTCATGGCGCCCCATCTTAGAGAAGCGTTTCTTCCTTCTCACAAAGCAGTTTGGAAAATACTTTTCAATATTGTCTGGAGGACTAATTAATTCTAGTCTTTCCATTAGCCACATCTGTAAAAAAATTCAATGCAAACAAATTAATATTACTATACAAAAATATGTTTTTGATTTCTGTAATTAAAAATATTATTTTTCTACCTGTGATTTTGGATTCCCCGAAAAGGTGCTTTTGGATTCCTCTTTAATTCGTCAAGACTAAGCATAGTCTCTCCAACAATTAAAGGTATTAGATTTCTCCCAGATTCAATCTGCTCCAAAACAGTTGATATGATTGCTTGGCCCTCATTAGTTCTACCACTAGTGAGATGATATTGGTTAAGCATGCAAAAAAGAAAAGCCCTTCTTCTATAAACATGATAAGACTCAGAATAAGGTCTATCAAAATAATGGCGAGCAAATTCTTTCAAATTAACAATGCTACCATCCTTATAATAATATTCGTTTATTCTAGGGATTGCTACAAGATCTAATGCAGGGAAGCCTAAGATAGCACCGAATTCTTCTGCCAAAGGGCTAATTTCATCATACCCTAATCTAAAACAATGTGTGTCCACGTCCCAATATTCTAAGGCGGTATAAATAAAGTCTACATCAAGATCTACTCCCTTGACACCATAAATACACCCCATATGAAAAACATCTAACTCTTTTCTCTCCTTGGCAGTTAGAGACCGACACCATTCATGAGTAAAGTTGGTAAAACTTTTAGAGACTAAAGACATGATTATTATTTTTTCAAAAGCTAAGAATATATTTAATCTACTGAAATTATGAATAAAATTGGCTGGGAAAGGGGCTATTTATGCACAAAATCGGCGCAGTTTTAATTCGAAAAGGATTCGGAGTCAGCGCCTATCAGCGCCAGACGCCAGACATTGACGCCTGACGCTAGCGCCTAACACCAAGCGCTAAGAGTAGCGCCTGGCGCTAACCTAAAACGCGTGGCGCCAGAAAGCGCTGACATGTCTTATCATATGAGTAATTCAAAACCGCATTTTTTGCCTTATTCGAGTCTGACCAATGACTTTACGATTTTTTTTACCTTTTTTCTAAATTATTTTTTCCTTTTTTAATATATCCATTATGTTAATTATATTAATTTTTGGATTCTATTTAGACTTAACTTTTAAGTCTTTTTTTTTTAATAAATCCAATATTTTTACTTTTATTTTTTCATTTTTTTCTTTTTGGGGGAGAAAGTCGGATACCCTCCATCAATAAAAAAAATGACGAAATTTTTGCGCAAAATTAGTTATCACAATTCTTTACACACACAAACATGCACATAAAAGTTAAAAAATGAAAAAATGATAAATAATAAATAAATATTGAATAAACTCATGAGTAATATGTATATACAAACATGTCTAAATAATGATTCTAAATAATGAGTCTAAATAAAGGCAAAGTTCTATACAAAGTCAAAATAAAAAAGCACAGGAATAAACTACGGTGCTGGGGACGTACACCCATCATCTCATAGAACTGCGCCGTACGAGGAGTAACCTCTCCACCAGCTTCAGCTCCAGTCTCCTCGGGAGGTGGAAAACTCAGCACAGCACCTGTCCACCCAAGATCAACCTGAGGCTGATGCTGCGGCTGCGGAGGCTGCTGCAATGACGAGCCGACCTCGTACATCCTACCACCTCTAAGAGCCGAAGTAGCCTCTCCCTGGCCTACTGGCGTTGCATGTGCACCCTCAAATGAAGAGCCTGAGCCCTCCACCGCCTCGGTATGGGCAGCCTCAGAATTACCACCCCGACCACCAGAACCAGTACGGCGACGTCTATAGCTAGACCTCACCGGCTCCCTCCGCACCTCAGGTCTCGTACGGGTACGAGAAGGAATGGGCTGACCCTGCAAAAGAAAATAAATCAGAAACAAGAAAAATAGAAGCAGTAATGCAAAAATAAGAAGGGAAACTACCTCCTGAACGGCGTCGTCGCGACGACATGTAGCCACATTCCTCATCCGAACGAGCTGGCTCCGGAAGTCATTTATGCACCGTGACATCACCGTGACCACCTCGCGCGAGAACTGTCAAGGAAATGAAATCAGTAATGATGCATACCATATAGACAAAAGTTGCAAATAAATAAAGCTTACCCGAGTCTGGTGACGAGGGATCGACCGCTCCACGAAGCGCTCACCCCCTCAGGAGTGGGAGGAATCATCTCCTCAATCGGCCCGTACGTCCCCTTATAATGGATGGACATACGAGGTGGCAAAAACTCAGTAGGTCCAGCCTGACAAAAGAAAATCAAAGTCAGTAAAATGTTACTTGGGGGCTACTTCACGAAAGGTAAAAGCTTAAAATTATACCGCCACCTCCTCAGCCAGTACAGGGACTGGAGCTAATAACAACAGTAGTAGCTCCTCCTCATAGCACCGCCCAGGGATCGTATAAGATCGCCAAGGGGTACCAACTCTCTCTGACATGCTCACAAACCTCGCGGCGTTGAACATGTGACGCGGTGGAAGAGCAGGAACGACAAAGTGTCTGAGGAATGCTGAATAGCAACCCTCTCTCCAAGGTATGCGATCTCTATATGTCCCCAAGAAATAGTGACGCTCAACAGTATACTGCGTAGCTAGCCCAGGGACAACCAAGCCGACCCACGGCCGATACAGCACGTCAGGCTCCTGCAAAGAATGCCTATCAGATAAGAATCCATCGAAGGTATGTGAAAGTGTTCAAGTATGTAAAAGAACCAAACCGAGATGATCCAATCTCAGACATAAGTAGTAGACATCCCAGCACAACGGCTTCCCTAGGAGGCACTCACTAGAAACCTACGCGGCGACGGTCTCGCCGGCGCAATCGAGGGAAAGTACTCGTAGAACTAGATCTACAAAAGGCAAAAATTATCAGCAAGTGTGTAGGGAATAAATTACAGCGTTAACCCCTAGTTTGGACCCCACTGTGATCATAAACTAAAGAACGGTGGCTTCCAAAAGGGAAGAAGATAGAGCAAAAGAGTCGCCAACAAGTTTTTTAGGAACTTGTAAACCGTTCACAGGGTGAAGGTTACACCCCTTAACGATCCAAGAGATCGTCAACTCCATAAGGTCTTGAACCAAATAAGGGTTCGGGGATGAAGGTACAAATCCAACTTAAAAGAGATTGAACCTGCCCTAATAATAGGCCTCTTCTTTATTCTGATCGTATTCATGTGTGCTTTCTGATTAACATGCAATCAATAGGATTAACCCTAAACCTGTTTATCTATGTTGGTTGAATATAATGCACAAATAAAACTATTATTGGCGATCACTTGAATTATAATCATAATTAACCCTAACAAGATTATTAATATCTTATTAAGTGTGATTACAAGTATCAAATTCCCTTTAAACATGCAGAAAAGGCGTGATCAAGCAATAAAAATATAAATATATCAAGCAACATAATA
Source organism: Chenopodium quinoa (assembly GCF_001683475.1). Classification (NCBI taxonomy): domain Eukaryota; kingdom Viridiplantae; phylum Streptophyta; class Magnoliopsida; order Caryophyllales; family Amaranthaceae; genus Chenopodium; species Chenopodium quinoa. Next base: position 51,606 of record NW_018742204.1, on the reverse strand, counting down.
ATAATAAATATCATGACAATAAAATTATAATCATCATAATAATAATCATAAATAAAATAATCATCATCAAAAATATAATAATCATGTAATTATAATAATTACAATAACAATTATAGCAATAATAAAATTATAATCACAATCAAAACAATCATAAAGCATAATAAAAATAGCAAGATCCTAGGCATGATACTAACAAGATTTATAACAAAACCTAGCATATAACTAAGCAATAAAAATCAAATCTTTAACTCTAACATGATACTAACAATCATAAATATTAGGAAGAACATAGGAAGCATCGCAGGAATCATAATAAGCATATTTGATATTATAACTTTTTCCCTAAACATGATACTAGGAATATCATAATAACAATCTAAACATGATTTCTACATCATAATATCAATTAAAACCATTAAAGCACTTACTTTGATGCCTCGTACCTCTTTCTAATAACAAAATACACACGTTAGTAACTTCAAGGAAATTAATAAACAAACAATTAAGTTAAATAATTCAAATAGAGATTTGGGACCAAACCCTCAGAAATTAAACCTTTCACGTCTAGGGCGAAGGCAACTTCGAATATGGCTAGGTGTTTCTAGATCTTGTGAATGCGGAATTTTGTATTTAAAAAGCTATTTTTAGAAGAAGAAAGAGAAAGAGATGAATGAATGATTAAGAGAGAATGAGAGAGAATTAATGATTGCGAATGAAAACTGATTGTAGGTGAATATTAATTAAAACTGATTGTTGATGAATGAAAACGGAGTTTTTACGTCGTTATTTATCGAGAAAATCAGCCAAAAAGATAAATTAACAAAACAGAGTCCTGGCGCAACTGAAACAGAGCTGGCGCCAACCCTGGCTAACTGGCGCCAGGCGCCAATGCCTGGCGCCAGAAGCCAATGCCTGGAGAAAGGCGCTAGGCCTGTTTTTGACGCGTTTTCGAAAATCAGATAAGTTTGTCGTACTGGAGGATAAAATCGTATCATTTCCTCGAAAATGCTTTTTGATTTTAATTAAAACTCTGAAAAGTCAACAAAAAGTCAATTTATCAATGCTAATTGAATTAGGAATGAAAAGAACCTTCTAAAAGAATCTAGAAGACTAAAACCATTCCTAATTGCATTAGGAATGATAAATCATATTAAGCCCTCCCCTAGATCATTGGGCCGCATATAAAGCTCAAACCGGGTCCAGTTTGGTAAATTGGCCACGACTTCCTCAATATTCATCGGAATTGGGCTTATAATATATCGTTGGAAAGCTCTTGTCAAGCCCCATCCAACTAAATTACTATTGGACCCATATCATGGACCAAACAAACTGGATTGGCTGTTTTCTTAAAATAAGTTTTCAAAAACAGAGAGAAGAGAAAAGAAATTAAAACTATCCGCAACACTAGACTTTCCACACTTTCGCTTCATTCGATTATGATTCAACGTGAAAGGTACTCATCACTGGGTTTGGTTTTGGGGAGACACAAATGGGTGTCTACAGAAGCCCCCACTTTGACTGAGTTTGGAGAAACGCGAGTTCCAAAACAAAAGTCAGAGTAGCGATAGGGACGGAGAATGATTCAGAACGTTCTGTGATCCTAAATCACTCTTGTAATGCTGATACATGCAAAACTAGCGTTAGTTAAACAGATAAAAGAGTTAAGAAACGTGTATCTTTCACCGTCGAGAACACGTCTCTAAAAGTAACCGATTGTTGTTGTATCCTTGTTGTTTTGATGACCTCCACCAAGCTAGAGAATGCCATCCCGCTTGGAAACCGTTATGCCCGTAAATGCTTCCAAATTTGGAAGATTGCATCGCCTGAAATGATCCTCCTCCGCTTTGATAATATTCCACGTCCATGGGAATACCATCGAAGGTTGTTTCACTTGAAACAATCCTCATTTGTTTGTGACAACTCTCCTCGATCACTAAAGATCGCCTGAACTTTGTTTCTGCTAAAACCAGTATGTCGCTGTTTCTATGATTAGGCGCTTTAAGCTAAGTGAGACGATCTTTCATCAGGTCGACCACTTATTGTGATTATAATCAAACTGACTACTTAATCATGTTAAATTGCTTATAGGGGCTAACTGGCGTACCAAGGAACCCAAAATTGCTTTTGAGGTCGAAATCACCTTTTTGATAGGCTTCGAGCTCTGTCGCCGAACGCTGTGATAGGGTCTTCCCTATTCTGCTGCACCTGTATTTATTTTTTACCATAGAACTTTGCTAATTTATTTAACCATCTTAGGGTTGACCTAAGGCTTAATTATCTTAGGGTTGACCTAAGGTTTAATGTTGCTTGACTCAATAACTTGACACGACTCAAGGTATAAACTTGACTCGATGTGATCGATTGACTCGAGAATGACTCGACTCGAAGTGAAATGACACGTGTGACTCATGCCTCGTGTGTGCATAGTGTTGATTAGGCGACTCGAAAATGCAAAAAAGCAAAAATTTTCCGTCATTTTTGTGGAGGGTACCGATTTTCTCCCGAAAAAGAAAGACGCGAAAAAGAATCGAAGTTTTGAAGGTGTATGTTGAAGTTACCCAATCAGGCCAAACGTAGCTCTAGCCGAACCTCGCACAAGTATGTGTATACCTCAAAAAGGTCTTTTAAGGGTTGTAACGTGGTTAGGCTAAAGGTTATAGAAGAAAGGGATAAAAAGGCTCAAGACCCTCGATAAGCCCCCAAGGTGTGCAACCTTGCTATTGAGTATTTGTATTTTTATGCTTGAGTTTCTACTCTTTTTTAGCTCTCTTTTTTTTTTTTGCTTTAGCATTTATTTTATTTTTATAAGTGTGGGCAATCCCGATCATGCGGTCTATCACTCACTTGGCATTCATGTTTCCCGGGCACGGTACCGAGCTCTCGATAAGAGACGCAATCTGAGACGTGTTCTTATCAAAGATATTTTCATATCAAAGACATTGGAACACTTGCCCTTTTGTACACTTTTATTTATTTATTACTATTTTTTTATTGCTTTTTTTTGCTATTTTAATGTTTTGAATTTGCTCAAGCTTTCTTTAGAATTGCATAAGTTGCACACCATCCCATCCCAAAGTTAGGTAGATGTAGGTTGAAAAAATGAAAGGTCTATCGTTAGACGAGGCTCAAAGTGGTTTATGAAGAAAGGATGTATAATTGAAGGGTGAAAGGTAATATGTTGTGGCTACAAGGGGTGCCTCAAATCATTGGTATACCTTGTGCTTAGTTCGACATGAATTTTTTTTATTTTTTTATTTTTTAATGCAATGCAATGTGATGATCATATATAAGGAAATGAATGCTCATTTTTATTAAAGGAAAAAATATATAATGATCCTACAAAATAAATCTAAGGAGAATAAAAAGGTTCCTATGCTAGACTTATTGGGTAATAGGTAAAGTAAAAAGAAATAGAAAAAGGAGGTCATGAAATCTTGTCGTTGAAGCTCGCCTCTTGTCTTGTGTTGCTTCCTTTATCATCACTCGCTCTTCTTGTTAACTGGAAGCATGGGAAGCTTGTTATTATCAATCAAATGTTTGATAGCCTCCTTTAGCTTCCAACAGCTCTCAGTAGCATGACCTCTACCTTGATGGTACTTGCAGTGTTCGTCTGGATTCCAACTAGGCGATCTCTTCTCAAGTGGGGGATCTTGAATAGGTCCAATGAAAGTAATGATTCCCTTGCCATTGAGTCGATTGAAAGCATCATCGTAGCTAATTCAAATAGGGGTGAAATCCTTTCTCAGTTTCTTTCGATTACCCATGGCTAGGATCTCATTAAGGTCGAAAGTACCAACACTATTACTGGAGTAGGTGTTTTCGGAAGAAGAAGGATAGTCGCTCTTTCTCCCTTTACAACCACTGTTACTATTGTTACTAATCTTGGCCTTCTTGTCGCACGGAGGAACGTGAAGGAGACTTGAATCAATGAAGTCTTGAACACGATCTTTGAGGGCGAGACATACTTCCGTGGTGCAACCACGACCTATATGTTATCGACAATAAGAATTTTGATCCCAATTGGGAAACCGTTTTCCAGGCGGAGGGTTTTGACTGGGACCAATGGGGTGGATAAGACCTTGATCGTGAAGACAGTCGAAAGCTTCATTTTAAGTCATTCTTATTGGTGTGTATTCTTCAATGGTCCGTTTTCCATGTAGCTTAGGAGTATTGAGTTCTTCATTAAACTCTTGGCGAGAATTTTGTTCGATAACCGTCACCCGATTTGCTAATCCTTCTACCACATTCAAGAGCATGGCAACGACATCTTGTAATTTTCGAACGTCCTCTTTTAGATTTGACGAGTCTTCCCTGGTATTATCTAAGAAAAGACTTTTATCCTCCCCAATCATGGCCACCTCATCGAGAGAGGTTATATAAGATGTCTCGATCATGGGCTCTCCTACAGGTGTGATAAGAAGTGATGGATCGAAGGATGTTTGATCTTCTTCGATGGCTAGAATCTCAGAAGTTTCATTGTTATCGATAAGATCTTGAATAGCTTCTTTGAGTTTCCAACACTGCTCGGTGTCGTGACCTTTTCCTTGATGATATATGCAGTGCTTATTAGGATCCCACTTGGGTTGCCTGGCTTCTGGAATTGGATCTTTGATAGGCCCTATGGGCATGACTAGTCCTTTGTGATGTAGCTTCTCGAAAGTCGTTTCATAACTCATACCTAGTGGAGTGGACACCCTTTTTCATCTTTGGATTCGTGGTTTAGAGGCGTTCGTGGAATGTACCTCATTAATGGGAGAGGAAGAAGAAGGATGGTCTTTCTTCTTTCCTCTCGCACCATTATCTTTGAAAAGGTCATCTTCAATGTCAATGCCTATGCTATACACAGCCTTGAAAGTATTCAAGTTGTGTTGGTACTTTAAGTGTTTTGAATACTTCCCTTGGTGATTCTTGATAAACATCCTCACAAATTCATTTTCGGTAGGAGCCTTGACCATATTAGCGGAAGTTTCCCTCCATTTATTGAAGAAAGACGTGAACCCTTCGTTTTCCTTTTGTTTTAACATCTCAAGTTGTCTGTGGTCTGTTTCGTCTTGGATGTTGCACTTGTATCTATCTATGAAAGCGTTTGTTATTGACTCCCAAGAAGAGTTTTTTTTCTTTCTCGAGAGAAAATAACCATTGTTGACAAAGGGTTTCGAGAGATAGTGGGAACAGAGGGGGGAAAACCTTCTTATCGATACCCTTAATGCTCATTATGGTTTCGAAAGCTCTTAAATGGAAGTAAGGGTTATCTGTTGCCTTGAATTTAGGGATGTCAGTGGCGTTGAACTTATGCAGAAGAAGTTCCTCGTCCAGCGAGACCCCTTGTGAACTCATGCCCTGAAATTTGTAGTCACTAGATTGCTTGCTCAAGCTTTCTTGCATGACGTTCATTTGTTGTTGCTTCACGGGATCATCAATCTTGAGTGTAAGGAGCTTCAGTGTCTCAGTCACGGTAACCAATTGGTTTCTAAGCTCATTCACTTCCTCTTGAGTTGCCATTATCTTTTTAGCCTTCCTCTTTTGACGAATTGGTTTATCAAAAAGCGAGACCTTAACAAAGGTGTTGTTCTTAATTAATCGCCCTTCTCTCCTCGACCAAGTACTGTGGAAAAGGAATTTGGGGATATTCATTGTTAATTATTTGACTCAAGCTTTATTCAACATGCAATGGATGGAGGAAGTGAAGAAAGATGGAATGGAATGTGAAGAAAAATGATGTAGATGGAGGGATATGAAGAATTAGGAATAGAATGTACCCCCCAACTCAAATGACGGAAAAAACCGACTCATGCATGAACTTAAGACATGGTCATGGTGACATATACTCAAAGTGTGTGCTAAGACTAGTGAGTGTAGATGGTACGTTAAGACTCGTGTCATGACCATGTGGTTAGACTATGTGACTAGACTCAATTAACGACTTGAACAAGTACTTTTGACAGCGATAATTAACCGAATTAATTAGCAAACTGATTAATTAGACACTAGGTGATGACTCCACCAATAATCTGAACCATTGGCCAAACGACAGAACTGGCCTCACACTATGCAGCTCGGCGCCAGACGACAAAGCTGTCGCCAGACGCCACACTCCTGATCTCTTTGATTTATCTCACAAGCTGTGATTCCGCCTTTCCAGCAGCGAGTGAAACGCCTAAAAAATGGTGCCTCGGGTTGGTGGAGGACAGGCTAGGTTGGAACTGGTGGGTCCAAACCACCCCAAGCTCGTAAGCTCTCCAGCTGAGTTCTCTCCGAACCGCAGGAGGTAGAAGTGTGGCGCTACAGCTTAAATTTTGGCGCCAATGGTGGAGCTTCAATCTAAGACTGTTTTCGATGTTATTAATCAACAGGGGTATGCTTAAAGTCGTACTAGGTCAATTCTGATTAAAATATTGGACTTTATTGACTCAAACTAATTAATTAATTAATTATTTAGGCAAAGTTCTGTCAGTCATTAATTTATTTAATCTCAACACAAGTCAACAAACGGTTAAGAAATCATAGAAAGTATGCACAACAAATAATGCACAATTAGTCAAGTAGGCACAATATGATGCAATTAGTTTGCAACCTAACCATGGCTCTAGTTCTCTAAAGTTCGGGATATGGTTTAATCAATAGAGGGTCCATGGTTAATTGTCCGGATGCACCGTGCGGAAGCCTAAGCGTGAAGGGTTGGCGCGAGTGGATGGGACACTGCGAGCTTTAGAAAAAACTCACTTCCGTGGTTTGGTGAATTCAACATTCTCGGATGTACTCTTTGTTGCACAGAGCTTTCAATCGGGTAGATGGAGCATGAATTCCCAGATGGTTATGTCCATATGTAGAACACATATGGGTTTTAGAAAAGTGAGAAAAAATTCAATCAGGAAGTAGGATCGAGCAAACAATACGAAAAACTGGTCGAAATTAGAACGCATATTTCTGGCTCGGTATTGGGGGAAGTTGGCGCCAGCAATCAGAGACTGGCGCCAGCTTCACTGGCGTCTGGCACTACGGCTAAAAGTCTGGCGCCAAGCTCTGGCCCCTGGCGCTACTTCCCACATGCCTCAACAGCTTTTTGTGCTTGATAAAATTTTCTAGTTTCGCGCGGTGTTATTTTGGTCCTAGTTGTGAAAGATATTACTCAAATTAATGATTAAGAGAGAATTAATGATTGCGAATGAAAACTGATTGTAGGTGAATATTAATTAAAACTGATTGTTGATGAATGAAAACAGAGTTTTTACATCGTTATTTATCGAGAAAATCAGCCAAAAAGATAAATTAACAAAACAGAGTCCTGGCGCAACTGAAACAGAGCTTGCGCCAACCCTGGCTAACTGGCGCCAGGCCCTAATGCCTGGCGCCAGAAGCCAATGCCTGGAGAAAGGCGCTAGGCCTGTTTTTGAAGCGTTTTCGAAAATCAGATAAGTTTGTCGTACTGGAGGATAAAATCGTATCTTTTCCTCGAAAATGCTTTTTGATTTTAATTAAAACTCTGAAAAGTCAACAAAAAGTCAATTTATCAATGCTAATTGAATTAGGAATGAAAAGAAACTTCTAGAAGAATCTAGAAGACTAAAACCATTCCTAATTGCATTAGGAATGATAAATCATATTAGGCCCTCCCCTAGATCATTGGGCCACATATAAAGCTCAAAGCGGGCCCAGTTTGGTAGATTGGCCATAACTTCCTCAATATTCATCGGTATTGGGCTTATAATATATCGTTGGAAAGCTCTTGCCAAGCTCCATCCAACTACACTACTATTTGACCCATATCATGGACCAAACAAACTGGATTGGCTGTTTTCTTAAAATAAGTTTTAAAAAACAGAGAGAAGAGAAAAGAAATTAAAACTATCCGCAACACTAGACTTTCCACACTTTCGCTTCATTCAATTATGATTCGACGTGAAAGGTACTCATCACTGGGTTTGGTTTTAGGGAGACACAAATGGGTGTCTACAAAGTGCTAATCAAATCTTGGAGCTAAACATTGAAGGGAGAAAAAGTATACCTCTATGATCCTCCGAAAGCCGGATAGAGCGACGTTTCCCGTGATGGACCGATGTCGACACGAGTCTCGTAACGCTCGAATGAAGTCAGTATAGGCGAAGCTGACCTAGTCATAAGTCCCCATCAAATGTAGATCACGGACTGCAGGTAGGTAGTAAAGTAGCACTCTACTACCCTTGTTAGGGGAAAGCGTCCCTGACAGCAAAATAAGCACAAAGATGCACACCCTCTACTCTCGGGTGGTCGCATCATCATCAAAATCCGCCGCTAGAGTCGAACGACAAATCCCCTTTGCACTGAAGACTCTACCTCAGCACGAGCCTGAACATCAATTGGACCCAACAACTCCTCGACCTCCGGATAAAACACGCTGATCTCGTTGTCAAACAGCAGCGCGAAAGAGCTAAACTCCAGTCCCGTAATAAGACTGAAGTCGGTCGGGGTGACCATCATCTCACCCCAAGGAAAGTGGAAAGTGTTGGTGGTGTCCTAAAAGAACTCCACCAGAGCACGAAGCACGTGATGACCCCCGCTAGAGGCAATCATCGCCTCTAAGGTCTCAAAAAGCGCAGTCAGCCCGCAAGACTCCCAGAGAAGTCTCAACTCTCCATCATTGTCGATATACATCTTGTACAGATCGCCTAAAGTGTCGCAACCTGAACCATGGCAGCGCGTCCTACCAACGTGGACGAGTCGGCGTCGTCCTCTACGGGCTCGTGCTCCCGTCGAACGTCTCGGGACCGTGAACCCGAACCTCGCTGTCTAGCCATGCTACATTGTGCAAAATTATCATAAATTAAGGTTCTATAGTATCTAAGGCTCGCCTAGCCGCATGATACTATGTTCGCAAAAAATAGAGTACATACTACTAAACAGAGCACAAATTCAAATTTAGCATATACGACTTTTTTTCAAGCATTCAAACAAATTTCTTGCAATACTATAATAATTAATGTGACAAATTGGACAAGAATTGCTAGCAAAAACATCAAGAACAAGCCACATTGTCTTCCCGACCTTAAGAGGTCCAACAATGGTGATTTGTTCGTTTCGTCACCAAATTGAGTCAAACAAGTCTCAAATTACTGCCAAGGCAATATATAAACATAATCAAGCAATTTCATGGCATAAAAATTGACAAACAAAGTGAATTAAGCAATTTAAGTTTCGAATTTTCAAGAAATTCGCGAACAAACTTATGCAAAATTCATGAAAACCAGAGTGAGTTTGAAGAAAACTTACATAGATTGGGAAAATGGATGGAATAAGCTTTGAGTTGCAACAAATTTGAGGAATTCGGTTGAGAAACGAGCAAGAACGAGCAAATTGAAGTTCTGAGCGAATTCTCGAGCAAAAAACGAGCAGCAGCAGCGGAAATGAAGAAGAAAGGGGTATTTATGGAAAACGAGACTCTAGCGCCAAGCGATAGGCCTTGGTGCCAGACGTTAAAGATTAGCGCCTAGCGCTAGTGCAAGCGTCTGGCGCTAGAGCCAAATATGCGGCGCTAGCGTTATATCAGCGGCGACAGACTGTTCAGCCACTCCGTGCGGTTGTTCCAACCTCTTGCCATATATTTTGGGTTCCTTGGTACGCTAGTTAGCTCTCTAAGCAATTTGACATGATTTAGTAATCGGCCCGATTACAATTACATAAGCGATCGACCTGATGAATGATCGTCTCACTTAGCTTAAAGCGCCTAAGCATTGGCTTATCAAAGAAGCGTCGACATACTGGTTCATACAACAAAAGGCAGTGACATACAGGTTCAAAATTCAGCAAAAGGCACCGACGTACAAGTTCAAAAGCAGCAAAAGCGCCAACGTACAGGCATAACGGAACCAAAGTTCAAGCGAGCTTTTCAAGATCGACAAGCGTGGGTCTTCGGTAATTTTCCTCGAAATATTATCGCAACAAATGAAGATAGCTTCAAGCGAGGATATCTTCGACAGCGTTCCCTAGCTTGCCGAGAGTTGTCACAAACGACTGAAGGTGATTTCAAGAGAAGTTGTGTTCGATCGTGTTCCCTGGCTTGTGGAAGATGATCACAAAGTGCTAGAAGGTCGTTTCAAGTGAAGCAATCTTCAATGGGTTTCTCTAGCTTGCAGTAGTCTATCATGGCGAAATTAGAGGCAGTTACAAGCATAGAAGTCTTCAAGCGGCATTCTCTAGCTTGCAGGAGGTCGTCAAAATACAGGAATACAATAGTACGACAGCAAATCGGTTACCTTCAGAGACGTGTGCTCGACGGTGCAAGATACGCGTTTCTTAACTCTTTTTTTGGCGTTACAAGAATGGTTTAGGATCGCAGAACGTTCTGAGTCATTCTCCATCCCTATTGATACTTTGACTTTTGTTTTCGAAACTTGCGTTTCTCCAAACTCAGTCAAAGTGGGGGCTTTTGTAGACACCCATTTGTGTCTCCCCAAAACCAAACCTGGTGATGAGTACCTTTCACGTCGAATCATAATCGAATGAAGTAAAAGTGTGGAAGGTTTAGTGTTGCGGATAGTTTTATTTTCTTTTCTTTTCTCTCTGTTTTTGAAAACCTATTTTAAGAAAACAGCCAATCCAGTTTGGTTGGTCCATAGTGTGGGTCCATAGTATGGGTCCAATAATGGTGTAGTTGGATGGGGCTTGAAAAGAGCTTTCCAACGACATATTATAAGCCCGATTCTGATGAGTAAGAGGAAGTTATGGCCAAATTACTAAACAGGGCCCGATTTGAGCCTTATATGCGGCCCAATGATCTAGGGGAGGGCCTAATATGGATTTATAATTCCTAATTCAATTAGCATTGATAAATTGACTTATGTTGACTTTTTAGAGTTTTAATCAGAATAAAAGAGTGTTTTTAAGGAAAATACGATTTTTCCCTTCTATACGGCTAAATTTTATCTGAATTTAGAAAACGCGTGAAAAAGTGAATTAGCGCCTAACGCCAGACATTAGCGCCTGGCGTTAAGCCTGCGCCTGGCACTAACTTATTTTTTCACGTCGAAACTCTAATTTGTTTTTCTATCTTTTTGGCAGATTTTCTCTATAAATAGGCTCTTAAAATCTCCATTTTTCATCACGAATGATCACCAACTCTCAACAATTCTCTAATTCCCTCCTCTCTAAGCTCTCTCTCTCTTTTTCTAAACCAACCTTTATACATAAAATTCCGCATTCACAAGACCAAGAAACATCTAGCATCGTTCGAAGTTGCCTTCGCCTAGACGTGAAAGGTTTTAATTTCTGATGGTTTAATCCCTAATCTCTATTTCAATTATTTAATTTAATTTAATTGTTTGTTTATTATTTTTCTTGAAGTTACTAATGCGTGTATTTTGTTATTAGAAAGAGGTACGAGGCATCCAAGTAAGTGCTTTAATGGTTTTTATTGATATTATGATGTAGAAATCATGCTTAGGTTGTTATTATGATTCCTAGCATCATGTTAGGGTGTTTTGATCTTCCTAGTATCATGTTTAGGGTAATAACTAAAAAATCCTAATATAAAGTATGATGTCTTTTATGTTCTTTCTAATATTTATGATCGTTAGTATCATGTTAAGGTTAAAGATTTAATTTTTATGCTTAGTGACATGCTAGGGTTTGTTATTAATCTTGTTAGTATCATGCCTAGGGTCTTGCTATTATTATGCTTTAGCATGAACATGTTTATTATTATGATTGTGATTATAATTGTTATTGATTATTATTATGTTGCTTGATATATATATTTATTGTTATTTGTTGATCACGCCTTTTATGCATGTTTAAAGGGAATTGCTATTTGTAATCACGCTTAATAAGATAATTAATAATCTTGTTTAGGGTTAATATGATTATAATTCAAGTGATCGCCAATAATAGTTTTATTTGTGCATTATATTCAACCAACATAGATTAAACAGGTTTAGGGTTAAACCTAATGATTGCATGTTAGTCAGAAAGCGCACATGAATACGATCAGAATAAATTAGAGGCCTACTATTAGGGCAGGTTCAATCTCTTTTAGATTGGATTTGTACCTTCATCCTCGAACTACTAGTCATGGTTCCAGATCTATTGGAGTTGACGATCTCCTGGATCGTTAAGGGGTGTAACCTTCACCCTGTGAACGGTTTACAAGTTCTTAAAACTTGTTAGCGACTCTTTTGCTCTATCTTCTTTCCCTATAGATACCACCGTAGTTTAGTGTATAATCACAGTAGGGTTCAAGCTATGGGTAATGCTTGAAATATTCCCTACACTATGCTATTTTGTATGGACAAGAATTATAATATACATGTATTTAGGTAACATATTAGCATGCTTAAAGATTACGTGTGATAGTGAAGTGTGCTTTGACCAATCAATGTGAAATTAAACTAATGGTATACCATCTTACACGTAATTGGTATTACTATAATACCAAGTTGCCCGTCAGCTCATGTTTGAAATTAAACTAAACTAAAAACTTAAGAAAATATAAGATATTTATAGTGAATTAAAGTAAACTAAAAAGTAAAGAAAAGCTAAGAGGCCAACAAAAAAAAAAGGATACCAACAACAATGTATGTGCTAAAAGGACCCTACTAGGTTCAAAAAAAGATAAAATAATGTGTTTGAAATTAAGTCATGAAGTGTGTTATGAATATTTACTCAACTCAACTTAGTTAGTGCCATAATTGACTAAACCAACTAGGGTTAAAAATAAAATTTCATATATTTAATTAAAAATAAATACAGTAAAGTTGAAAAGGCTTGGACTCCACTTAGTCTTTAATTAGTTGTCTCACTACAATTTTTTATAGTTCATGCGTCTAATGCAGATTAAATAATCCCGATTTTGGTTTGTTTTGAATGCTAAACTTTTAATAACGAATAGAACTACAAGATTCATGATTACGAAACATATGATCCATAGTCTTTGTTAGTTAAAAATTAACCCAATGCCTTGTTACGCACAAGGAGGTAAAGTAATAGTTGATTGCAACATTGCATTAATTCACATGCAAATTAACTACAAAGCGGAATAATTACATTGACATTAATAAGATGAGACAGTAATAGCTAGATGTAATTAGGAATTCAATCATCAAGTCCATGTTATAGTGTTTTTATGGTTTATGCACTCCGACAAACCATACCATGATAGTCCATATTAGTAAGTATTTCTGATGCTATCTAATTATTTGATTGTATACCATATTATAGGTTAATTTTGTAATTAAAGTAAGTCGTTGGCAATGCATTAATACATTTAATAATCCTACTTTTGTGTATAAATAAGATGTTAGGGGGTCATCGATCAGGAGTAACCTCTCTAAAACTAAATTAGTTGTTCATCTTTTCTAATGAAAAATGGCCAATACCTCACCAAATATTTGTTTAAAACTAAAATCAACACAACTCTCACCATCTACACGTATTCCATACTATCCTCCTAATGTTATGTATTTGAAGCCCCTATGTAGTTGTGAGGCCAAGTTTAATGTAAACCAGACCTGACCTTCTACTACGCTAGTTATGATGATACAAAACAAGGAATACGATAGACATAAATAAAATACGGGTCGCCTTGCTCTCATCTGTGTTGTACGCAGACCCTTTTCTAGGTAGGTGCATAGTCATACCACCACCAAGTGATAAAATACTTCCTATTCACCTACCTTTGTTATGTGATTCTTATGGCTTGCAAAGGGATTTGTGGGCTTATCTAGAGTGGGATTTACTAAATTTGTCACTAAATTTAGACCAATGAGTCATAAAACCGAAAAATTTACTACCTTTGTTTGATCCAAAGCCAGAATACCAATTAGATGACATTGGTATATATGCCATACCAACTAAAACCTTTCGTATCTTTTTTGGTTCTTTTACTTATTCTATTCATGTCATAGAAATGATAACTTTTAGCTGTTTTGTTGCATGTACATGTATTTTATTCATACTTTGCAAAATAGAAACTGCGTTTCCACGTACTGAAAGTAAAGGCAGCTCCCACATCTCCCTCATACAATTCACATCTTATCATACCAAAAGGAAAGGAAATTATGTGTTGGAACAATGGGGGGATGAACCGTCTGTGTTTTGTCCACCACTTTTACAAAATTTACATCCGCTACGAGCTTTATGTGTTAGTTTAGAGTCTAAATCGGGTTAAAGACCTCTTTCTAATTAGACTTAGCCTCCGTACAAGTTATGAAATGGCGAGTTTTAGACCTCAAGTCAACCTTCTCCAGGTGGGGTTGTTGTTTTTATGCTGAAAGGTGAACTAATCCCAATTGTCAATCTGCCTCAGCGATAGGAATTAAAGAACCATTCGTGGTCCACCTGGTTGATCTTTCGTTCCATGTATGTTTTCTTTATTAGTCTCTAACTCATTCTCATTATTGGTTGATCTTTGTTTATTGGCATCACCCTACTCTTTATCAGTACCAATGACGCGTCTTTTGGATGTTATTAAGAACATCATAATAAGTGTTGGTATAAAACAGTCTGTCACCTATATTTTTAATTTAAAGTGATGTTTTCGTGTCTTTGGATTATTTGCAGGGACATGGTGCCGCATCACCACAAGTAACTAGAAGGTCGATTACAAAAACGTTAGGTTATATATGATACTAAAAAAGGTGCAAGACATATTTAAATAATGAGAAATGAAGTGTAATTTTTAGTTGTACGCTTATGTTATTTGCATTATGATGTGGAAGATGAATTCGTAGTCTAGTAGTTATTGATATTAATTATTTGCCAACAAATCTACAATAGTTTTCATTTTAATTAAAAGTTAATCATATACAGATTAATTGAAAAGGGGATACAATGTGACAATCTTGTTAAATAATTTAGAGTATTGAGATAATTTTCATGTTTGTTAGATTAATTTGCTTAGGTTATGGTGTAGCAAATTAATTAGTAAAAGAATTATAGCAATAACAAACCCAAGGCAGCAACAACAATGTCATCATGATAGAGCATGTCAACTTAATCAAACGCGAGATTGAGAATTTGCAATACTGAATTGCAGCCCGGTCAAGCTTGCACCGCTCGATAGGGCGTGTATGTCATAAGTTAGGGTGGTTTTACTCTGATGCCCGATTGGGTAGGTGCCGCCTGATCGGGCTCGCGTGTACTTATTTTGTCAGTTTGTGTGTTTGCTTGATCAAGTAAGGCTAGCTCGATCGGGCCCGAATGATTTCAGAATTGACGCTGCTTATAGTTGGCAGTTATTCTCTTGGTTTTGTTGTTTTATATATATAACAAAAGTTATATGATGAATAGTAAGAAATGAAAAGTAAGTTATTTTTTCGTGACTTTCTTTTCTCATTTTCTTAGTTTGCTTGTTTTGTTTCAGTTATCATCATCATAAATTATTAAAGTTTGATTACATTACATCACAAACATACTACACACTATTGTGATCGTCTTCGTTGTATCTCCTAGTAATTTCATGATACCAAGTGTGTACATAAGGGTCGAACTATTACTTTGTGAAAAGTATGTCCAATTTTTTGTGTTATTTTTGTGACCTGCGAAATTAATTTCCCCAATAATCCAAAGTAATATTTTCTTATAAAGATGGTAACGGTGTAAGAATTGTCTTACAAGTTTCATTGGACAAATTAGAGGAGTGATTTTACAAAGATGACAAAAGTCTTTACATTTTTTGTAATATCTTGGAGTGGTATATGTACTCACATTTCCGAAGTTAATGGAGGACAAAAGCGAGACGTTAGAGGCCACAAGGAAGAGGACCAAGTGGGAGAACAGTTTGTTCGGTGCTATCGAAGCATTGCAATTCGGGGTACTTTTATGATTATATTTATTCATGACGAATTGGTTAGTATTTCTAATTTTCTTATATTGTGATATTTTAATCCATGCTTGAAATGATGAATCTGATGATTCATTGGTGTTTGATTTTAATTTATTATATATTTAGCATGGATGATTTATCAATTATGATTTTATTTGATAATGTCTTTTATAAAAAGTATTAACATGAATGTCATTATGTTAATTGATATTGATTATGTAAATTGATGTTATGTATGCTAATTTTTTTCATGGGATGATTATATCGATGATGATTAATGTGGAAATAGTTACAATTTAATATAGTATTTTATTGGTTTATGCATGGTAAAAGGTTCGTTGTAATTTCAATGGGTCATGTGGTAATGACTAATGGCCACTGTAATTAGAATAAATAGGAGGTAAATCTAATGTCTTGATATAATTCAAGTGATGCTTATTTCGATAGACCATGAAAAAATTAGTATGGTATATATACTATATTTAATCAAGTTTTGAAATTATTGTTTTATTTTACAAGACAATTATGTTATTTTATTGTATGGTGTTGTCTTGTGTAATATTTTCATGCAAATTCAATTGTATAATTGTATGTATATGAAACAAATTTGATGGCAATGAAGAGTTTGTGAAATTTGTATGTAGTACAATTTTGTATTAATTCTTATACATGAAACTGATTTGGTTTATGATGAATGAATTAATTGAATTTATCTTTCGTGATGTCCAAATGTCAGGATGAAAGGATAGATGTTTGGACAAAGTATTGGTTTACTTATTTTGTTGGCTTGAATATGTCATGTGATATTGTGATTAAGACAATTTAGTTATGGCAACAGAAAATCTTGTGTGGACCTGGTTCACAATAATATTATTGTGGACCTAAGGTTTATTCACACGTAACTGGCATTATATTTAATATAGTGACCATTATTTTTAACATAGTAACCTTATTTTTAACACAGTAACCTTTTTAAAAATTTGAGTGACCTTTAATGTTATTATGAAGTTAGAGTACGACATTAAATTGAATAGTGACCTAATTTTAACATAGTGATCTTTATTATTCATATTACCATTATATTAAAATTTTCATTAAAAAATTAATCTTTTATAGATTTTATAATGTCACAATAACTTTTATTTCAACATAATAACCTTTATTTTAATATAGTGAATTTTTTTTATTAGTAAAACAATCATTTGGTCTCTAATGTTAATGGTCCACAATAAACTAGTGTGAACCAGGTCCATTTAAGAATTTGATTATATTTGTTTGTATATTTTGTTTCTTTAATGTTGTTATATTATTGATGTTTGTTTTATGTTATTTAATCAAATGTGAAAAGAATAATTCATTGCTTGATTAAGTGCATATGTGATTTTCATAGCACACTTTCCTTAGGAAATATGAAATGTTAGCAACTTGCATTGAAGTTATTCATGTTGTTGCTATGTTTATTTATTGTATTCTAACGATGAAGGCTAGACATATTTAAAATCTACTAAGTGAAGTAGAGTTTTAAATTAACGTAAATATTGAAGGTTAAAACCAAGAAAAGAGATGAATATTATAAGCCACGTTATTTCCAATCTATATGTTTAGTACATGAAAATACTGCGGGATTTTATACCACAACAAAATGGTGTAGCGGAAAGGAAGAATATGACACTAGAAGCTAGAAATGATTAATTCTATGTTGTCATATTTAGGTTGAAGTGATGGGTTTTGGGTGAAGCCGTTTTAACGGCTTCATACGTGTTCCCATGAAAGGGAAGGATGTTACCCCGTATGAGCTATGATTTAAAAGGAAACTAAACTTGAGTCATCTTAAAGATTGGGGTTGTAGGACAATTGTAAAATGTGTCGGAACCTAAACGTAAAAAGTTAGGTGAAAGGGGAGTTCAATGCATTTTTATAGGATATGCGGAACATAGCTTATCCTATAGGTTCTATATAATAGAGGAAAAATGACTTTTGGTTGGTTCACACCATCATTGAGTCAAGGGATGCATTGTTTGATGAAAATCTATTTTCTTCAATTCTTAGACCAAAGGAAATAACTCCAAATGCCAATGCTCAATGTTTTGATCAAGTATTAATCGATCAAGAGGTGGATGACCAAACTCATTTAGAGGAGGCATCTACATCATCATCACAAACCCAGGATAAGTAAGAGGCGGAAAGTTAAGAATGTGTTGGTTGGTACCTATGATGGTACCACCAATCCAGAAGACCACCTCATGGCTTACACCAACCTCATGTATCTGCAGGGGTTGGATGATGCCACTTGGTGTCGGTGCTTCCCGGCTACATTGAAGGGCATTGCCCAACAATGGTTCGGCAACTTGTCGGCCAGGTCCATCGATAGTTTCAGGAAGCTCGCCTTCTTGTTTGCTTCCAACTTCTCAATGAACATCCCTACTAAGAAAACAAGCCTTGATTTGAGCACTGTTAAGCAGGGTGAGAGAGAAGGGCTGCACTCCTATGTCAGGTGGTTCAATCTGATCAGAATTCAGATCCAAGGACTGTCTGACAAGGTAGCTTTTACAGACTTCTTCAAGGGTATGAGAGACGGGTCGACTTTTAAGTTCGACCTAGTAAAAAAAGGGGCTTTCACCTTACAGGCGGCCCTGAGGGAGGCGGAAAGTTACATTCAAGCTACCGACCTCGGCTCGCCTGGTAATCAGTCGGACTCCAAGAAGTCCGACAAACCGAAAGACAGGCGGTCTGCTCAGCCGACCAAAAATAAAGAAGAGAGCAAGAAAAGAAAGAAATCTGGGCGGTTAATGATTCTGACCAGCCGTCTCAGAAGAAAAAGAAAGAGTTTAAACCGTACGTTCCCAAGTACGAGTTTAACAAAGACTGAAACTCCATCCTCATGGAGGTTAAGGACCGGCTGTCCATTGAGAAGCCGAATCCTATGAAGAGTTCTGTCCAGTCACGGAACAAAAATAAATTCTGTCAGTTCCATGAGGAGGTCGGCCACGATACCAACGACTGCTTCAGTCTTCAGCAGGCATTGGACCGTCTGACTGACAAAGGGCTGTTGAAGGCCTATATTTCTAAGTCCCCAGCCGGGGCAAAAATGAAAAGCAAGGGTGAGTCCTCCAAGACTACCCCCCAGCCTGCTAGTAGCTCGGATACCGACAAGGAGTCGGTTTACACAATAGCAGGCGGGTTCTCGTGTGGTGGCCCACAATCCGGGGCACCAAGACCCATCTTTGAAAGATGGACAAGTATGATGATGATCAGGCGTCTTCAAGCACCTCCTTCCCAGACGTCTTGATTACTAAGAAGGATAGGGGCAGCGTCCGCATGATGACCCGGTTGTCATTGAATGTAAGGTTGCCAACCAGCTGGTTGGACGGATCCTTATTGACACCGGCAGCTCATCAGACATCATCAGCCTCCGGTGCCTGCAAAAGCTGAAATACAATGTCAGCAGCATGCATCCGATCACCCACCCCTTGGTTGGTTTTGGGGGTGGGATGGTCTATCCAGCCGGAAGAATTTACTTGCCCATCCGGCTGGGAGAGAAAGGCCAGGGACGACATATTGTCGTCAGATTCTTGGTCGTTGAAGAGTTGACCGCCTACAACATTATCCTTAGCCGGCCAACCCTCAACGTAGCCAAGGCAGTAATCATTCCGTCTCTAATGCTCATCAAATATGAGAGGGATGACGGCTCTGTTGGTTCCTTGAATGGGGATCAGAAGACGGTCAAGGAGTGCTATCTCTCAGGCGTCAGGGACACTGTGGCCCCAGGCGGTCAGGAACCAATTGACCTTGACAATGTCAAGGATGCCGATCCAGCACCTGCCCCACCAACAGCCGGAAAGGAAAGAAAGGCACCTCTGCTTGTGGAGGTAAAGAAAGAGAAAAAATAGCAATCACTGACCGGTGAACGGTCATATGAGCTCCGTCCTCAACCGGCTGGTGAAAGAATTGATCTCGTTCTGGATGACAGCCGTCCGGAACGTACTGTAAACGTTAGGACGGTTGCTCATGCTACTTTGGGTGCAGACTTGCACCTTCTGCCGAAGGAATTCAAATATATTTTTGCCTTTAAAGTGGAAGAGATGCCAGGCGTCAGCCCGGATCTTGCTGTCCACAAGCTCGTCATGGATCCTAAAAAGAAGCCCATCCGGCAAAAGAAAAGAAACCACGGTGAAGAAAGAAGTCAGGCGGCAGCTGCCGAAGTCAAAAAGCTGCTAGACGTTAGGTTCATCCGGCCTTGTAATTTTTCCCGACTGGGTGGCCAATGTGGTCCTTGTTAAGAAACCGAATGGGACCTGGCGCATGTATGTTGATTACACAGACCTCAACAAGGCGTGTCCAAAGGACAGTTACCCGCTTCCAAAGATCGACAGTCTGGTCGATTCTACAGCCGGTCACGCCTTGATGAGCTTCATGGATGCCTACTCCGGCTTCCATCAGATACCCCTGTGGAAGAAAGATCAAGAGAAGACGGCCTTCGTCACTGATCAGGGGTTATTATGTTATATTGTGATGCCGTTTGGCTTGAAAAATGCGCCTGCCACTTTCCAACGGATGATTAATACGGTCTTCATTAATCAGATTGGGAGGAATGTGGAGGCGTACATTGATGATATGATAGTCAAATCCAAGCTCCAGAAAGATCACCTTGCTGATCTCCGAGAAACATTCACCACCCTCAGGCGGCATAAGGTTCTGTTAAATTCTAAGAAATGCGTCTTTGGTGTTGAGTCTGGGAAGTTTCTCGGATTCCTGATTGATCAAAGGGGGATAGAGGCTAACCCTGAAAAGATATAGGCAGTGATAGACATGAAGTCACCCCGTTCTGTCAAGGAAGTGCAGAGACTCACCGGCTGTTTGGCCGCCCTGGGGAGGTTCCTCAGCCGGTCAGGCGACAAGTGCCTCTACTTCTTCTAAGCAATCAGGAAGAAGACCAAATTTGAATGGGGGGATGATGTTGAGACGACATTCCAGAGATTGAAAGAGCATTTACATTCTCTACCTAGGTTGGTCAGTCCTTTACCTAGGGAGACGTTATACATGTACTTAGCTGTCTCAAATCATCCCCTCATTGTCGTTCTCCTTGCTGAGCGAGACGGCGTGCAGCTCTCGGTTTACTTCATTAGCCATGTTCTTAAAAATGCTGAACTCCGGTATCCCATGGTTGAAAAATTTGGCCTTGCTCTGTATATGGCTTTCAAAAAATTAAAGCCCTACTTTCTGGCACATCCGGTAGTGACTTACACCGACCAGCCACTCAAGCGGCCAATGTCTACCTTGGACTCATCCGGGAGAATGTTGAAATGGGCTATTGAAATGCAAAGTCTTGAAATCACTTACGAACCAAGAAAGGCAGTGAAAGGTCAGGCGTTTGCCGACTTCATTGTTGAAATGACTCGTCCGGTGGCCCCGGATAATCTTGATCAGGTTTGGAAAGTGTATGTAGACGGGAGCTTTACAAAGAACGGCTGTGGTGCAGGCGTAATCTACGAGTCTCCTGAAGGGGACAGATTTAAGTATGCACTGCGCTTCAAATTTCAGGCCTCTAACAATGAGGCGGAATATGAAGCCCTGATGCCGGCATTCGCATGTGTATGGCGGCAGGGGCCATGAAAATTGAAGCCTACTCTGATTCTCAATTGGTTGTTAGCCAGTATGAGGGAAGCTACGAGGCTACTCATTCGGCTATGTTTTAATATCTTCAGGCAGTCAAAGAGGAGACCAAGGCACTTGAGGAATTCTGGCTGAGCCAAGTGCCTAGGTCGGAGAACAATTAGGCGGATGCATTGTCAAAACTGGCGTCTTTCGCCTGCCATGATACGCCTCGGACAGTCTTCTGGGACGTTCTTGAAAAGAGAAGCATCTATGAGGATCCCATTGGAATTCTGGACCGAAGCTCCACCTGGATGGATGGCATCCGGGCCTATCTTTCTGACGGCACACTTTCTGATTCGCTACAGGAGGCAGTCGTCCTGAAAAAATGAGCTGCAAGATTCGAGTTGAAAAATGGAGAACTCTTCAAGGCCAGGTTTTCGAAGCCTTTTTTGAAGTGTGTCACCCCAGAAAAGGGGAAAGAAGTTCTCGAAGACTTGCACTCGGGATTCTGCGCCTCTCACATAGGCGGCAAGTCCCTAGCCGTCAGAGCCAGACGGCATTATTTTTTGCCCACCCTTGAGGCAGACGCTAAGGAGTTGGTAAAGAAATGTGACAAGTGCCAAAAATTTGGCAAACTCATTCATCGTCCGGCTACTGATCTGACGACCATCCACAGCCCAATCCCATTTGCAAAATGGGGCATGGAAATTCTAGGTCCTTACACGCCTGCTCCAGGCGGAAATCGCTACATCTTGGTGGCTGTGGATTATTTCACCAAGTGGGTAGAAGGTGAGGCGGTTAAAAACATCAAAACCTCAGACGTGATTTCCTTCATCTGGAAAAACATTATCACCCGGTATGGGGTACCTATGTCTATGGTGTTTGATAATGGTCCTCAGTTTGAGACGCCTCAGCTAAAAACTTGGTTGGGAGATCAAGGGATCTCAAACTATTTTGCATCCGTTGGCCGCCCCCAAGCAAACGGCCAAGTTGAAGCCTTCAATAAACTCATCTCAGACGACATTAAGAAGAAAATAGAAAGAGCCGGTGGCTTATGGGCAGAAGAGTTAATCCATGTCCTATGGGCCATCCGGACAACAGCAAAGGGGGCAACCGGTGAAACCCCATTTCTCATGGTTTACGGTGCTGAAGCCGTCTTGCCCATCGAACATTACGAGTCGACCCTCAGAGTCATGCTATATGATGAAGAGGCAAATTGGGAAGCAATGCGCTTGGCATTGGATTTACTCCCAGAACGGAGGGGCAATGCCGCCTTGCGTCATGAGATTTACCGTCTGAGAATGACGAGAGCCTACAACACAAAAGTACACAAGCGTCCTTTGAAAGTTGACGACTTAGTGTTACGAAAAATGGAGGCAACCGGTAGGGCCAATGAGTTGGGGAAGTTAACCCCAAATTGGGAAGAAGTAAGGGATGGCACCTACCGCCTGGAAACTCCAGACGGCAGGCGTCTGCCTAGAACTTGGAATGTAGACAATCTAAAAAAGTACTACTTTTGAGATTGTAAATTTTTTGTAAACAGTGAGTCAATTAATAAAGATTCAGACTTTGTTTGCAAAATTGAATTATTGTTTGATTATCCATCCGGGTAATACCCAGATGGATTCTTCATTTACCTAACTAAGTTTGATACTTAGTAAAGGTTACATTTGTTGGACCTCCTGGGTAATACTCGGATCCCTTGTTTATTTAAGTTTGATACTTTGTTTATTCAACTGCTTGATTATCCGTCTAGGTAATACCTAGACAGACTCGTTTGTTTAAAAAACTAAGTTCGATACTTAGTGTAAATTCAATACTTTGACTAAAAACTAAGCACAAAAACGTTTAGTGGCTATACAACCGGTCTCAAACAAGACCAGAGGCTAAAATGGCCGGATGGTTGCTCATTTTATAAAATCGCCTGTCCCAACATGGACAAAGGCGTCCGGCGACACCCCTCCGGGTGCAATCGTCGCAGAGAATAGGCTATTTGTTGGTTCTACGTACCCATGCAGACGACAAAAATTGAACGACCAAATTGGTCAACTCATAGCCGTCTTACCAAAATGACCTGTGAAGAATGATCAAGTTGCCGAATACCGAATGCCCTGGGGCATCAGTCGGTCACCGGATGAAGATCTCACTTGGTTGTTTATTACAAAATTGCAATTCTTACCTCAATTGGGGCAAAGGAGTCGTGCAATGGCTATGAAATCTCTACCAAGACGGATAAGCACCGTCTGAGTAGTGACTGGAACGCCTGTTGGTGTACGGCTGTGCACTTGGTTTGGGGCAATCACTATTGTGATTGATTGACTTGCAAACATATCATGCTCTTTACAACATTAGACGTTTTCAAGTCAATCAACCGACTCCACTTGAAACCAAACACACAGCCGTCCAGGGGCAAGGACAGTCGGACTATTGATTAGTTAGGCAAAAATGAAAATCGCCGAATGATTTTGATAAGTTAGGAAAAAATGAAAAATTAAAAATGATCAAAACCGACTCAGTAAGTGCATTTCATAAAAACCACCCAACGAAACGCTTGTAGTGGATTAAAATGTTAACCGGACCCCGTCCGGGAGAAAAAGAAATTGTTAATTGACCCAGCTCCTCAGCCGGTAAATACAAATTTACTCGACACGCAGGCCGGAAAAACAAGTTTTGGCATATTGCCGCTGAATAAAAGAAAGACAAAAAAAAAACAGAGATTGGCATACTGCCGCTGAAAAGTCACTTCTGGCCTGCAAACGGCTCCTCCTGGTCCTCCTCCTCATCATCTGAGGGTATCTCCTACGCTTCACCTGGACCAGGTAGCTGAGGTACGAGGGGTTCATTATTGGCATTAACCCAGGCGTCGAAGGACTCAGGCTCTGGATCACCCTTCTCTCTCAGGTACACCACGTCCTCAGCGTACCTATGAGCCAGTGCCCAGATGCCATAATCCGCGTCGGGGTACAGGGCAGCCCAAGCGATCTTCATCCGGGCGTCATTATCAGCGTCACTCTCAGCAACTAGACGATTTTGCTCCGCCTCCTTCTCTAGTTTTTGAACCTTGGTCTTCAGATTGGTGTTCTCTTCAGAAACACCCTGAAGATTGCCAAGGTCTGTCTGGGCCTTCTTAAGCGCCTCATCAGCCTTTTTGGCACTCTCAGCAGCCTTCTTCTGGGCCTCCTCCGCCTCCTTTCGGGCCGTCTCAACATCAGTCGCCCGCTGCTTGGCCGCCTCCAAATCTGACTACAGCTGCTGGATTCTAGACGCCTGTGTCATAATGATTGCTTTAGTTTCAAGTTTATTTACGATAGTTAAGTGCAAAGCAATATTGTAAGTGTCTATGGAGGACTTCTTGGCCCTTTTTACCTCTTCCCGTTTGCGGGAATAAGGACGTTTGAGCCCGTCCACCCGCAGCATAGCCTGCAGAAAAGCAAGCGGTGTGAGTATTGCAGGCGGGATAAAACACTTGGAAAAAATAAAATTGAACTAACAAGGTTCTTACCTCAGCCAGAAGGGATAGAATGCGTTCAATATTGAACGTCTCTATCCCAGGGATCCTGTCTTTCTCCCTCTTCCGGACGGCTTCCAGCATGGCCTTGGCGTGCTTCTGGACGTCTTGCCAGCGGGGAGATTGATTTGCACCACAATCAATACGTGATGAGTGCGAAACTAAGGCAGCACCTATTTGTTGCCGGCCGTCTGAAGATGACGTCTGTTGAGAGTGGGATTTCCCCCACAAGGGCCACCCCAGCTCAAGAGGGGATTCAAAAGGGTTCTTACCTTCAGAGCTAGCCAAGCGGGAACCGCTTGCAGGCGTGGTAAACCCCGCGGCTGCTGATAAGGGGTTGACAAGATCAAGGCACACGCTACCGCCTATCTTCTCGAGTCGCCCCGCTATCCGCATCTGCTGATGCCCGGCTGAGGCGCCATGAGTTGATGCAGAGGTGGATTTTTTTATTTTGTTGAGAACGGCAGGGGTCTCCTCCCTAGCCCGTTTGAGTTGTTTCTCAAACGACTTTCCAACCTCTCCTCCCTGCAAGCGCCGTGGTTCAGGTTAGCATCCGGGAAAAATGATTTTAAAAGATCAACTTATGAAAGGGTCAGGCGTTTGTTACCTTGGCTTTGACCTCAGCCGCAACCTTCTCAAGCGCCTTGCGGATGACAGTAGAGGATCGCTTTGGGGTTTTCTCCGTCTGCAACATGTTTAATGCTTCTTCTGCAAAAAGAAGGAAATTAGTCAATATCATAAAACAATTTCGATAGAAAAATACTACAGACAGATATAAACTCTGGCGCATACGTTTGGAAAACATGTGCCCTAACCCACAGGCGGCTAGGAAGCACTCGTCCCAGAACCAGGCGCTCTTGGGGATCCAGTTCTTGGGGACCTTTATTGTCTCCCCGGTTGACAAGGTCGCGTCTGAGAGGCCAAAAACGTCTGCCTCAATGATCTTGTCAAAGTCTTCCTCTGGAACCCGGGGAAGAGCACACTTCCGGACCAACAAGTCGGGCTTCTTATTGTACATACGAAATTCATAATTCTCCCGTCTGGTTGGAGCTGACATCAGGAAGAAACTGTGCTTCCAGCCGTCGAATTTCGAGACCTTGTCCAAGGTCATCATATATTGGGGCAGCGTGGTTAGAGTGTACCACGCCCTCCAGCCACCTGGGCTTCTGCTAAGATAATGCATGCTAGAAAAAGCCACCCAGCCGGGGTGAAGCCCTTGAAACTCGCAGGCGGCAACATACCCCATAATGTTTGTCCAAGAGTTGGGGGTAAGCTGCCAGACTTCGAGGCCGTAGCCTCTCAAAATTTCCTTCACCGCCTGGTGAAGGGGAAAGCGGAGACCAGCCTTGAACGCCGCCTCATAACAGCAGAAATAGTTGTTGGCGTTCTCCTGATCGTCCTCCCAGGCGACGGTGCCATTCTCAAGCGGCACCCGAATACTGTACCCGTCTCCAAGCGGGTGCATTTTGGTAAAATTCTTGAAGTTTTCCTCCATTTGGACCCGGTCCTTGGAGGAGACGTAAATGTTAAAGGGATCATCCTTCTCGTTCCACTTCTTCCTTTCTTCCTCCTCGCTATCCGGAAGCGGAGGTAAATCGTCACTACTCTCAGAGGTAGAGGAGGAGTTGTCGCTCTCCATCTCCTCCTCACTTTGATTCAAGGGGGCAGAGGCGGCCTCGTTGCCGCCTTGGTCGCACTCTTCCAAGAAAGAGTCAGCAGGGGTTGAAGGGGCGCGCGTAGGGGATCTCTCCAGAGCCGTCTGGTCACCCTGACCGGACGTTTCTCCCTCAAGCGTTTGGCCACCTGAGCCTTCGCTCTTGTAATTTGGATCAGTCGCTTTCTGCTTTATCCGAGCCATTGTGTCCTGCACAGACACGTAACTGGTCGGAATCCGAGGAAAAGGGTGGACCCAACACCCCGAGACGGCACTCCCAGTCCTAGACTCAGCCTTCCCTGGTGACCAGCTGGACTCTAACCTAGGTTGTGTCGTGTGTGTTGGTGATGCATCCATTTATTGCAAGAAATATGTACAAGCGGTGAAAAAAGAAAAAGAGCTGAGAGAGGCAGAGACGGTACCTTTTGAAGAGATATCTGAAACTAGGCGGGTCCGGCTGGGTCTCTGGAAGACGAGCTTTCTTGCTTGCGCCTGACTCAAACGGATGACTTCTGCTCTCTCAAAGTTCTCTCTTGAAAATTTTTTGTAAACGTACCAAAATTATGAGGGTAAACGGCTATATATAGAGGGTAAAATACGGGGGTATTTCCGTAATTTACCCGGAAGGTGAACGTTAACTCCTTAATGGTAAAATTACCGCCAATTGGAGCGTTACACATGTCACAAATGACACATGGCGTGCCACGTCACATCTGTGAGGGCCAAATGTTAAGGGTAATCTCTGCTGACACGTGTCACTCCAGAAAATAAGGGGAAAAGGCGGCCTTCAGGCCTAAATCCCGAGAAAGCCGCAAAGCGGCGCAGCCCACCAATGATTAGGGTTTAGTGACCTAATCAGGCGCACAAATCCCAAAGACCCTATAAATAGGGATATGTTCCTCTTATTGAGGGCACGTTTTATCATTTATTACAAATTTACTCTTTGATAGAGACATCCTGAGCTTGGAATCCGAGCAGATTCCTACCTAAATTTCCGCACCTTTTTCTCCCTTAAAGTTTTCTAACTTGTGCGTCGGAGGCGGAGCACCACCCAACTCGTGTCTCTGTTTGTTTTGCAGGTACAGCTCACCCCGGATCAGTCTTCGTGTTGTAACTCTCCCGAGGGACAAAAACACCCAAAACAGTATCTAGTCAAACCACCAAAAGACATTTTACGTATGATGGAACTTGTGACCATACCATCTATGGTTTGTGAAATACCAACCGAGCTATGTGAAGAACACACAAATCGTTTTACCATGTTAATAGGTATAATGTATTCCCAATAGTGCCTCCACATGCAGACTATTCTTAGAAACCTTCCACCGATTTTAGTTCTTCAAGTTCATTCACCATGTTCAAAAGAGTGCTTTGCCACGGGTCTAAAACCAAATCCGTCACATAACAAGCCAGCTCGAATGAGCTTGTTGGTGGTGAAAGAATCAACTACCACCCGAGCCGTGATATAGTTCAAACACCAAACATCCATGACATAACCCGAACTTGACTACAACGACATTTGTTACTACAATGATAATGTTGATTACCAAGGGGGAAATCTTATCCCGGATGAGGTTGTGAAAAAGGCAATATACTCACAAGAGAATGATAGAGATGGCTTTGATCCAGAGTTGATGGTCGATCAAAGCGGCAATAGCCTTATTGTGGCACATCTCCCCTACGCTGAAGATCACCCAAACACGCATATTGTGTTTTGGAAACACCTGGATTGGTGCTCATTAAAATTGAAGGAAGCATCCTCTCCTAAAATGTTCCCAATCAAACTTCTTACTGTTATAGATCCTATACCCAATATCAATATCGAAAATCCAGTTGTTTACAACTTTCCAAAATTCCTCGCCCCATTATTCGTCGCCTTGTACGCTGACTCCCTCCATGTCATGTAGGTAGAGTCATTAGTTCACTACTTTTTCTTTAAAGTGACATCGAAGTGGTTTTTGTTTCGAAGAGGAAAATACCATGAGATCAACATACACTCCCAGCATCAAACGTATGAAGCCAATGACAATGTGTACATTCCTAGGGGCATTGTCGTAGTACATTGGAATTCCCTCGTTGTAGATCGCTTGTCTTTCATACCGCATTTAAAAAAAATGTACGCTAACCTTAAGCAATGGGTTCATGTTATCACTGAGTCTCGTTTTGATAGAAACACGTTGGTTAGTGTAGGGAATATTTTAAGCATCAAACTTTGAGCCCCACTGTGATCATGCATTTAAGCATATTGGCGTCCAAAGGTAAGGAAGCTAGAGCAAAAGAGTCACCAACAAGTTTTAGGAACTTGTAAGCCGTTCACGAGGTGAACGTGGTTACACCCCCTCATGATCACAGAGATCTCTAACTCCATAGTGGTACTGATCCATGACTGGTTCTTCGGGGATAAAGGTACAAATCCAACCTAAAATAGATTGAACCTGCCCTAAATAGGTCTCCACTTTGTTCTTCTCATATTTATGTGTGTTTTTCAATTAACATACAATCATTATATTAATCCTGCACATGTTTAATCTACGTTGGTTGATTATTAATGCACGAATTAATCTATTATTCACTTGAATTAAATCATATTAGCCTAAATAAAATTATTAATTATCTTATTAAGCGAAATTTCAAGTACAAATTCCCTTTAAACCTGCAAGAGAAGGCGTGATCAAGAAATAACAATAATAATATCAAGCAACATAATATTATTGATACAATAATCATCATCATCATAATAATCTCATCAAAGCATAATAATATATAGCAAGATTCTAGGCATGATACTGTAAGGAGGGTGTGCCTATCGTAGGGGATCCTTCTCCTTAAATTCCCATGGCCTTTTAAAAGCCTAGGACTTTACACTTGTTAGAGTGTATTAGGATTTGAATTCCTGACTGATTGGGGACCTTGAATTAGAATTGATTAAATCATTATGCTATTTGTAAGAAAAAAGTAGGAGTCGCCAATGAGTTTTAGGAAAATTCATAAAACTCATTCATGCCTTTCTCCCAAGTAGAGTTCAAGGGATTTTTAGCACAGATCGTAAGTTTACCCATGCCCAAATTGGTATACATGTACCAGAAATGAGTTCGAGAGGAAGGGTACTAAAATAGCGTTCCCTTTAGGGGAGAATTGCAATCCTAGCCCTAGTACGCCCTCAACTAGCTCTTCCTTTTTCACAAATTTCATCACCAAACAATATATGCAACGCGATACCTAAAATCTAAATTAGTTTATTTTATTTACAAGAATCAGTCACGTAGGAATTACATTGTAAAGGTCGTTATTCTTATTTAATCAATATTCGTGAAAAGAACAATAAATAAACAAGATTCGCCTTGACTTAGGTGATCAATCAACAATTAATTATTCAATTCTATTCTTTATTTAACACACAATACTATGTGGAATTAATTAATTGATATTTCGTTTAAGTGATCAAACAACATTAGTTAATTAATTAAAGGCTATTTAAACAAGAAAACAAAGGTGATTGATTTAAGTGCTTGGGAATTTACCACTTCTCCTTGCTAGATCATCATTTAGAACACTTATGGACTCCTTGTTTGGGAACCTCCACCATTGTAACAAGTATTAAAGGGGTGAGTGTTAAGGGAAAGAGGGTTATGAGTACACAAGTTCACAAAGCTTCTGCCAGAGTTTTAGGTCAATTTATGTTTGTTTAAGCCTTGTATTAAGCCTTTATTTATAGGGAATGGATGCATTTAAGGTTTCGAGTATTCTGGCGCAGCAGGTGTCGCGCGCATCAAAATGTATTGCGCGCGGCAGCTTAGCGCAAGTGATTTAGATGCGCTGCTCAAGGCAACGCAACTAGATGTATTGCGCGCGGTATTATGGTAAGATTCGATTTTATATTTTTATGAAAGTTTGAATCTTTCGCAAGCGCATCACTAGACCTTGTGCTGGGTGTAACGCACAACCTTGTGAGTTGCACGCACCAGACCAGCGCGACTCATTGAGATGCGCATGGATTTTTTTTGCGACAACATTGATTTTTAACGTAGGCGCCTCTAAATCCGTCATAATTAGGTTTAAACCTCGGGATTAAGTCTAATTATGATCGGGCTTAGTTAGATTGGAGTAATTCACTTTATTTTCGGTTAGGCTAGTCATTTTGTATTCTTGTGACTTAATCAGTTGTCCATAAGCATTCCTCACGTTGATCCAACATAAAGATGGGTTTATTTGTCATCATAGCACTTCCTATTGGGATAGAAGGCCAAAAGTAGATGTCTATTGTTAGCCCCCACTTTGATCGATGCTAAAATAGACGAGGATCAAAGTCGACAAGGAAATAAATCCGAGACTTATTCTGCAAAGTTCCCTAAAAATAGAGAATCTTTCAGCAGTGTTAAGGATGTCAAAACGATCCTTGATCCGCTAAGTGTTAAAGACAAGTAGCTAAGTGTTTAAGACAAGTAGCTATTAAGGCTAGAAAAAGTATTTTCTAGTCTTAACGAGCTAAAGAATCTAGATTTATCCTTTGCAAATGTAGAACACTTTTACAAGTAAAGGTCGGGTGATGTCATTTCATGAAAAGATATCGGTTTAAAAAGAGTAAAGAGGATGATATCCTCTCAATTATGGCATCGTTGATCTAAAGCCCCTCAATATATCAAACAATAAGAGTAACCTTTAACTTTTAAAACCCAGCCATCGAACTCTATTAGTGTTACTGCTACACTTATTTTCTGTAGAAAATAAATGCAAAGCAAAATGTAATAATATTTAAATAAACTAAGTGGTCTAAATGATGGCAAAATATAATAGTCATTACATCAAAATTGCAAATTATTTTGAAAACCATAGTAAATAGGAAATAATTAACTGGGAAATAAACTAAATTGTCTTAGCTACGTGATTAATCTAATGTCTCCTCACACGTAACCGAGTACCCTCTTACCAACTTGCAAAAAAAATCAAAAACAAGAAAAGAGATAGAACTCCTAAAATCAGATAAACTAAGTAATTCCAACTCCATCTCGTAAAATAAACAATTTTAGTTCAAAAACATTTTACACATAATATAGTCTTATAGACATTATAATACTCAACCAAATTCAAATTGTCAAATATTACTTTATTACTTTAGCTAAGAAAGGGAAAGAGAACGCTAGTAAGTGGGGACTAGTCCCTGTCACCACCTACTTTACAAAGGGTCGCACGTAACCCTAAAAGGCCATAAGATAAAACAAAATGTCCCTAGTGTGAAAACCCCTCACTAATACCCAGTGATTAGGAGGAAGACTAACAACAATATTCAATAATATAAACCAACTATTAGCAATCATAACTACTAATGGGCAACCTATTCTTCAACCTTTCGGGTTTCATTTCCCTTCTTAGTTTAAATTTCACTGTATATTTTATTAGATTAAATCATCCATTACACTGTACACAAGTATTGCACAAATCAATTTAATACCAAGTAACAATACTTCAATTTCAATATTGTTAGTCCATAGTCATCCTACATGAGACCATCAATCACATATAACCAATCATCCAATTCCCAAAGATTTATTTATTTTAGAAACTCATACGATGTCATATAATCAATTTTTTTGAAAATACATATACTAGTACACAAATAGAAATCTGGTATATAATATGATTCCATAATATATCATACGATAACACACTCACATATAATTACATAAGCACGTATTTGGCACACAGTATTTCAAAACAATTTCCTAACGGGATTCTAAAGATGATGGACATTGAAAATTACCTTGATTGCGCGTAAAACTCAAGGTAATTAACCTCCGGAACGTTCACCTAGTAGCCTCCGTCTACAATAATAGATAATAATACTAAGTCAGTATGACTTAATAATTAAGATGATACGAAGTTAGTAATAGTAGTAGTACACTAGTAGTTGGTAATTAAGCAACTTCTTGTAATATGTTGTATTGATAATTAAGTTTGGAGAAATAAGAAATTTTTTATTTATAAACCAACTATGATAAAAAATTTAGAAGTGTGGTGTATTAAATAAATAAGTGGTCCACAACAACTTTTCCATCCTTAGCTTTCAAAATCCCCCACGCACAAAACCCCAACAACACAACAACCCATTTTCTAAAACAAATAACTTCTAGTTTGTAAAATTTAAGATGCTCAACGAGGACCAAGAAGATTAAAGAAATTTATTAGGTAGAATAAGAAATCAAGAAAAGGTTCGATCAAAATTTCAGATTTTCCAAGCTCAATCCAATACAAGATAATCACAGTAAGAAAACTAATGGCTTACTGACAAAAGATCAGTTGGGGATGACGACTTGGGAAAAAAATTTGAAAGGATGGGTACTGTATCAGCATTTGGGTTAGGTGTATATATAGGTTAGGTGTATATATATATATGTATATATATATATATGTATATATATATATATATATGTATATATATATATATATATGTATATATATATATATATATGTATATATATATATATATATATGTATATATATATATATATATATATATATATATATATATATATATATATAGAAAGCTTAGGTTAAATTTCTCTAGATTATTCAGAAGATAAGACTAAATTCAAATTGAGTTTGTTGCAAATTCCTATTGAAAAGATAACCTTCAAATTATTTATTTTAATCAGTTTCTGAAATTATCGAAATCATTTTTTTATTATTATTTTTTTATTAAATCCAAAAATATAAAATAACATATGTTTAAAAATAAATTATAAATTTAAAAGTTTATACTAACAAAATCGTTGACTAAATATACTTAAAAAATTGGGGTATTACATCTACTCCCCTTAAAACGAAAGTTCATCCTCGAACTTTAAAGTTAGTTCTCAAAAGGGCTCACACTATGACAGAGGCTAAGTTAGTATTACATTCTACCCCCCTTTAAGAGTTTCAAACTCGAAACTTAGCATACCTGCTCAAAAAGTTCCGGGTAACGCTTTTTCATATCATGTCCAGCTTCCCAAGTTGCTTCTTCAGAATTCTGATAAGACCATAGCACTTTAACAAACTTTACCGCCTTATTTCGAGTACTTCTCGTTTTGGTGTCAAGAATTTTCACAAGGCGTTCTTCAAAAGTTAAGGTCTCATCTAGCTCAATAGTCTCTGGTTGGATAACATGGGTAGGTTCATGTACATATTTTTGGAGTTGGGAAACATGAAAAACATTATGAACATTGGCTAACTCCATGGGTAAGGCTAGTTGATATGCCACCTCTCCAACTCTCTTCAATACCTCATACGGCCCAATGTATCAAAGACTCAACTTCCCTTTCCTACCAAACCGCATGACTCCCTTGGTAGGTGAAACCTTAAGTAAAGCCTTTTTCCCGATTTCAAATTCCACTATTCTCTTGTTCTGATCTACATATCACTTTTGTCAATTCTGAGTTGCCTTCATGTTTGCCTAGATAAGCCTAACTTGCTTCGTTGTTTCTTCTATCATTTCTGGACCCAAAGTTAAAGATTCACTTATATCACTCCAACACAAGGGACTTCTACATTTTCTCCCATACAACGCTTTGTAAGGTGCCATTCCTATGCTCGCATGATGGCTATTATTATATGAAAATTTGATCATAGGTAATCTTTCGCCCCATGATCAACCAAAGTCCATCACACAAGCTCTAAACATGTCCTCCAAGGTCTGAATTGTTCTCTCTGTCTGTCCATTTGTAGCATGGTGAAACGATGTGATAAACTTTAGGATAGTGCCAAATTCTTGCTGAAACATTGCCCAGAACTTTGATAAAATTTTGGATCTCTGTTTGAAATAATATCTTTAGCAACTCCATGTAGCCTCACAATTTCTTTCACATAGGCATCTGCTAACTGATTTACATTCCAAATGTTCTTCATTGCTATGAATCTCGTTGTCTTCGTTAGACGATCAACTATAACCTAAATAACATTATTTGTTGCCCTTGTAAGTGGTAATCCCATCATGAAATCCATAGAGATATTCTCCCACTTCCATCCTGGCACATCTAACGATTGCAAATTCCCTCCAGGTCTCATATGTTGTAGCTCCATGGCACCGAAAATGTATCAGGGCTTATCTTCACTTTCTGACATGTAAGGCACTTTGCCACAAACTTGGCTACTTCACGCTTCATTCTTGGCCACAAAAAATGTTTCTTAAGATCATTATAGAGCTTATCTCCTCCTTGGTGTACAGAGTACGGGGTTGTAGACACCCATTTGTCTCCCCCCTAAACCAAACCTAGTGATGAATACTGATTAGGGGATTTTGCTACCACCAATCGGAATGCGCCACGTGGGCCAATCAGGTCCTGCCAAGTGTCCCCCAGTTGGACCTCTCAGGGCTTGCCACATGGCACACGCTTATTCGTCCACCCTAGACTTATTATGTCATGACACGTGGCATACTCCATGCCTAATGGAGAAGCCGGTCACCTAGGCCCAACTTCCGAGGGAAGCCCAATCAGCCCAAGGTTAACCTAAACCTAGATTGGCACGTTTCCCGAGGTTATAAATACCTCCCTTAATCCTCATTAAGGGGGGAGAACGCAGATTACACACATTAAACACTCTCACCTAGAGAGACCCAATCACTTTAATTTCCGCATTAATTACTCCTTAATCAAGTACTAACTTGACCGTCGGAGGCGGATCTCCAATCATCCGGAGCATCCGTTTGTTTTGCAGGTACAGGCGTCCGGTTCCAGTCTCGGAATTGTAACTCTCCCGCAGGACATCAGAAAACCCCGAAACATTTTGGCGCCGTCTGTGGGGAGAGTACTTCTGAGATGGCATCCACGTCTGTACCGACTCCTGAAGAGAGGCGTCCCCTAGACGACCCTCAAGTTCATTCGGACCACGATACTGAGAATGAATTTGAAGTTGAAGCTCACACAGCTTCAGACGGAACCCTAAGGGCCCGACGTACCCGTCATACCGAAAGGAGGGAACGGGAAAATCTTCAAACTGGAAGCGAGCCAGCAGGCGCACCGCCTGTTCGGCAGCAGCCGACTGATGGGTCTGCTCCCATCACAAGGAACGAACTCATGACCTTCATGAGGGACTTCAAGGGAGAAATTCAAGAGTTGATCAACAAGAAGCCGCCTTCTCTGGACAAGGAGCAGTCGGCTAAGAAACCCTCCACTTCACGGAAGAGGAAGCCAGTTCAAGGGCGAGAGGCGACCCCTCATCCTAAATCTAGGAAGTGGGATTCACCTGCCCTTGATTTCACAAAATACCGTTTTCCTACTCCAGGAAATAGGAAACCTGTTCGTCATATTCAGGCGGACGGGTCGAGGAAAACATACACAGACGCTCGGCTACTGCTAGAGCAGAAGAAGAGTGACCGATTGTCAGAGTCGACCTCTACTTCAAACTTCCAAGACAGTCTGCGAAATACCTCGATGAGGCATACTCAGTCGTATCATGAGGGTCAGTCAGGCGGCACCTCTCGTCAGTCCGGCTTTCATAGCGACCAGGCGGTACCAAACTTACCGTTTGTACCGCAACAACAGTATTTTTTACAGCCACCTCCGTTTGGTGGACATGCAGCAAAAAATGTCCAACCTATGGACTAGCAGCTACGGTTGCTTAGACTTGGTGAACAGCCGTCGGCCTTCTCCAAGGAAATTACTGAAGCCGCTCAGCCGGCCAAAGTGAAAAATGTATTAGTAGGCGCCTATGACGGCACTACTAACCCAGAAGACCATCTGATGGCATTCACCAACCTGATGTACCTTCAAGGGTTGGATGATCCCTCTTGGTGCAAGTGTTTCCCAGCGACTCTCAAAGGAATCGCACAACAATGGTTCGGCAACCTGCCGACTGGTTGTGTAAATAAGTTCAAGACGCTTGCTTACTTATTCACCTCCAACTTCGCCATGAACATCCCTGCGAAGAAGACGACCCTTGATTTAGGAACAATTCAGCAGGGCGAGAAGGAGGGGCTTCGTTCTTACATCAGGCGATTTAACCTGATGAGAATACAGATTCAAGGGTTATCGGATGAAGTAGCCTATACTGACTTTTTCAGAGGTCTCAAAGACGGGTCGACCTTCAAATTTCATTTGGTCCGAAAGAGGGTGGCGACTCTTCAAGAGGCCTTGATTGAAGCGGAAGCCTATATACAGGCGACTGATCTTTGTAGTACGGTAAAACAGTCAGACGGGAAAAGGTCTGACAAAAGAGAAGGACGACAGAAGTAGTCGTCAAACAAAGACGAGAAGAGAAAAGAGGTCTAGGCAACTGATTCCTCTAAACAGCCGTCCCAGAAGAAGAAAAAAGAATTCAAACCATAATCCCCAAAGTATGTGTTTTACAAGGATAGCCAATTTATCCTAAAGGAAATCAAGGGACGGATCTCAATTGAGAAGCCGGTCCCCATGAAGGGTTCTGCAAACAATCAGAACCAAGAAAAATTCTGTGATTATCATGAAGATGTTGGTCATCACACCAATGAATGCATCACTCTCATGCGGTATCTAGACCGCCTGGCTGAGCAAGGTGACCTTGACACTTATGTCAAGAAATCTACGGGGAACACTTCCTCGAAAAAGCAGTCGACCAAAAAGAATCAACAGGCCGACAACTCCGATACAGATGATGCATTCGTCTACACCATTGCAGGCGGCTTCTCAGGAGGCGGCCCCACTATTAGGGGCAACAAAGACAATATCAGACTGTTAGATGTAAATTCCGTTCACCAAGAACGACCCTCCAAATATTCATTTCCTGAGATTGTCATCACTGAAGAAGATCTAGGAGGGGTAAGAGGGCCGCATGACGACCCTATCGTTATTGAATGTAAAGTGGTCAACCAGAGAGTTGGCCGAATCCTCATAGATACCAGAAGCTCCTCAGATCTCATCAGTAGAAAATGTCTGTCGAAACTAAAATATCAGACTGATTGCATACATCCGGCATCCCACCCTTTAGTAGGGTTTGGAGGAGGAGTCGTCCACCCAGTGGGACGAGTGGATTTACCCATCCGCCTGGGCGAAAAAGGGGAAGGACGACACATGGTAGTTTGGTTCCTGGTAGTAGAAGAACTCTCGGCCTACAACATGATTCTGGGACGACCAACCCTGAATAATTCCAAGGCTGGTATAATCCCATCTCTTATGTTGCTCAAGTTTGAGAGGGATAATGGAACAGTCGGGTCCCTAAGGGGAGATCAGAGGATGGCCCGAGAGTGCTATCTTTCGGATGTTAAGCCCATTGTTATGGCCACTGGGTCGAGAGGTGGAAAAATAGACCTTGACAATGTCAAGGAGAGTGCGCCTGTTCAAGAAGCAGGCGGCAAGAAGAGAAAGGCATCCCAGACAGGGGCCGCAAGAAAAGACAGAAAATAGCAATCATTGGCAGAGGAGCGGTCGGATGAATTCCGCCCTCAGCCAGCTGGTGAGCATACAGACCTGATCTTAGATGACTCGCGTCCTGACAGAACAATCAAGGTTGGGACGACTGCTCTAAGGGACCTAGGTGACGACTTTCACAAACTATTGAAAGAATACAAGGACATCTTTGCATTCGAAGTCTATGAAATGCCAGGCATTAGTCCTAATCTGGCGGTACATAAACTGGCCGTGGATCCGAAAAAGAAGCCGGTACGGCAGAAGAAGCGGAACCATGGCGAAGAAAGAAGTCAGGCGGCAGCCGCCGAAGTTAAAAAATTACTTGATGCAGTGTTCATTCGCCAATGTTACTTCCCAGACTGGGTTGCAAATGTGGTGCTTGTTAAAAAGCCGAATGACACCTGGCGAATGTGTGTAGACTACACAGACTTAAACAAGGCGTGCCCCAAAGACAGTTACCCTCTGCCTAAAATTGATAACCTGGTCGACTCAACAGCCGGCCATGCTTTGATGAGCTTTATGGACGCCTACTCTGGTTTCCATCAAATTCCTTTATGGAAGAAAGATCAGGAGAAGACGGCCTTCGTCACTGATCAGGGGTTATACTGTTACACGGTCATGCCGTTTGGTCTTAAGAATGCCCCGGCCACTTTCCAGCGAATGATAAACACTGTGTTCTTGATCAGATTGGGAGAAATGTCGAGGCATATATTGATGATATGATTGTCAAGTCTAAACTTCAGAAAGATCATCTTTCGGACCTCCGAGAAACTTTCGCCACACTCAAGCGGCACCATGTCATGCTCAATCCCAGGAAATGTTTCTTTGTTGTTGAGTCTGGGAAATTTCTCGGATTCCTTATCAATCAGAGAGGAATAAAGGCGAACCCTGAGAAGGTGTAGGCGGTCATCGACATGCAGTCGCCTCGTACCATCCGAGAGGTTCATAAGTTAACAGGTTGTCTGGCGGCCTTGGGAAGATTTCTAAGCCAATCAGGCGACAAATGCCTATACTTTTTCCAGGCAATTAAGAAAAAGGCAAGGTTTGAATGGGGGCCGGATGCTGAGGCGGCCTTCCAGAAATTGAAAGTTCACTTGCATTCCTTGTCGAGGCTGGTCAGCCCTTTGCCCAAAGAAGTACTCTACATGTACCTGGCCGTCTCTAATCATGCGTTAAGTGCTGTTCTCCTTGCTGAAAGAGACGGCTGTCAGCTCCCGGTCTACTTTGTCATTCACGTACTGAAAAATGCCGAGTTGAGGTATCCCTTAGTGGAGAAATTTGGTCTTGCACTGTTCATGGCTATTAAAAAATTGAAGCCCTACTTTTTGGCACGTGCAGTCGTCGTGTATGCAGACCAACCTATCAAGCGGCCACTGACCATCATGGAGTCGTCAGGCCGAATGATCAAATGGGCCATAGAAATACAGAGCCTCAAAGTTACCTTCGAGCCTAGAAAAGCAGTGAAGGGGCAAGCCTTTGCTGACTTTATTGTTGAGATGACTCGTCCTCCTGACTCTGAAGTTCCAGACCAAGTCTGGAAGGTATATGTGGATGGAAGCTCTACTCCAAATGGTTGTGGAGCAGGCGTCATATGTCAGTCGCCAGAGGGCGACAGGTACGAGTATGCTCTACGCTTCAGTTTTCAGGCCTCAAACAATGAGGCAGAATATGAAGCTTTACTAGCCGGAATCCGCATGTGCAAGGCGGCAGGGGCAAGAAAAATAGACGCCTGTTCCGATTCACAATTGATAGTGAGTCAGTACAATGGCGAATACGAAGCAACCCATCCGACCATGATCAAGTATTTACAGGCGATCCGACAAGCAGTCGGCTCCCTTGAGGATTTCCATCTGGCCCAAGTGCCGAGATCATAAAACAACCAGGCGGATGCACTTTCAAAATTAGCATCATCCGCCTCCTGTGACACTCCTCGAACTGTTTTTTGGGAAGTAAGGGAGAAGAGAAGCATCGAGGAAGACCCTATTGGAATCCTAGACAGAAGCTCAACCTGGATGGATCCAATAAGGGCATATCTGACAAACGGTACCCTGCCGGATGATCATCAACAGGCGGCAGCACTGAAAAAACGAGCAACCAGTTTTGAAATAATAAAGGGAGAACTTCACAAAAGGGGGTACCTTCAACCCTTCTTAAAGTGTGTTACTCCAGAAAAGGGACGAGAGATACTAGACGATCTTCACTCTGGTTACTGTGCTTCTCATATAGGCGGTAGGACGCTTGCTCAACGGGCAAGGCGGCAGGGCTACTTTTGGCCTACTTTAGAAGCAAATGCAATGGAGATGGTGAAAAAATGTGACAAGTGCCAAAGGTTTGGCAAGCTAATTCACCGTCCGGCTACTAACCTCACTACCATTCATAGCCCACTACCGTTTGCTAAGTGGGGCATGGATATTCTGGGTCCATATACGCCTGCTACAGGCGGAAGGAGGTACATACTTGTTGCAGTCGACTACTTCACTAAATGGGTAGAGGCGGAGGCTGTAAAGGGAATCAAGACGAAGGATGTAATTTCATTCATTTGGAAAAATGTCATCACTCGGTTCGGGGTTCCCATGTCTATGGTTTTTGATAATGGTCCCCAATTTGAGACGCCTGTTCTCAAAAACTGGTTGGGTGACCAAGGAATTGCACACTACTTTGCATCTGTCGGCCGTCCACAAGCAAACGGCCAGGTAGAAGCCTTTAATAAAATCATCTCAGACGGTCTCAAGAAAAAGATTGAACGAGCAGGCGGCCTATGGGCGGATGAATTACCACATGTTCTCTGGGCCATTAGGACGACTGAAAAAGGGGCGACTGGAGAAACTCCATTCCTCCTAACTTATGGTGCGGAAGCTGTTCTTCCAATAGAACACTACGAGCCGACTCTTCGAGTAATGCTATATGACGAAGAGGCAAACTGGGAAGCCATGCGTCTGGCATTAGACTCACTTCCTGAAAGGAAGGGCATTGCTGTCTTGCGCCATGAAATTTACCGCCTGAGAATGACTAGATCATACAACAAAAAAGTACACAGGTGTCCACTCAAAGTGGGGGACTTTGTACTTAGAAAAATGGAAGCAGTTGGAAGGGCTAATGAGTCTGGCAAACTAACTCCCAACTGGGAAGGACCCTACCAAATCTGTGAAGAGGTCAGGGACGGTACCTACCGTCTGGAAACACCAGACGGCCAACCGTTGCCTCGAACTTGGAATGTAGATAATCTTAAGAAGTATTTCTTTTTAATGATATAAATAGTCAAGGGCTACTTAATACAAGTTTGCATACTTAATATTCAATTTTGTACTAAGAGGGGCACGCCTACTAACAAACAGTCGGCTACTCTCCATACTCAGTTTTCATTTTTACTTAAAAGGGGCATGCCTACTGACAAACAGTCGGCTACTCTCCATGTTTAATTTTTATTCTTACTTAAGAGGGGCAGGCCGCCTATACATTTACAGTCGCCTACTCTCCATTGAGTATTTCACTTTATCATCAGAGGGGCATGCCGTCTGTACCTTTACAGTCGGCTACTCTCCATTGAGTATTTTACTCTATCTTCAGAGGGGCATGCCGTCTGTACCTTTACAGTCGGCTACTCTCCATTGAGTATTTTACTCTATCTTCAGAGGGGCATGCCGCCTGTACCTTTACAGTCGGCTACTCTCCATTGAATATTTTACTCTATCATCATAGGGGCATGCCGTCTGGACATATAGTCGGCTACTCTCCATAGAAGAGGGCCGATTGGTTCCAAACACACAGCCACCCCCCTTATACTTAGCTAAAAATGATTAGGGCCTGGCCGACCCTGTGCCTAAATAGGCGGCTACCCTCCTCTTACTTAGCACCTACGTTCAGCAAGAACTAACCAAGGCCACATGCCAAATGATCAGACCAGGCGCCAAGCCAACTGATCCAATCTTCAAAACTAATACGACCTGTCCCAACATCATAGCAGGCGTCCGGCGACATCCCTCCGGATGAAATTCGTCGCAGAGAGCAGCTCCCTTTTGGGCGGAACATTGCTCTATAAACTAATTACACGGAACCTATACGTCTGTCCCCAAGGGAAACCACGTAGCCGTTTTTAAGACAAGGATAACACTATCACTACCAAACCAGTGGTAGCAGTTGACATCTGAGTCAGACGACCGCCTGTATTACTTGGGATAAATGCAGGGGGTACCTCTTGAGTTAATAGCCAACAAACATTGGCGAATCAAAAGGTTCAGCCGGCCTCCGCCGCCTGGTACCTTTACTACTCAAGCAGGAGTGACGGCGACTGAGTAACACCAAAGTTAACTCATAGTCACTCTCTCAAACTTAGTATGGAGCGTAAAAGGTATGAGTCTATGAGTCGTCCGCCTGTTTTTAGCAAACAGGGGCTCTCAACCACTACTCTTGCTAGGTTAACAACCTATGAGTTAAAAGCCAACAAACATTGGCGAATAAAGGGGAACAACCGGTACCCACCGCTTGATAC
Source organism: Chenopodium quinoa (assembly GCF_001683475.1). Taxonomy (NCBI): domain Eukaryota; kingdom Viridiplantae; phylum Streptophyta; class Magnoliopsida; order Caryophyllales; family Amaranthaceae; genus Chenopodium; species Chenopodium quinoa. Next base: position 9,210 of record NW_018742204.1, on the reverse strand, counting down.
CTCTACTACTCAGTTACTTGGCGACTAGGTAACAATCATGTTTACTTGGTCACTCCTTAAAAATTTAGTATGAAACTAAAAAGGTGTTCATACAGCACCTGTTCACACTAGATTAAATATGGCGGGGAACAGTCGGCCTAGACGGCCTAAAGTCTCTAGCCTAAAAACATGACAAGTAGAAAACCACTTTCCTACTTGGTTAATTTTACAAATGACAGGACCGCCTGCCTAAAGGGGATCTAGTCTTTAAAATGGTTCGAATACCGATTAGATAAATGGCCGACTGATCGTCTAGCCTGGAAACAGACAACCAGTCATCCAGGGGCATAGGCGGCGTGACTAACTATCCGTACATGTCTGCAACTATCGGCCATGTAAAACAGTCGGTATAGTGTACAATTGGATATCGGCCATGTAAAACAATCGGTATAGTGTACAATTGGATATAAGAATATTCAATACTTAAACAAATTTGAAGCAAAACAAAAATATTCATTAAAAGGAAGCCGGTCATTAAAGACCGGCAAAATATTCAGAGCCCCGGCCCCCTGGCCGGGTAAATACAAACAAACGGCACGCAGGCCGGGGAAAGAAGACATAAAGCTTATGAAGGGGGCAAATCTTCAATATTAGCAGCTGCCGCCTGGTCAGCAATCTTTTTGCTGGACTCGGCTTCAGCTGCATCCTTCTTCGATGCATTACCCCCAAGCGGCACAAACGCCACTACCGGCTGCTCCTCCTCCTCCAATGCCTCTTCCTCAGCAGCCGCCAAGATCTCTTGATTATATCTATCAGAACACTGGCTGTACGTTTTTTCCCAGGAGGCAAAGTCGGCATTGGGGAAGAGGCGGCCCCAAGTCATGCGCTGGATTTGAGCAGAGTCTTCCATCATCTCCCGGACCAGCTCTTTCTTTTCTTGCTCGGCCTTTTCCGAGAGCTCCTGAGTAAGACTCTTCTGCTGGGTCACCAGGCGTTCCTTTACGCTCGCCAAGGATTTCTCCAAGGTTTTGTATGAGGACATCTTTTGGCGAAAAGGTCTCAGCTCGGTCTTGAGGTTGTTGATGGTCGCCTCCAGCTCGCTATTCCTCTTTTGGGCCGCCTCTAACTAAGCCCGGATAGCGGCGGTAGCCTGCGCCTGATAATAAAGAATATCAATTGTCAGAACTTCATTTTGGGCAATTTGAAACATTGCCTTATCACAGTCAGAGGCGGCCATAGCTTTTGCAGCCTTTACCTCTTTGTTCTTCCGGTCAAGCGGCTAGCGAAGGCCGTTCACTCGGAGCAGGGCCTAAGTAAAAAGGGGAACAGGCGTCAGTTTCCAAACAAAAAAGAAAACAGGCATCCTGGAATTCAAATACTCAAAAATATGCTAAGTATACCTCAGCAAGGACCCCTGTAATCCCGTCTAGGTCAAGGGTGCCGACACCCCTGACCGCCTCCCTTTCAGCTGGAGGTACGGCCTTGATCATAGACTTGGCCACTTCAACCAAGTCAGGCTCCTGAGGTCCGGCTGCATCAAGCATAAACAAACGGATTAGACCTAGTAAAGGAGGGAGCAAGTCTAAAATTTACAAGGACAATTTCATACTTCTAGATGGCCCAGCTGGAGTTTTAGAAGAAGTGGCCGGCTGTTTCTCAGCCGCCGCATGTTTCCTGGTAGAACCAGGAGAGCTCGCAACAGTCGTCCTCCGGGCCTTAGGGTCCGGTTGTTGGGAAGAAGAAGCTCTTGGAGCGCCCGTCTAAAAAAGAAGAAAAGAGTCAGTATATGCATAAACACAACTCCAAAAGGAGGGTGAAAGGTTCGAAGCCCACCAAGGGTGCCCCCTTGTTAGGGGAGTCGGTTGAAGACTGTTGCATGATGGAGGCCCGCAACATGGCCGACGCTGTCTTGGAGGCGGTAATTTTGCTCATGGCGTCCGCTGCAAAAACAAATAGCAAAGTTAATAAAAGTCATAACAAGAAATGCACGGAACAACAGAGTATTCGACAGGCCGGCTACCTCTTGAGCACCAACTGCTGAGGCCACAGGCGGCCAAAAAAGTACTCGTCGTAGAGCCATTTGAAGCTCGGGACGCAGTGCAGGGGTACTTGCTCTCGTACCCCTGAAGTAGAGTTCACCTTCGACTCTACTTTGAAGAGTCCTTTATCTAGGATCTCTTTCTTAGCCTTGGGGGGAACAGGCGGCATGCTGCTGCCGCCTGCAAGAAGGGGCGGATTCCTGTTCCACCTGTTGAAGCGCTTGTTCAGCTCTGTGTCTGAACTCTCAATGATAGGGAAGGTGCTCCGCCAGTCCTTCCATTTGTTTGCTTTACCTCTCGTCATGAGGTAGCCCCTGTGGCTCGTCAATTGATACCAGCCGGTACCGCCTGCCTTAGGGGTCCGGCTGAGGTAGTTCATGTGGGCGAAAGCCTCGAACTTCGGCTCCACCCCGTGTAGTTCGCACACGGCCACATAGCCGAGTACGTTGACCCAGAAGTTCGGGGCTAACTGCCATAACCCCAACTCATACCCATCCAAGATCCGCTGAACAACCGGATGTAGTGGGAAGCGCAGCCCAGCCTTGATGGCCGCCTCGTAGCAGCCAAAGCAGGCGCCATCATAACTGGTACCAGCCGGCCAGACGACTGTGTCTTCTGGATCCGGCACGAACACTAAAAAGCCGGGGCCCATTGTGTGGTTTGCGATAAAGCCCTCCACTTTCTCTTGCATGGCCGTGATCCGGCCCCGAGGTACCGTGCAGTAGTAGGGGGTATTTTTCTCTCGGTGAGAGGCGGATGGCTCCGCCCAATCGTCCCCCTTCTCAACTGCGTGAGAAAGCCTCGCCTCTTGTAGGCGATTGTTTTTTCTCCTCTGTGTCCAGAGAAGCATGGCCAGAAGAGCCAGACTCGGATTCGTCCTCTGACGAGTCTGAAGAGGACGACTCCTCCCCTCTCCCGGAGGGGCCCGCCTCCTCTCCTTTAAAAGGAGCAGGAGAGAATGTAGAATTGTCAACTGTAAAATGGGAAGGGGTCACTTTGACTCCTCCCTCAGAACTGCCGGCTTTCAAGCCGCTTTGTTTCACTTCCACATCTGGCGCCTGGTCAGATGTTTCACTAATTGGCACCTTGTGGGAGGAGCCGTCTGAGTTTGAGATCCTAGCAGTCTTTTTTGTTCTGGCCATCACGCTATGCATAGACACAGATACAGTCGGACTTTGTATAAAGGGCAAAGATGGGTCCAGAAAAGGGCAGGCGGCACTCCTAGTCCTAGATTCAGCCGTCCCGGTGAGCGGCTGATCACTAACCTAGGTCGTGTCGTGTGCTTCCGTGGTGCCATTTCAAAAAAGAATAAAGTAAAGAGAAAATTAAGAGTAAGAGAACCGAAGGTTACCTGAACGAGTGACGATTGATGAAGATCTGAAAATCCTTTGCAGTCGGCTTGTCAGAGCAGGCGGTAGGCAGAAAGGGTCCAAAATGTCAGAGCAAGTTCAGGGGTCCGAATGTTCTCTCACAAAGTTTTCAAGTGTGAAAATGACCGAAGTCATCACTCCTTTATATAGGCGAAGTGAGAAGGCGAAGGGTCACTTCCTGAATTCAAAATTTTGGCGGGAGAATCTCTTGGCCTCTCGCCGAGTGACACCTGTAGCAGGCCGTCGCCTGTTACAGGACGATACCTGTCACAGGTAACACGTGACCAGTCACGTGCCACCTTTGAGGGGCAAATGATTAGGGGATTTTGCTCCCACCAATCGGAATGCGCCACGTGGGCCAATCAGGTCCTGCCAAGTGTCCCCCAGTTGGACCTCTCAGGGCTTGCCACAAGGCACACGCTTATTCGTCCACCCTGGACTTATTATGTCATGACACGTGGCATACTCCATGCCTAATGGAGAAGCCGGTCACCTAGGCCCAACTTCCGAGGGAAGCCCAATCAGCCCAAGGTTAACCTAAACCTAGATTGGCACGTTTCCCGAGGTTATAAATACCTCCCTTAATCCTCATTAAGGGGGGGAGAACGCAGATTACACACATTAAACACTCTCACCTAGAGAGACCCAATCACTTTAATTTCTGCATTAATTACTCCTTAATCAAGTACTAACTTGACCGTCGGAGGCGGATCTCTAATCATCCGGAGCATCCATTTGTTTTGCAAGTACAGGCGTCCGGTTCCAGTCTCGGAATTGTAACTCTCCCGCAGGACATCAGAAAACCCCGAAACAAATACCTTTCACGTCGAGTCATAATCGAATGAAGTAAAAATGTGAAAAGTCTAGTGTTGTAGTTAGTTTTTTATAAAAAAATCTTTCTTTATGTTTTCGAAAACGTGCTCTATTTTTTTAAAATATCCAGTCCAGTTTAGTTTGGTCCATAACAAGGGTCTAATAATGGTTTAGTTTGATGGGGCTCGAAAAGATCTTTCCTACGATATATTATAAGCCTAATTCCGATGAATAATGAGGAAGTTATGGCGAAAATACTAAATTGGGCCCGTAAACTAGCGCTGAGAAAATAGAGTTCGTCGCCTGTGAAATAGCCTTGTTGCCTGGCGACAGAGTTATTTTCTGGCGACAAACTTTGTTGTCTCACGCCGTGTTCTTCCAATACCGAGCCAGAACTCTGCCTTCTTATTTTGACTAGTTCTAGCACTGTAGGCTCGATTATACTTATTGATTGAGTTTGTCTCTCTTTTCTGAATTCTATATGTGTTCTACATATGGCCATAAACCTCTGGGGGTTAACGCTCCATCTACCCAATCTAACGCTCTTGGCAATGACGGGTACATCCGAGTTTGTGAATCCACCAAACCATGGAAGCAAGTTTAACTTGCGGGGTCCCAGTCATACGCGCCAACCCTTGCAAAAGGTAACACTAGTAGAAAAGACGCATTAGGCAGCGGTTCAAACCCGGTCTAAGGCACCGGTTTGAACCGCTGCCTATTTGAGGGGTGCCAAAAACCCCCTATTTGGCACCGGTTCAAAATCGGTGCCATAAGGTTTAATAGGCACTGGTTAACCGGTGCCTAATACTGCTCTCCCGCCATTTTTTTTAGGTGGTGGGATAGTTTAGGCACCGGTTCCTGCCTAACCGTTGCTTTTTGTATAATTTTTTTTTTTTTCGTTTTTTTTTCCATCATGCAATAATATTTTTTAAAAAAAAAACCTGCAATAATAATACCCTGTAATTCCAGCAATTATATTAAATATAACAATTAATAATTTTATTATTATAATAACTAATAATAATATTATTAATTATTATATACAAAAATAATATTAGATACAAGAATTCAATTATATATATATATATATATATATATATATATATATATATATATATATATATATATATATATATATATATATAGATATAAATATTCCCAAACGCAATACAAAAAAAAAAAAAGTTGCTTACATATACAAATAATAGTAAGTACACATATATTATGAATAATAAGTTATATATAGTTCAAAAGTTAACATAAATAATTTACAATTACAATGCATGCCATTTATATGTTGAAGGTGATGAAAGACGCCAACATGTCACGAACTTCATTAAGCTCCTTGATTGTCAACGAACCATCCTTTTGGACCTTGCAAAACTTGAAATACAAAAAACATTATTTTAAAAATAATTAATTAGGCAAAAAATATATATTTTATCAAATATTACCTATACGACTTCTATATAGCCTATTTACTACATTACTTATCAAATGAACTATTTCTTTCTCATAACATTTCAATATTGGATAGTTTGTATGTGTGTAAGCCCTAAAATTGTATAGGAGAGCATTTTATTAAGGTTTATGACGGTTTTTACCCAAAATGGCCCGAATATGGCCTATATGACCTTACTTTGCCCATTTCCTACATTTCTTATTAAATGAACTTTATTTATCTCATAACATGTCAATATTATCTAGTTATAGGTGTATAAGGAAAGAAATCACATCAAAAGAGCATATTAACACAAAATGGCCCTAATATGGCCCATATGACTTCTATTCAACCCATTTTCTACCTTTCTTGTGAAATAGCCTTTTTGTTTCTCATAAAATGTCATTGTTGGATAATATAAGGTGTCTAAGGCCAGAAATCACATCAATATAGCATTTCAAGAAGTTTAACAACGCATTTTACTCAACATGGCCCAAATAGGGCTTATATGACTTCTATGTAGCACATTTTCTACATTACTTATCAAATGAACTATTTCTTTCTCATAACATGTCAATGTTGGGTAGTTGTATGTGTGTAAGCCCTAAAATTGTATAGGAGAGCATTTTATTAAGGTTTACGACGCTTTTTTACTCAAAATGGCCCGAATATGGCCTATATGACCTTACTTTGCCCATTTCCTACATTTCTTATTAAATGAACTTTATTTATCTCATAACATGTCAATATTATCTAGTTATATGTGTATAAGGAAAGAAATCACATCAAAAGAGCATATTAACACACAAAATGGCCCTAACATGGCCCATATGACTTCTATTCATCCCATTTTCTACCTTTCTTGTGAAATAGCTTTTTTGTTTCTCATAACATGTCATTGTTGGGTAATATTAAGTGTCTAAGGCGTGAAATCACATCAATATAGCATTTCAAGAAGTTTTAGGACTTACCTCATCAAACTGTTGAGTGTCCGTACAATGAGTCACAATGTCAAGCATGAATCTCATCACATACAAAGCACAATCAAGTCCATTCTCTTGTTGTGCGCACTAGAATATGACAAACAAATCACATCAGTGAAACATGCAAAGGAAATGAGCAAATATTTACTACCATAGATTTTCAAGATAATCACAATAATATCATGTAAATTACCAACGGTGTCTTCCATGTTGGACCCTTTGGAGCACGACAATGTAGCTTCTTCATAACACTGTAGTATAAAAAAATACAATCAAATTTGATTAGTCGTATGATTAATAAATTAGTTATTATTAGCAATAATCATCACTATAGGTTGCTATATATATTTACTTTTGCAATATAGACTTCACGAGCCACTTCTCCGATGATCGAGCTTAATCAAGGTGATAAATTGTGTTAGTGGAATTATAAATCACCATGAGGCTCCAATGCTCCCTACATAAGTTCACAATAGACAAGGTAATTAATATTTAGGAGTCAACATATAATGAGGCCAAATCGATTGAATTTGACATGGTTAGTCATACTCTCTATAACATGGGGCGAATATGAACTTGTCTCCCGCACGCGTTGATTCCCTTATACTCTGTTCAACATAGTACAACACGTCATGGGGGTTGCCTATGATTTTAGTAGTGGATAACTGCTCGGGGCATAACCACCCAACTTTACAAGGAGAATCAGTGTCAGTTAGGTGCTCCTGTAGTGCTCTGCGTGCATGAACATTGATTAATTTATCAGATGTAGGATAATCACCATCAATTTGAATAACTTGAAAAAAGTATGAACTTTATGTGGGAATTTAAGTACCTCATGAATGTTTGAATGAGGAAATGTTAAGCTTTGTACCACGTAGAAATTCCTTCACATCTTCTTTGCTGATCCATGCAATTGCATCCTCATCATAGTGGAACATTGCCTTAGGAAGTGCAACTTCCATGGGATCGACCAAATGACAAGCACGGTTGTGAAGAAAGGTCATGTAAGTAGGAAGAGATTGAAGAAAAATATCTTCAACAATTGGAGTAGGTGGCATGGGTGAACCTTTCAAATAGTGCAACTTCGACGCTTGTTCACTGTTGGACTGTTGTTCACTAAGCTTCTTCTTAGGTTGATCAATTCTTTTAGGCTTCTCCACCCTCTTTCTCTTTGAAGTTTTTCTTCCATTGGAAATCTGAAATAGTTTGAGAAATAATAAGTTTCAACTCAAAATCACTTATAATAGCCAAGTGAGTAGCCATTTCGGGTCGAAATGGCTTTATTTGATGAATTGGACCCAAAAACTTAGAACATGGCAATTTTTATGTAATTTGAATGACAAACAGTTATAAATATGTGATTATGAGTTGTTTTGAGATTCAAGGAGTTTATAAGTTGAGAAATGAAGAAAATAGTCAAGTGAGTAGCCATTTCGGGTCAAAATGGCTTTTTTGATGAATTGGACCAAAAACTTAGAACTTGGCGGTTTTTATGTAATTTCAAATGACAAACACTTATAAATATGTGATTATGAGTTGTTTTGAGATGCAAGGAGTTTATAAGTTGAGAAATGAAGAAAATAGCCAAGTGAGTAGCCATTTCGGGTCAAAATGGCTTTTTTTGATGAATTGGACCCAAAAACTTAGAACTTGGTGATTTTTATGTAATTTCAAATGACAAACACTTATAAATATATTATTATGAGGTGATTTGAGATACAAGGAGGTTATAAGTTGAGAAATGAAGAAAATAGCCAAGTGAGTAGCCATTTCGGGTCAAAATGGCTATTTAAATGGCTTTTTTGATGAATTGGACCCAAAAACTTAGAACTTGGCGATTTTTATGTAATTTCAAATGACAAACACTTATAAATATGTGATTATGAGTTGTTTTGAGATGCAAGGAGTATATAAGTTGAGAAATGAAGAAACTAGCCAAGTGAGTAGCCATTTCGGGTTAAAATGGCTTTTTTTGATGAATTGGACCAAAAAACTTAGAACTTGGCGATTTTTATGTAATTTCAAATGAAAAACACTTATAAATGTGAGGTGGCACATCTTCACCACGTATCTCATCTCCTCCATGTCTATCACCTTCTCCTTGTCCTTTTGGTTCTAAACATGAGTCGACCGGGGTACGAGTGAGAAACGGAAAAGTCGGTAAGTTCATCAGCTTCGCCCAAGCATTCAATTCACCAACTAACTCGTTGCGTACTTGTTCCTTAATTGATTCCACCTTGGCATCCAACTCCCCAGTGAGTTAACACTGGCTCGAGATGTACCCGATTTTGTGTATTCGGGACCCATCACCTTATTCCATCCAAGCAATGACCCTCCCGAACCTACTACTCGTCCTAGATGGTATGGCCTTCCCAAAGCCATGGTGAAAGGGTCATTCTCCACACTTGGTTCAAATTTTCCGTCCACCATCTCTTGAGTGTGCTCAAGCTATAACATAAGGAAAAATGAGGTCAGTAAAAACAGTTAATGGTTTGTACAGTGATTAGATGCAAAAGTGACTTAATTTCAACAATTCATAGGTAACTTACTAGCTTATCCGCCAGTTTATTGGCTTCCGGACCCTT